>NC_081290.1:204243170-204546201 GCF_030435805.1 Mustela lutreola | reverse complement strand
TTGACTCCTCTCTGGTTTTTGTTTTTGGTTTTTTTTTTTTTTTTTGGTTATTTTTTGTTTTTTTTTTTTTGTTTGTTTGTTTTAAGTGTAAGTTTTCAGAATGATCTTGGGGAGATGGTGTCAGAAAGATTCTGACCTCACCTCCTTCCACAGACATATCAAGGCTATAGCTGCACATTGTGCACCTCACTCTGAAAATGATATGAAGACTGGCATAACTGATGTTCCACAGTTAGAGACATAAAAAGAAGGCCACACTGAGAGAGGTGGAAGGGGCAAGAAGCAATGGAATCAAATCCCTGGCATAGCAACTCACAAGCAGGGAGAGGATTCCAGGCATGGAGGTCATCCCTGAGGAGTGGAGGGGATCAAGCCCTCTATCAGACACCCTTGATCCCAGAGACCTGTACCAAGAAGAACTCTGGCTTTGAAAATCAGCAGGACCTAATATCAGGAAAATCAAAGGTCAATAGGAAACCAAGTGTCTACCCATGTAGAGGCAGAATGTTGGTATCAGTTGGTCCAAGACCTAGCACAGAGGCAGCAGTTTGAAAAGCACCTGGGTTATACATAAAGATTTACTGTCTGATTTTAGAACATATGCCTGAGGGGTAAGGATCTGTAGAAGTTTCTCCTAGAATAGAAGAGCAGGTAGAAGCCATTTTTCTGGTCCTCCTATAGCCTAGATAGTCCTATTCTTGTGGAGCCATTTCTAACATTATCCATCGACCTTGCTAGCATGGCTTGACCCACCCTGGAATTCTCCTACAGACCAGATCTAGTAGGCACCCTTCCCACTACAGCCAGAGTCCAGAGATCAGAGTCCCCTCAGAGTGACAGTTGGCTTCCACCCCTGCTGGGCAGCCCTGGCCTATACCAGTGCCCCTCTAAAGCAATTCCTTGCCTGGGGAGGAGAGAGCCAGTCTTACAACTAATCTAGGACAAAAGAGTCAAGACTATACAAGAAGGAGGAGTCTCTTCAATAAATAGTGTTGAGGAAACCAGACAGCTACATGGAAAAGAATGAAACTGGACCACTCTTACATCACACATGAAAATAAACTCAAATTGTATTGATTAAATACCTAAATGTAAAACATGAAACTATAACACTCCTAAAAGGAAACATAGGCAGTAAACTCTTGGACATCAGCCTTAGCAATATTTCTCTGGATCTATCTCTCCAGGCAAGGGAAGCAAAAGGAAAAATAAACAATGGAAACTATATCAAACTAAAAAGCTTCTATATAGAAAAGGAAACCCTTAACAAAATGAGAAAACAACCCACTGATTGGGAGAAGATATTTGCAAATGATATATCTGATAAAGGGTTAACATCCAAAAATACAAAGAACTTGTGCAATCATTATCAAAACCAAATAATTCAATCTAAAAATGGGTAGAAGATCTAAACGGACATTTTTCACAAAGCAGAAACACAGATGGCCAATACACACATGAAAAGATGTTAAATGTCTTTAATCACCAGGGAAGTGTAAATGAAAACCACCCTGAGGTGTCACCTCACAGTAGTCAGAATGGCTAATACCAAAAAGATAAATACTAAGTGTTGGTGAGCATGTGGTGAAAAAGGAACCCTCGTGCACTGTTAGTAGGAATGTGATTTGTGCAGCCAATGTGGAAAACAGTATGGAGGTTCCTCAAAAAATTAAAAATAGAAATACCATACGACCCAGTAATTCCACCACTGGGTATTTACCCGAAGGGTAAATATTTACCCGAAGGAAATAAAAATACTACTTTGAAAAGATACATGTGTCCCTAAATTTACCATAACATTATTTATAATAGTTAAGATATGGAAACTACATAAGTGTTTACTGATATATGAGTGACTAAAGAAGATGGGATATATAATACGGTTTCACTTATTTGTGGAGCATAAGAAATAACATGGAGGACATGGGAAGATGGAGAGGAGAAGGGAGTTGAGGGAAATTGGAGAGGGAGACAAACCACGAGAGACTATGGACTCTGAAAAACAATCTGAGGGTATTGAAGGGGTGGGGGGTGAGAGGTTGGGTGAGCCTGGTGGTGGGTATTATGGAGGGCACGTATTGCATGGAGCACTGGGTGTGGTGCATAAACAATGAACTCTGGTACACTGAAAAGAAATTTAAAAAATAAATTCTGGTACACTGAAAAATTTTAAAAAATAAAAAATAAAAAAGATGGGAGATATATAAATAAATGTGGGGGGGTGTATATTGGAATATTACTCAGCCATAAAAAGAATAAAATCTTGTCATTCACAACTATATGGATGGACCTAGAGAGCATTATACTAAGGGAAATGAGTCAGAGAAACAAATATCAGGTGATTTCATTCATATATGGAATCTAAAAACAAAGTAAACAAACAAAGACAGACTCATAAATACAGAGAACAAATTGGCAATTGTCAGATGGCACAGGGTGAGAGGTGTTGAGGAAAATAGATGAAAGTCATGAAGAGGTACAAAATTCCAAGTATAAAATAAACAAGTCATGGGGATAAAAAGTACAGCCTGGAAACTACAGTCAGAAATACTGTAATAACTTTGTATGGTGACAGACACAGCTTATTGTGCTGAGTATTTTGTAATGTGTATAATTTTCAAATCAGTATCTTGTATACCTGAAACTTATATAGTATTGTATATCAACTGTAATTGAAAACAAAATTTTTTAAATTATAAGTTTATAATCAAATAAAGACAACAGCAGCAAAACAACTCACTGGCCACCTTTGGAGGATATCCAGGAATAAATTCATTATCGGATAAAAGAAAATACTTGAAAATTTGTCCTAACTTTTCTTTATAAACAGTACATTAAGGTGACAAGACAATAGTAAAGGAAAGCTCTTCTACATAGAATAATTCAATTGTAAAATAAATGAAGAAGGAATTACAGAATAAGAATGATACTATTTTGAAAGCCTTAATGAAATATTGGACATAGGTAATTGGTATAAGTATTGGATATAGGTAATAATTGCTAAAGCCATTAAGTAAAAGGCTGATGGGAAAATGGATAATGGATAGACTGAGTTAAAGGCTCCGGAACCCACTGATCAATTATGAAAACAGAAATGACCAGCCACTATGTATCTGAGATATAATGCATAAAAAATATATCATCAGGGAGATTCAAATTAAAACCAGATTGAGATACCACCTTACACCAGTTAGAATGGCCAAAATTAACAGGACAGGAAACAACATGTGTTGGAGAGGATGTGGAGAAAGGGGAACCCTCCTACATTGTTGGTGGGAATGCAAGTTGGTGCAGCCACTTTGGAAAAACAGTGTGGAGATCCCTCAAGAAATTAAAAATAGATCTTCCCTATGACCCTGCAATTGCACTACTGAGTATTTACCCCAAAGATACAGATGTAGTGAAAAGAAAGGCCATATGTACCCCAATGTTTATAGCAGCAATGGCCACGGTCGCCAAACTGTGGAAAGAACCAAAATGCCCTTCAATGGACGAATGGATAAGGAAGATGTGGTCCATATACACTATGAAGTATTATGCCTCCATCAGAAAGGATGAATACCCAACTTTTGTAGCAACATGAACAGGACTGGAAGAGATTATGCTGAGTGAAATAAGTCAAGCAGAGAGAGTCAATTATCATATGGTTTCCCTTATTTGTGGAACATAACAAATAGCATGGAGGACAAGGGGAAATGGAGAGGAGAAGGGAGTTGAGGGAAATTGGAAGGGGAGGTGAACCATGGGAGACTATGGACTCTAAAAAACAATCTGAGGGGTTTGAAGTGGTGGGGGGTGGGACGTTGGGGGAACCAGGTGGTGGGTATTATGGAGGGCACAGATTGCATGGAGCACTGGGTGTGGTGCAAAAACAATGAATACTGCTGAAAAAAATAAATAAATTTAAAATAATAATAAATAAATAAATAAATAAATAAATAAATGCAAAGAAAATTTAAAATAAATAAATAAATCAGTGCTAAAGAAAGTCATGAGATAGTTGAGAAAATCTGAAAATCTGGATATTTTATGATTTTTAGCAGTGGTGAAACACACACATAGCCAGTCTGTGCCAGTTCATTAGTGCCAGCTGTGCACATCTATACCCAACCCTGTATTTTGTCTCTGTATTCAGTATTGTCATGCCAGAGGCTTGGAATTAGACATTGTGGGAGTACTTATGCCACAGGAATTGGCAAGCACTACTAACAGAGTTTTTTCTTCTAGAGAGCCTATTACTAAGTATTTCCCAGGAAATCACTGACTTAAAGGATTATTATTATTACTATCATCATCATCATCATCATCATCAAGGACAATAATGATTTTGTAGTTGTGTTTTTAAGGAGTTCTTATCTTTTCAGATACATATTAAACCATTTATAGCTAAAATTATATGATGTCTGGGATCTGCTCTGAAATAATCTTAGAAAGAGTAGAGGAAGAGAAGGTATGGGTATAAATGAAAGGGTATTAGCCATATGTTAATAAATTGAGGCTGCATGTTGAGCACATAGGGGTTCACTACTTTTCTCTGTGCCATTTGTTTGTGTCTTCCAAATTCCATCAGAAAACACTTAAAACAAAACCACAAAGGTCCTCTGACACGTGGTGCCTTGTCCCTCACTTGGCACTAACCCACAAACACTTTTCATTGCAGTCATATTTGCAGTTCCCTAAACATGCACTTCCTTTCATGTCCTTACAAATGGTTTCCACTATGCCTCACATTCCTTTCCCTCCCTCATTCTACCCCACAGTTTATCTCATTAAGCTCTTATTCATCCATTGGATCTCAAAATCATCTCACCTGGGATATAATATTAGATTTTATGACAGTCCTGCATGCTGAACATATCTCTAAATAAGGAAACAGCAGCTAGCACTTCCATGTGTCAGGTTCAAATAGTATGGGTTTAATCCACACTACAATCCTATGAGGTTAGTGCAATTATTAGCCTCATTTTCTAGATATGGAAACTTATAATGAGGCTAAATGACCACCCCAAGGTAAATATTGGAGTAAAGATTCAAACCCACTCGACTCCAGAACTTATACTCTTTAGCACAATACTATGTTCCCTTGACAATGCTGTGCTGCCTTCGTTCCTCTACCATGGGACCTACAACCCCCTAATCTCTATTCACCTCTCCTTCCCATTAGACTGGAAGTTCCCCCCAAACAACACCTTGATAATACTATTCCCCCAAAAATTAATGTTTACTGAGTATTGTGTGAATAACTATGCAGGTTTTCCTCTATACCAGTGGTTTTCAAACTATGTTCCTTTAAATCTTACAAGTAAGTCAGAAGTGGCATATGGGTCATTCTAATATGTGCAACCCTAAAGAAAGGATGACTGACCTTTACAATGCAAGTACAGAGCCTCAGAACCAGCCCCCCGATTAACTAGTGCATGTTTTATGTACTGAACACTTGAAGTAAGTTTAAAGGAAGAGTCATTCTACTAAATCAAAAGTTTCAAAATCATTGTCCTAGATCTAGTCAGCGTGCCTTCATTCTAACCATCTTCAGAAGGCAAGGGATATCTTCTTGGCTATGTTATTGAAAGGAGATTTTCCCAGTATCCTGGAATGTTTACACTGTTTCTTTACATTTAAATCTTCTGAATATTCCTGAATTCTTATTCCAGGTTTATTATTCTGAATTGTAAAACCTCTGGAATGGGAGAAGATATTTGCAAATGTCTTATCCACTAAAGGGCTAGTACCCAAAATCTAAAAAGAACTTATCAAACTCAACACCCCCAAAAATCCAAATAATCCAGTCAAGAAATGGACAGACAACATGAACAGACATTTCTCCAAAGAAGACATACAAGTGGCTAAAAGACACATGGAAACATGTTCAATATCTCTTGGCACCAGGGAAATACAAATCAAAACTACAATAAGCTACTACCTCACACCAGTCAGAATGGAGGAAAGTCAGGAAACAGATATTGGTGAGAATGTGGAGAAAGGGGAACACTCTTACACTGTTGGTGGGAATGCAAACTGGTGCAGCCAGTTTGGGGCACATGCACCCTAATATTTATAGCAACAATAACCACAACAGCCAAACTCTGGAAAAAGCCCAGATATCCATTGACAGATGAGTGGATATAGAAGAGATGGTATGTGTGTGTGTGTGTGTGTATATACACACACACACGAACATACATATATGTATATATAGATATATATTTTTCAATGGAATATTACTCAGCCATCAAAAAGAATGAAATCTTGCCATTTGCAGCAACATGGTTGGAACTAGAGGGTATTGTGCTAAGTGAAATAAGTCAGAGAAAGACAAATACCATATGATTTCTCTCATATGGAATTTAAGAAATAAAACAAACGAACATAAGCGAAGAGAAGGAAAAATAAGATGAAAAATGAGAAAGAGGCACATCATAAGAGATGTTGAACTCTAGGAAACAAACTGAGGGTTGCTGGAGGGAAGAACGGTGGGGGAAGGGATAATTGGGTGATGAGCATTAGGAGGGCATTTGATGTGGTGAGTACTGGATGTTATATGCAACTGATGAATCACTAAATTCTGCCTCTGAAACTAACAACAAAAACAAAAACCCCAAAACAAAAACAAAACAAAACAAAACCCAAAAGTCATCACAACAAAGAATTGCTTTTGGCTCCCCACTAATTTACATCCTATTTTCTGAGCTAAGCCTTTCCCTTCTCTCTTCTGTCCAAAGCCTATCCCATGCTTTTACTCCCAGGAGATGCTTACCTCCCCCAAGTAGGGCATGACATCCCACAGTGACATGTAGTATTCTGTTATCACTGACTTATATACAGCTATAGGTATAGAATCTAGGTTGGGAGGCTTGTGAATCCCTGCAATGAAAAACAGGAGATTGGACCATTATGAGATCCTACTCCAACCCCCTTCAATGGCACCACCCCAAACCACCAAGGATGAAGGGCCCAGGCCATCACAGGACATGCCTTCCCAATTCCAGGAAGAATCATAATAGGAAGAGAGTGAGTGGGATTCCTTCCATATCTATAGGCTCTGAGGCAGGAGGCCCTGCTGTCCAGGAAAAGAAGGTGGCACATCAATGCCACTGCTGTACCAGTAATTAGTTCTCAACCCTGGTCACTCATTAGAATCTCCTAAAGTCCAATGAGGAAATACATATGCTCAGTTTCTGCCCCTTCCTCCCCATTTCAACCAAGAAATACTTTCTAATAGCTCTGGGATAGACCTGGCATCTCTGGTTTTTACAAGTTCCACAGAGGATTCTGATGCACAGCCCATGATACACATGGCCTTAGGTGCTGAGAACCTAGAGGGTGGGCCCTGTATTGGGGCATATTTGAATCCCTGGTGCCTTATGATAAAATAAACTGGAACAAACTGGATATCTCCCCAAAAGTACACCTTTATCCATTCCCTCAATCCCCTCTTCATAGGACAGAGACCAATTGAGATGCTGAGTTACTGTTACTGTTCTCATCTGAGTTACTATTCAGATTGAGATTGTTGTTGGTACCCAAAGAAGAGCTAAAGAACTCTTGATATGCAAGGTACTCAGTTGTACGTTCTCCGTTCTCTGTCAGCAGTGCCCCATAGTCTGAAAAATATAAAGAAATTTGTCACTTTCCCCCAAGAAATCTTCAACTTCAGTAAAGGAAGACATGTGAGTTTAGTAGTGAGCAAAAGGATCCTTAATACAGAAGCTTAGGAAGGAAAGATTTGGGGCATTAAATAAGAAAATACCACATCCCAGTTAATCCAAACCAGGAGCCATCTGCTGTACTTTGCAGGGCTTTCAACTGGTATCTAGTAAGTCCTGGCTGAGAGCCCAAGGCGACTCCAATCCTCCAATCCAGTGGTTTCTACTTTCTATTTAATTTCTAATTAAGTTTCTTTCTTTCTTTCTTTCTTTCTTTCTTTCTTTCTTTCTTTCTTTCTTTCTTTCTTTCTTTCCTTCTTCCTTTCTATCTCTCTTTCACCCTTGACTTGTCACCTGATCTCTCAGTGGAGTTATAGACTGGGGAAGACCCATTAACAAAAGCCCTAGTGTTATCAAGAGATCCAGAGTAACTGGTTTCACAGTGAACTTCTAAGAATAAGGGCCTGCACAGTGGATAGATAAGATTAAGCTACCAAGGCCTCTGCCTGCAAAGTCTCAGACAGCCCAGATTCTAGTGGTGGATAAATTCTAGTACCATCAAGAGGAATAAACATCAAACCTTCAATCACCAGCACTTGTTAAAGGCAAAACATATGAACAGGCCCAGAGATTGTTCCCAGAGACCCACCCTAGGAAGCTCCAGGCTCAAATGGCAGGTGGCCTAGGTTGGAGACAGCTGTGGGGGTCAAGTACTTGCCATAGCTTGTGACCATAGGGAGGTACTGGTCCAAAGATGCAGATCCACCCATAAAGCCAAAGTTGGTGCCACCATGGAACATATAGAAGTTGAGGGAGAAACTAGCATTGAACATTTCATGCACATCTCTCATTAACACTGCACATAGATAGGATGAAAAGGAGAAATGGGGGAGAAAACAAAGTTTGGGAGAATTAATAGACCTTTGTGGGATGTTCAAACTGTACGCATTAAATATTTGTTTATGTCTTAGTCTCAGGTAAATAGATGTCAAGCTCAGTGTTTCTGGAGCACTTAGTAACTTTTCAGTAAATTCTAGGTAACTTCTTTAGTAACCTAAAATCATGGCACCAGAAACATTTACTTCAAACCAGATTTGATCTTCATCAACTCTCCTGGAAGGTTGTGGCAGATAGTCTCGGACCAGAGAACACACTACTTCCACCCAATACGCTTTCACTGAATTGCCCTATCTGTTAGAACGACTCACTCTAATGTTTAATAGCCTCCACAAAATATAAGCGGAGTGGAAACACTGCTAAAATTTTAGTTTCAACTCACTCTGGGGTTTCCATTCAGCCTAGCCCCCTAAATCTGATATTCAAAGTACTCTAACAAGCAGGGAAAAAAAAAAAGAAACAGGCCAGTGTCATCTCTGTTATCTATTCTCCTGAGAAAGGATCTAAGAAGTACTCACAATGTGAATTCACAGAATGGGGGGCAGTGCCCCATCCATCCAAAGAACTTGCTGTATACACCGTCATCATTATAGGGCTACGACCCTGAGAAAAATGAAATGTCAATTTAGTAAAGTTCGGTACAGTTTAGAAGCCCTGAATTGCTTAGGAGAGCATTGTGAGGTCCAGTTCTCACAAAGCTCCTGTATAATTAGGAGCATCCCCTCACCGCTCACAAACCCTGAGTTCTACTCTTCATTCTCAGGTCATTTCCCTGGTCTTATTATTCCTTTTGGAGTTTCAATGGACTTATTCCTCAGGCTTTGGTAAAAGCAACTGCTATTGCCACATTTTCCTTTCTGGAACAGTAGAATCTCTTCATTCCCTTTAGTGACCAGATTAGAGGTCTAGTATAGAAGCATCTTGCTCAGGGGAAGCACTAAAAATATTCAATAAATGAATGCTAAAAATATTGAATCCCATTAAATAAGAATCCCTGAGTCTCAGAATTGTGTTTTGTTTTTATTCAAGTATAAATAACACACAGCGTTCTAATAGTTTTAGGTGTACAATATAATAATCAACAATTCTGTACATTTCTCACTTCTTATCCTGTATACTTAGTTCCCTTCATCTATTTCACCCATCACCCCCAGTCACCACCCTGGCGACTGTGGATTGAAAAAAACAGTATTTAAGTTTGTTGTCTCTTTTTTTATTTGTTTGTTCATTTATTTTATTTCTTAAATTCCACACGAGTCATATCAGTGCCTTTCTCTGACTTATTTCACTTAGCATTACACTCTCTAGATCTATCCATGTTGTTGTAAATGGCAAGATTTAATATATATATGAATATATATGAATATATATATGAACATATATATATGAGTTTAGACACACCATGGAATATCACATGTAATTATAAAATAATCACGTTTTTATATATACACTATTGAAACACATATACATTATATACATATGAAACAATCACATTTTCTTTATCTGTTCATTGATTATCATGTACTTAGGCTGTTTCCATACTTTGGCTATTATGAATAATACTGCTATGAACATAGGAGTACAGATATCTCTTCAGGATAGTTATTTCATTTCCTTTAGCATATATACCCAGAAATAAGACTTCTAGATCATATGGCAGTTTTATTTTTAATTTCTTTATTAACCTCTATACTATTTTCCATAGTGGTTGTACCAGTTTATATCTCTACCAACAGTATATGAGAGTTTTCTTTTCTCCACATCCTTGCCAGCATTTGTTGTATCCTAACATCCTAACAGGAGTGAGGGGATGTCTTATTGTGTTTTGATTTGCCTTTTCCTAATTATTAGGGATACTGAGCAGCTTTTCATGTACCCTTTGGACATCTACAGGTCTTCTTTAGAAAAATGCATAATGCAGGCCCTTTGCTCAGTTTTGGTTAGGTTACTTGGGATTTCTTATTTTGCTATTGAGTTGTACAAGATATTATATATTTTGGATATTAACCTGTTATCAGATATGTGATTTGCAAATATTTTACCCCATTTCCATAAGTTTCCTTTTCATTTTATTGATGATTTCCTTTGCTGTGCAGAAACATTTTACTCTGATATAGTCCCAGTTGTTTACTTCTGCTTTTGATGTCAAATGCAAAACACTACTACCAAGATCAATATCAAGAAGCTTATGCCTATCTTTTCTTCTGGGAGTTTTGTGGTTTCAGATCCTATGTTCAACTCTCTAATCCATTTTGGGTTGATTTTTGTGCATGATAAGATGGAAGTTAGTTTCATTCTTTTGCATGTGGATATCCAGTTTTCCCAACACCTCCTCTCCCCAGAGGAAATCTCACTTGATCATGGTGTGTGATCCTTTTAATGTATTGTTGAATTTGGTTGATAATATTTTATTGAAGATTTATGCATCTATGCTTATCATAGATCTTGGCCTGTAATTTTCTTTTCTTATAGTGTCCTTGTCTGGCTTTGGTCTCAGAGTAATGCTGGTCTCATAAAATGAGTTTGGAAGCATTTTCTCCTTTCTATTTGTAGAAGAGTTTGAGAAGGATTGGTGCTAGTTTTGCTTTAAATGTTTGGTAGAAATAAGCAGTGAAACTATCTGGTCTTGGCTTTTCCTTTGTTGGGGAGGTTTTGATTACTGATTCTGTCTTCTTACTAATACTTGGTTGGTCTGTTCAGATTTTCTCTTTCTTCATTATTCAGTATTAGTAGGCTGTATGTTTCCAGGAATTTATCTATTTCTCCGAGGTGGTTTAATTTTTTGGCATATGAATGTTCATACTAGTAGAAGCTATGATCCTTTATATTTCTGTGGTACCAGTTGTAATTCCACTCTTTCGCTTAAAATTTTATGTACTGAATCTGATCTCTTTTTTCTTAGTATAGTTCAGTTTGTCAAGTTCATCTTTTTTAAAAAAACATGGTTTCATTGATCTTTTCTATTGTCTTTCTCATCTCTGTTTCACTTATTTCTCCTCTGATCTTTGTTATTTCTTTCTTTCTACTAACTTTGAGCTTAATTTGTTCTTTTTCTAGTTCCTTGAGGTAAATAGTTGTGTTTTTGATTTGAGGTCTTTTCTTTCTTAATGTATGTGTTTATCACTATAAACTTATTTCTTAGAACTGCTTTTGCTGCTTCTCATAAGTTTGAGATGTTGTGTTTCCATTCTCATATGCTTCAAGATTTTTAAAAATTTATTTTTCCATTTATTTGACCAGTTGGTTGTCCAGGAGCATGTTGTATAATCTCCACATGTGAATATTTGTGAATTATTCAGTTTTTTCCTTGTAATTATTTCTAGTTTCATATCATTATGGTCAGAAAGTATGATTTCAAACTTCTTAAGTTTATTAAAACATGTTGTGTGACCTAATATATGGTCTATTCTGGAGAATATTCCATGTGTGCTTAAGAAAAATGTGAATTCTCCTGCTGTTGGTGGGAATTTCTGTATATATTCTGCAGGTCCCTCTGGTCCAACATATAATTTAAGTCTCATGCTTCTTTATTTAGTATCTATCTAGATGAGTACTCCATTGTTGGAACTGAGGAATGTAAGACCCCTGCTGGCATTGTATTGCTGTCTATTTCTCTGTTCAGAACTGTTAATATTTGCCTTATGTATATGGGGGTCCTATGTTGGGAGCATAATATTTACAATTGTTATATTCTTTTGATAAATTGACCCCTTTGTCATCATATAAAGACATTCTTTAACTGTTGATAGAGAGCTTGTCTTAGCCTATTTTGTCTGCTATAAGTATAGCTACTTCCTGATTTGTTTTATTTGTTTTGGTTTCTATTTGCTTGGAATATCTTTTTCCACCCCTTCAATTTCAGTCTGTGTGTATTCTCAAAGCTGAGGTGAGTCTGTTATAGCCAACAGATGGTTGGGTCTTTTTTTTTTAATCTATTCATTTACTTTGTGTCTTTTGATCAGAGGATTTAGTCCCATTTTAAATTTAAAGTAATTATTGATAGGTATTATGTTAATGCTTTTCTTGTTTGTTGTATTTTTTTTATAATTCTTTTGTTCCTCTCTTTATCTCTTCTTCTGTAGTTTGATGATTTTTCTGTACTGGTAGGCTTTGATTCCTTTTTCTTTATCTTTTGTATATCTACTACAGGGTTTTATTTTGTGGTTACCAGGAGGATTACATAAAACATCGCATATTCATAGCAGTCTATACTACTAATAACAGGTTAACTTCAAACATATACTTTACATATTTAATCTTCTCCTTACCTTTTATATTTTTAATGTCACAATTTACCTCTTTTTACCTAATGGATCATTTAAAAATTATTGTAGCTATAATTATTTTTAATACTTTTGTCTTTTAACTTTCATACTGGAGTTAAATTTATTTACCCATGACATTATTTTCTAAATTTAACTATACATTTACTTTTACCAGTGAGTTTTATACTTTCATGTGTCTTCCTGTTACAAATTAGCTTTTTCTGTTACTAATTAACTTACCATTTCTTTCAGCTTAAAGAACTCTTTTTAACATTTTTTGTGAGGCTAGTCTGTTGTGATGAACTCCTTTAGCTTTATTTGTCTGGTAAATCCACTGTTCCTTCAATTCTGAAGGACACCTCACTGGGTAGGGTATTCTGGGTTGGTGGGTTTGTTTGTTTTTTTTCTTTTGGTACTTTGAATATATCACCCCACTTTTTCTGGCCTACAAGATTTCTGTTGAAAAATCTATGGCAGCCATAAGGAGGGGGCAAAATTAAGATGGTGGAGTATTAGGGGGACCCTGAATTTGCCTTTCCCTTCAAATACAGCTAGATCAACATTCAACTATTTTGAACAACTAGGAAGATGATCCGAGGATTAAGAAAATCTGCACAGATGGAGGGAGAGAACATAGCAGATGCAATGTTTGGAATCATGAATTGGGAGCGAGAAAAGCCTCATGGTCATTGATGGGAGGAAACCCTTTGCATGGAGCAAATCAGGAAGAGAGAGAAAGTGGGAAAGAACCCAGTGGGTCGGGAGTGCACAATAAATCTTGGTAAGGATATCCTCTGGGTAGCACAGTGAGAGATCACTTCCCTTCCTAAAGGGCATTTGGAAGAGAATATTTTGCTTCTCCAAGGACAAAAGGCCAGCCAGGAGACATTGAGTGGTGCTCAATAGCAGAGTCAGAGGTGCATGCAGAGGACAGAAAGCCTCTTAACTTTTTGCTAGGAGTCACAATAGGTTTAAATCTCTGTGCACACATCAAGTGGCTGCTTTTCTTCAACAGAACTAAGCAGAAAGTAAAGAAAGGAGCAGACTGCAGATAACTTAGCCACCACTTCTTACTGTCTGCCACAATAGATGCAAGCCTCTGTGATGGTCTCTCTGGGACAGAAGGAAGTAGGGGACTGAGTCAAGTGCAGATGGCCAATAACCTGGCTCCAGCTTTTTGCTGAGCATTACATAAATTCTAGAGTCGGAGTGCATACTATATAATGGCTTTTCAGGGGTAGGACAGTGCTGGGCACACCATGAGCCTCTCCTCTGAGGGACAGGAGTAGGCCCACACCTTACCAGATCCTTTAAAACCTGGAGTTTTGAATCCAAGCCACTGACCAGAGTGAAAATCCAGGAGTTCTGTGGCTCCAGACATGCTGATGGCTCAGGTACAGACAGGTTAAAGACAAGGAACTGATGAAATCCCAGCACACAGAAGATTCTTTGCTCTTCTAACAGGGCCTCCTGAACAGGGGTATCTGTGAATTCTGCTTCCCAGAGACAAGATGGGGGATGACACCATATTCTCATTCCTTCACATCATTCTCTCCCACCCACGAGCACAGACTTCCACCTCCAGTGGAAGCTGGAGTACCCTACACTAAACCCTGACACCCTGCATCTGGCAGGATCATCTTTATGAGGGCAAAAATTCACCCTAAAAGAAAACAGAAGGTAATAGTCATTGCCAGGGATTTAATCAATATAGTTAAGCTGCTGCTTTCGGCTCAGGTCATGATCTCAAGGTCCTGGGATCGAGTCCCACATGGGGCTCTCTGCTCAGCGGGGAGCCTGCTTCCCTTTCTCTCTGCCTGCCTCTCTGTCTACTTGTGATCTCTCTCTGTCAAATAAATAAATAAAATCTTTTTAAAAAATGTTTGAACTATAACTTAAAAAGAGCAATTTTAAAGATACTAGCTGGGCTTGAAAAAAGCACAGAAGACACTAGAGAATCCCTTACTATAGAAATAAAAGAACTAAAATCTAATCAGGCTGAAATTTAAAAATGCTGTTACTGAGATGCAGTAACAGATGGAGGCTTTAATAATGTGGATAAATAAGGCAGAAGAGAGTCAGCATTATAGAAAACAAATTGATGGAAAATAAAAAAGCTGAAAAGAAAAGAAAAAGACAACTATTGGATCATGAAGAAAGACTTAGAGAACTCAGTGATTCCATAAAGCAAAATAATATCCTGATAATGGGGGTTCCAGAAAATGAAGAGCAGGGTAGAGGGACATTTGAACAAATTATAACTGAGAACTTTCCTAATCTGGTGAAGGAAACAGGCATTTGAGTACAGAAGGCACAGAGAACCTCCTCCCCTTAAAATCAACAAAAATAGGTCAACACCTGGACATATTATAGTGAAACTTGCAAATTTCAAAGATAACATGAAAATCCTGAAAGCAGCTCAGGACAAGAAGTCCTTAAGCTGCAAAGGTAGAAACATAAGGCTGGCAGTAGACCTGTCCACAGAGACCTGGCAGCCCAGATAGGACTGGCATGATACATTCAACATGCTAAAGGGGAAAAACAGGCAGCCAAGAATACTCTATCCAACAAAACTGTCATTCAGAATAGAAAGAGAGTTAGAGTTTCCAGGACAAACAAAAACTAAAGCAATTTGTGAATACTAAACCAGCGCTATAAGAAATATTAAAGGGAATACTTTGAGCGAAGAGAGAGCCCCAAAGTAACAAAGACCAGAAAGGAACAGAGACAATCTACAGGAACAGCAACTTTATAGATAATACAATGACACTAATTCATATCTTTCAATAATTACTCTGAATATAAATGGACTAAATGCTCCAATCAAAAGATACAAGGTATCAGAATGAATTAAAAAAAAAAAACCAGGACCCATCAATATACTGTTTACAAAAGACTCGTTTTAGACCCAAAGACACTTCCAAGTGGAAAGTAAGGGAGCAAAGAAAAATTTAACACGTCAAAGGACATCAAAAGAAAACTGGAGTAGCCATCCTTATATCAGACAAACTAGATTTTAAAGTAAAGACTGTAATAAGAGATGAAGAAGGACACTATATAATAATAAAAGGATCTGTCCAACCAGGTCTAACAATTATAAATATTTATGCTCCCAGCTTGGGAGCACACAAATATATAAGCCAATTAATAACAAAATTAGAGAAACATATTGATAATAATACAATAATAGTAGGGGACTTTAATGCCCCACTCATAGCAATGGAAAGATCATCTAAGCAGAAGATCAACAAGGAAACAAGGGCTTTGAATTACACACTGGATCATATGGACTTCACAGATATGCTCAGAGCATTTCATCCTAAAACACCAGAATATACATTCTTCTTGAGTGCACATGGAGCATTCTTCAGAATACACCACATATTGGGTCACAAATCAGGTCTCAAATGGTATGAAAAGATTGGGATTATTCCATGCATATTTTCAAAACACAGTGCTTTAAAACTTGAAGTCACCTACAAGAAAAAATTTGGAAGGACCACAAACACACAGAGGTTAAAGAGCATCCTAAGAAAGAATGAATGGGTCAACTAGGAAATTAAGGAATAACTAAAAATAACTTTAAAAAAATAAATAGGAGCAAATGAAATGAAAGCATGACAGTTCAGAACCTTTGGGATGCAGCAAAGGCAGTTGTAGGAGAGAGGTATACTGCAATACAAGCCTTTCTCAAGAAATAAGAAATATATAACCTAACCTTACACCTAAATGAGCTGGAAAAGAACAACAAATAAAGCCAAAATCCAGGAGAAGAAGAGAAATAATAAAGATTAGAGCAGAGATCAAAATATAGAAATTTTTTAAAAAATGCAGTAAGACAGAACAATGAAACTAAGAACTTGTTCTTTTAAAGAATTAATAAGATTAGTAAGGATTAATAAGATTAATAAGATCAATAAATTAATAGTAATAAAATTAGTAAGATCAACAAATGCCTAGCCAGATTTATCAAAAAGAAAAGAGAAAGGACCCAAATAAATAAAATCATGAATGAAAGAGGATAGATCCCAACCAATACCACAGATATACTAACAATTATAAGAGACTTATGAGCAATTATATGCTGACAAATTAGGCAATCTGGAAGAAATGGATGAATTCCCAGAAACATGTAAGCTACCAAAATTGAAATAGGAAGCTATAGAAAATCTGAAAAGACCCATAAACAGCAAATAAATTGAATCAGTAATTAAAAATCTCCCAAGAAACAGGAGTCCCAGACCAGATGGCCTCCCAGCAGAATTCTTCCAAACATTTAAAGAAGAATTAGTACCTATTCTTCTTTTTTTTTTAATATATCGGTTTTTTTAAAAGATTTTATTTATTTATTTGTCAGAGAGAGAGCTAGCGAGAGCGAGCATAGGCAGACAGAGTGGAAGGCAGAGTCAGAGGGAGAAGCAGGCTCCCTGCTGAGCAAGGAGCCCGATGTGGGACTCGATCCCAGGACGCTGGGATCATGACCTGAGCCAAAGGCAGCTGCTTAACCAACTGAGCCACCCAGGCGTCCCAGTACCTATTCTTCTAAATCTGTTCCAAAAAATATAAATGGAAGGAAAACTTCTAAACTCATTCTATGAAGCCAGAACTACCTTGATCCCAAAACCAAAGATACCCACTGAAAAGGAGAATTACAGACCTATTCCTGATGAACATTGATTAAAAAAAATTCTCAGCAAGCCACTAGCTAATATGATCCAACAGTAATAAATAATTATTTACTTATTTATTTATTTATTATAATCCAATAATAAAAGGATTATTGACCATGACCAAGTGGGATTTATTCCAGGGCTTCAAGGGTGGTTGAAGATCTGCAAATCAATCCATGTGATATAACACATTAATAAAAGATAGGGTGAGAATCATGATCCTCTCAACAGATGCAGAAAAAGCATTTGACAAAATATAGCATCCTTTGTTGATTAAAACCTCCACAGTATAGGGATAGAAGGAACATACCTCAATATCATATCAATATCAATATCATAAAAGCCAAACAAGCAAAACAAAAAAAAAATCCAGTAAATATCATTCTCAATAGGAAAAAACTGAAAACTTTTCCCCTAAGGTCAGGAACACAACAGAGATGTCCACTATCACCAGTGTTGTTCAACACAGTACTGGAAGTCCTAGCCTCAGCAGTCAGACAACACAAAGGAATAAACTGCACCCAAGTCAGCAAAGAGCAAGTCAAACTCTAACTCATCACAGACAATATGATACTCTGTAGAAAACTCAAAAGGCTCTACAAAAAAATTGCTGGAACTGATACAGGAATTCAGAAAAGTGGAAGGATATCAATGCACAGAAGTCAGTTTTATTTCTATACACTAACAATGAGGCTGAAGAAAGAGAAATTAAGGAATTGATACCACTTACAAGAGCACCAAAACCCATAAAATACCTAGGAATAAACTTAACCAAAGAGGTACAGATCTATGCTCTGAAAACTATAGAACACTTATGAGAGAAGTTGAGGAAGACACATAGAAATAAAAAAAACATTCTATGCTCATGGATTGGAAGAACAAATATTGTTAAAATCCGTGCCACCCAAAGTAATTATATATTCAATACAATCCATATCAAAATACCATCAGCTTTTTTTCATAGAGCTGAAACAAACAATCCTAAAATTTCTGCAGAACCAGAAAAGACCCCAAATAGCCAAAGGAATGTTAAAAAAAAAAACAAAAACAAAGCTGGAATCATCAAAATTCTGGATTTGAAGCTGTAATCATCAAGACTATATAGCACTGGCACAAAAACAGACACACACCTCCATGAAGCACAATAGAGAATCCAGATATGGACCCTCAACTAATCTTCAACAAAGCAGGAAAGAACATCAAATGGAAAAAATCTCTTCAGTAGATGGTGTTGGGAAAACTGGACAGCAACATGCAGGAGAATGAAACTGGACCATTTTCTTACACCATACATAAAAATAAAAAGAAAATGGATGAAAAACCTCAATGTGAGATAGGAATCCATCAAAATCCTAGAGAAGAACACAAGCAGCAATCTCTTTGACCTTGGCCACAGCGACTCCTTGCTATACATGTCCCCAAAGTCAAGGGAAACAAAAACAAAAATGAATTCTTGGGACTTCATCAAGATAAAAAGCTTTTGCACAGCAAAGGAAACAGTTGCCAAAACCAAAAGACAACCTACAGAGTGGGAGAAATATTTGCAACTATCTTAACAGATAAAATGCTGGTATACAAAATCTATAAAGAACTTATCAAACTCAACACCCCCCAAAAAAAAAAACAAAAAATCTGGTCAAGAAATAGAAGACATGAACAGACATTTCCTCAAAGAAGACATACAAATGGCCAACAGAAACATGAAAAAATGCTCCATACTTGTCATTAAGAAAATGCAAATCAAAACCACAATGAGATACCACCTCACACTGGTCAGAATGGCTAAAATTAACATGTCAGGAACAACAGATATTGGTGAGGATGTGGAGAAAAGGGAGCTCTCTTACACTGTTGGTGGAAATATAAACTGGTACAGCCACTCTGGAAAACAGTATGGAGGGTCCTCAAAAAGTTAAAAATAGAGCTACTCTATGACCCAGCAATTGCCCTACAAGGTATTTATCCAAAAGATACAAACAGTGATTCGAAGGGGCACATGCACCCCAATGTTTATAGCAGCAATGTCCACAATAGCCAAAATATGGAAAGAGCCCAGAAGTCCATCAACAGACAACATAGAACAGATAAAAATGTGCTATATTTCTATAATGGACTATTACTCAACATCAAAAAGAATGAAATTTTGCCATTTGCAGCAACATGGATGGAACTAAAGGGTATTATGCTAAGCAAAGTAAGTCAGTCAGAGAAAGACAAATACTACATGATTTCACTCATATAAAAAACAAAACAAATGTACATAGAGGAAGAGAAGGATAAATAAAATAAAAGAGGGAGGCAAACTATAAAAGACTCTAAGTATAGGGAACAAACCTAGGGTTGCTATAGGGGAGGTGGATGGGGGGATCAGGTAACTAGGTGATGGGCATTAAGGAGAGCACTTGAAGTAATGAGAACTGGGTGTTATATGCAACTGATGAATCCCTGAATTCTAATAATACAATATATGTCAATTAAATTGAATTTAAATAAAAACTTTTAAAAAAATCTGTGATAGCGTTATAGAGGTTCCCTTATTTGTAACAGGTCGCTTCTTTCTTGTTTTTAAGATTTTCTCCTTGTCTTTACCTTTTGACAACTTTATATTGATATGTTCCAGTATAAAACTCCTTGGATTCATTTTATTTGGCACTTTATAGGCTTCCTGGATCTGGATGTCTGTTTCATTCCCTAACCTAGGCAAGTTTCCAGTCATTATTTTTTGTTCCCTTTTCTCTTCTCCCTTCAGGATCTTTATAATGTGTATATTCTCTGATTTGTCCCATAAGGTGCCCCATAAATCCCTTAAGCTCTCAGAACATTTTTTATTTTTTCATTCTTTTTTCTTTTTCTCTTAAGATTGGATAAATTCTACCACACTGTCTTTGAGTTTGCAGATCTGTTATTTCCACTTCATCAACTCTACTGTTGAGCCGCTCTATTAGATTTTTAGTTCAACTATTATATTCTTCAGCCCTATGATTTCTGCTTGGTACTTTTTTATATTTTCTATCTCTTTGTTGAAATTATCACTTTGCATATGCGTTGTGCTCCTGACCTCAATAAGTATCTCTATGATATTATTTTGAACTCTCTATAAAGCAAAGCACTTACTTACATTTTATTAAGATCTGTTTCTGGAGTTTCTTTTTCTTTTGTTTGGGACATATTCCTCTGGTTTTTAGTTTGTTTGTTTTTCATTTTCTTTTACTCTCTGTTAACTCCTGTGTATTATATACAAAGAATCATCTCTCCCCATCTTGACAGAATGATCTCATGTAGATGAGCCTTGTTGATCATCCCAGCCCAGGTTCCTAGTTGTCTCTCAAACTTTTGAGATTGTCTGAGCCGTCTTCTTTGTTTTTAGTGGCTCATAGTAGTTGAGCAAGTGCCAGGAGCTGACACTGTCCCAAAGGAGAGGATCACAATCAGCAGCCAGATGCAGACTGATTAGAGCCTGGAAGCTCAGGCACCAGCGAGAAATATATTGCTAAGCTCCTTTCAGGGAGAAACTGGGAGATGGGCATTTTAGCTTGCTTTCTCTGTGTTGGGCCTAGGTATGTATAGCCAGTTGGGAAGGAGAAGCTTCTGTCCTTGTTAAGGACTCTTTGCTATAGTACTGTAGTGCTCATGAGTAGAGGTGCTATTGACTATTACAACCAGGTGATCCAGCAGCCTCAGGTCACTGCTGCAAGCTAGGTACCAGATATGTGCACAAGCTCCATCCAGAGAGATCTCGGGGACTTGGTTTTATTATTGGAGTGAACTGGAAGAATGTATGAAATGTGTCTGCTGGCTCCCCAGGACTGGAGAGATTGCAGTCAGCTTCTAGCTGCCTGCTAAATTAGAAGCCTGGCTGGCCCTCAAACAGTAACCTTTAAAGGTGACAGATTGGGACATAGATGATTTTGCCTTTCCCTCTGTGCTGAGCCCTGTGGGGTGGGGGGGCAGTCATGATTAGTGCTCATGTGGCCATTACAATTGCTTCCTTTTTTATAGAGAGTTTTATGGGTTTCATGGGCACAGCTTTCAGAGCTAGGTGTTTGGAAGCCCATATCTCCAGTGGGAGTCTTAAAAGTTGGGACACTAGATGTGGGTTCCGAATCCTCCACTCCTCAGGGAGAAGCTAGGGGCTGAGGATTCCCTCTCAATTTTGACACTATATCAGGGGATGAGGTTTATGATAAGAACATGTCTCAGCCTTTCCCACCTATTTTGGTGTGAATATTTTTTCATTCTCACAATATGTAAAGTCACTCAGCTAGTTTCTATACCTAATTCAGAGGGAATTGCTTGTGGGTGGCTGTATATTTGGGGTATGTGTGGGAGGAAGGGAGCTCAGCAGTCTCCTGTCACCATCTTGGTCAACTTCAAACTGAACTCCCAGTACCTTTCATTTATTTTCAGAGAAATCCTAAATTACATTTCCTGGAAGCATTCCACTTTGTTAAAATATCTCCTAAAACAAAATAGCCTGAACAAAAACACAAAAACAAATTCTTCAATTGTGCTCCAACCAGTATGAAAAAATATGGTAATATCACTCATAGTAATAAAACCCAAGTTTTCAAAACTTGGTAGTAGATGTCACAGATTTTATTTAAGTGAAAGCTGCCATCAGATAGCATTCTAAATCTCTTTCGTATAAACTGCCAGCAGGATGGATCTCTTCCTTTCTGCATTTTGGTATTTCAGCTCTGCGGCTGCTGTTTTGTTAATTTTAATGCAGGGACTTTATAATTATTTGTGTTGATTTCAGCCTACTCTAATACAGCAGATCCCATCATTTGGTGTATGAGCACTCCTTTCCAGCACTGTCTCATCTAGACCTTTGACAAGCACAGCTTCTGTATCTTCCCTCAGAAGAGGATCAGTCAGAACAGAACCAACAACAGAGCCCCCATACTCATTGAAAAATCCTGGAAATAGCCTCCACAAGGACAAAGAAGATCTCTTTTTCATCATCAGTATATATCCAGAGCCTAGCACAGGATCTGGCACAAGATACCCACTCAAAATAATGTGCTCATTCTGATCTAAATTTGAAACATCTAACTTCTCATCCACTTCAAGCTTTAGCTCCCCCTTAACTATGTATGCTCTACCTTGTCCAGTCTGGAGAGGAATCTCTTTTGATAGAGAATACAAAAACAAAATAGGGATTCAAAAGCTCCGCTTTCTCCCCATATTTAGTTACATCTGTCCTAAGAATTGTGTTTCTCTCATGTTCAATTTCTCACATAAGAAATGTATTAGAAGCAAGTTATAATGAACTTTCTAAAGCTATGGGTACTTATTTTTGTTATTTAATTCCTGTGATTGCTCCTATATTGTATCAAATAATTTTCTTACCACAGAAGAAGTTTAAACAGTTAATGATATAAGAAAGTGAGAAGAGCATGGGATTTGGGAGCAGAAGTTTTAAGTTTAAGCCTGGGTTATTCTATTACATGGTCTGATTATCAACCTGTGATCTCAAATCAGTAATTTAACCTAAGTCATGGTTTCCTCATCTGCAAAATGAGAGTACGATTAATAGCTTTTAACATGGTAATATAGGAAGTAAACATGAAAAAAATAGGAAGATTACATAAAGTTGTGTATTTAAATATTATCACAAGTTTTTCTAGCTTTTGTTAATACCTCATACTCTGTATTTGCCTTTGTTTATTGTCTGCCTCTTACCACTAAAATATAAGCTCCAAAAGTTCTGCTTTTATAGATTTCATTCACTGCTTTATACACAGTGCCTTGAAAAGTACCTAACTGGTACACAGTAGATGTTAAAAACATTTGCTGACTTACTCAATAAATAAACAAATTACCTCATTTTCAGAACTTTGCTAATTATAGACAGCATATCATTTTTAACTTTGGATTCCACTGGTTTTATTGCCCCCCCCCATTCTTCTTCCATTATCATAATGTTAACATCTATCTGAGTGCTTACTTTGTCATGGGAATTATAGCACCTCTTCATATTCCCTTGGAATGCACTGACCCTAATCCCTGCACATCTCTGAGCTTCCTGTACCACTTCCTGATGTTGGCCTAGTCATTACAAAGCTGGACATCTCCCTTTGTATCTTTTCTCTAAATCTTAAGTGCTATCTCAGACCATAGGGGAGGAGAATCAGGGATTTAACGGTTCTTAGAGTTCCAGACGTTATTTTATATTGATGGTAATTAACATATTCTTCTTTTGCTCCTAATACCACATATCTCAGTCCTGTGCAAAATGAAACACATGACCATGGATCTCAACTGGTGGTAGGAATCTATACCACCCTCTGATCTCCAGTTACCCATTACTAGTTTTACTGCAATTAGCACTTCCTATCTTGTGTTTATTTACATTCCTTGTCTCTCTCACTGGATCATAAGTACTTACAGGTGAATGGGGCCATGTGTAAGGGGTTAACAAAAACCTCTCTCTTTGCCCATGCAAACTAACTTCAGGTCTACCTGAAAACCAGATAAAGTCAAATGTTATGCACGTTATCAGGTAGATTGCTATGATTAAAATGATCTCTGATTAGCAAATTGTATCTGGACTGGAGAACTATGAATGATATTCAAGTTCCTAGTGTAGACCTAGATGCCTGCATGCAGTGTATCTTGAAACCGAGAGTTCCCTTTGGCAGACTTGGAATCTATACCTATAGAGCTGTGAAAAAGGATACTGGTTGGTTCCCCCACTGAGACTGAGGCTTCTCTGCAAGGATGGTTCCCATTCCCTAAAACCTGAGCTGTCACTGGGGGTAGGGACTGCCCCTGGACTGCTGTGAGGATTCCTACTGACGCTGCTTTGCTAGTATGCTATGTTTCTCATTCCGTTTCTTCTAAAGGGCTATGGCCCAGACATTGTAAGCATTTGAACTTGATTTAGTTATACCCCAAACCACCTACAGCAGGCATTTCAAGGGCATAACACATCCAGGTTTTAACTGAACTAATCACTGCTGAGAATTTCCCCACCAAATGAAATAGAGGTCCCAGAGTGAGCCAGAATCAAAACATCTCTCATCTCTCAAAAATCCTTACCTGAATTGATAAGAGTGTATCATAAGTTTCTTTCTTTATATTTTTCATGTGGACAGTGGAAAGTACTGTGGAGGAAAAGGAGACACTGTGTATGAAGTCCTCCTACAAGCACTGTTGAGCAGAGAGAGACTATACTCCCAGACAGAGGATGAAGATGTGGGCCTCCACAACTTCTGCACATACACCTCAGAGGGAGTTCTCATTAACACTTTATTGATTGCGGTTAATAATAAAGATATGTTCCTGCATGTGGGTCCATACCTGCTCCATACAAAGTGTTTTCACGTACATCCCTTCATTTAGCATTTACAATGAATGACCCAGACAACAAGACTGGTTAAAATAAATTAAGTTATGCTGATGAATAAACAAAAGTCAAATGAAAAAACTCAGCCCAAAGAGATGAATAGCCTAAGACCTAAAACTTGACTATAGATCTCCTGAATTCTAATTCAGAATGTTCTCCTGCCTCTCCTACAAGATGAAGGACACCAAAAGATGGGAGAAAGGCCAACAGAAGAGAACATGCCTGACAGGCTGTGTGTGTGAAAGGACTGCAGATAGCGGTTTTCTCTGATTCAATCTGTCTGCACATCGTCTTTTTTCATTTTCTTAAGTGTCAATCCATATTCCCTCCTTAGAATTCTATTCCATGTTTCCCTAATACATTTATTCCCCAAACTTATTTATCCTCCGAGTTTGGGGTCTTGGTCCATGACAGTACGATTTCTCTGACGCTGCCTCCACTTCCTATTGTTCAGTCATAGACATTTGGCAATGACAAAGATAGCCTTTACTCAGGTCTCAGCCAGGCCCCACTCTGACCACTAAGGACTGAAAAGGATCGAGCAAGCGTTCTGCATTGTTGGTTCTGTAAGTAACAGCTGGTGGGGTAGTAGGGTAAGAACTTGTTCCTTAACTCACCCCACCACTTTCTCCTAAAAAACTATGGGGCCTCGGGATTAGTTGATTAAGCATCTGACTTCAGCTCAGGTTGTGATCTCAGGGTCCCGAGGATCAGGCCCCATAGTCAGGCTCCATGCTCAGTGGGGAATCTGCTTCTCCTTCCCCCTTTTCTTTTGCCCTTCCCCCAACTTGTGGGCTTGCATGTTCTCATGCTCTCTCTCTCTCTCAAATAAATAAAATCTTTAAAAAGAAAACTATGGGGAGAAATAAAGCATCCATGGGAAATGGGAGAAATAAAGCATCAGAAGGACTGCGGTACTGTTTCAGACTTCACTAGTACAGGAAAAAGAATAAAGAGAAATTGTACCCCGTTTTAAGTGGCCTCTTGTCAGTTCATCTCCATTATCAGCGGTCATAAGCAGCACCTTGATTCCTCTTGCGATCAGAGCCTGTGAAGAAATTTAGTAAGGTAAATGAACTGTCCCTTATCCCATGGAATGGCTTTTCTCTAGAAAAAAAATGATGGTGATAAAAATACTGGAATGAAGCTGAGGAATGGAGAACAAGCCTAATTCTTTCATCCAACTTATTGTAAGTTAGTAAATTAGAACCAAAAAACATCATCCCTGCCTCAGCCACACTCAGAAAGGTAAAACTGACAATTAAAATATCGGACCTAAAGTAAGAGGCAGTGAGACTATTTTCTTTCTTTCTTTTTTTTTCCCCCTCATTAAACTTTTGTTTTTTTTTTAATTA
Organism: Mustela lutreola; assembly: GCF_030435805.1. Taxonomy (NCBI): domain Eukaryota; kingdom Metazoa; phylum Chordata; class Mammalia; order Carnivora; family Mustelidae; genus Mustela; species Mustela lutreola. The sequence goes on along the minus strand of NC_081290.1, from coordinate 204,520,017 downwards.
ATTTTTTATTTTTTATAAACATATATTTTTATCCCCAGGGGTACAGGTGTGTGAATCACCAGGTTTACACACTTCACAGCACTCACCAAAGCACATACCCTCCCCAATGTAAACTTTTATTTTAATGGGTCTCAGAATTCTGTGACAGATATTTGGTCAAGTTGTTTCCATTAAAAAGTACTGATTTTAAAAACTAGTAACTTAAAACTGCCACACACACACACACACACAAAAAAAGAAAATGGTCCACAAAACATTTTCTTTTCCTTCTAAAGGTTTTACGATGCATTGTTATCATTAACCAGTCTTTTACTATTAAACTTAAATGGCCAATTGACACAAACACCACTGATTAAGACTGGGGTGGCAGGTATTGGGGATAATATTCATTGAGGCTTCTGAGCTTTATGGGCAGACTTGGTGACCTTGCCAGCTCCAGCTGCCTTCTTGTCCACTGCTTTGATGACACCCACAGCAACTGTCTGTCTTTTGTCACGAACAGCAAAATGGCACAGAGGAGGATAGTCAGAGAAGCTCTCAACACACATAGGCTTGCCAGGAACCATATCAACAATGGCAGCATCACCAGAGTTCAAGAACTTGGGACCATCTTCCAACTTTTTTCCAGAATGATGATCTATCTTCTCCTTCAGCTCAGCAAACTTGCAAGCAAGCAATGTGAGCTGTGTGACAATCCAGCACAGGTGCATATCCAGCATTAATTTGGCCTGGATGGTTCAGGATAATCACCTGAGCTATAAAGACAACTGCTTCCATTGGAGGGTCATTTTTGCTGTAACCAGTCACATTGCCACGACAAACATCTTTGACAGATACGTTCTTGACATTGAAGCCCACACTGTCCCCAGGAAGAGCCTCACTCAAAGCTTCATGGTGCATTTCAACAGACTTGACTTCAGTTGTAACATTGACTGGAGAAAAGGTGACCACCATGCCAGGTTTAAGAACACCAGTCTCCACTCGGCTCACAGGGGCAGAACCAATACCACCAATAATGTAGACGTCCTGGAGAGGCAGACGCAAGGGCTTGTCAGTTGGACGAGCTGGTGGCAAGTTGCAATCCAGAGCTTCAAGCAGTGTGGTTCCACTGGCATTCCCATCTTTATGGATGACTTTCCATCCCTTGAACCAAGGCATGTAAGCACTTGGCTCCAGCATGTTGTCACCATTCCAACCAGAAATTGGCACAAATGCTACTGTGTTGGGATTGTAGCCAATTTTCTTAATGTAGATGCTGACTTCCTTAAAGATTTCCTCATATCTCTTCTGGCTGTAGGGTGGCTCAGTGGAATCCATTTTGTTAACACCAACAATTAGTTGTTTTACACCCAGTGTGTAAGCCAGAAGGGCATGCTCACGGGTCTGCCCATTCTTGGAGATACTGGCTTCAAATTCACCAACACCAGCAGCAACAATCAGGACAGCACAGTCAGCCTGAGATGTGCCTGTAATCATGTTTTTGATAAAGTCTCTGTGTCCTGGAGTATCAGTGATAGTCACATAATACTTGCTGGTCTCGAATTTCCACAGGGAGATATCAATGGTGATATCACGTTCATGTTCAGCTTTCAGTTTATCCAAGACCCATGCATACTTGAAGGAGACTTTTCCCATCTCAGTAGCCTCCTTCTCGAATTATTTGATAGTTCTTTTGTCGATCCCACCACATTTGTAGATCAGATGACCAGTAGTGGTAGACTTGCCTGAATCTACGTGTCCAATGACAACAATGTAGATAGAGCCTTTTCCTTCCCCATTCTGGTTTAGGTTGAGCGATGGTTTTCGCGACACCTGTGTTCTGGCAGCAAACCCATTGCGAAAAAGCCAGTGAGACTATTTTCATTCACCTTAATACAGTGCTTTCCCCTAAGGCCTTGAATCCCAGATTTTGTATAGTGCATCAGAGAGCTTAAGACAAACTTCTCCTCCATACTCATATGCAAATTATCTACATGCCCGGGACCCAGCTCACGGGGTGGATTAGGAAACACACGCACAACTGCTGGTTTTCCTTTGGTCAATGGCATGCACAGGTAAATTTTTATTTAGTCAGTCTATGGTTGCACTTGTTGCTGCCTGAAACTTTAATGTCTCTACTTCAACTAGAAATAAATCCAAGATAGTCTAAATCAAAGAGAGAGAGAAGAGGCTAAGAAATTTATCTATTTGATAAATCAAATACTGAGACTATGGCCATGAATACTGAGAAAAGCCAAAGGTATGTCTTCCTGGGCCTGTAGATCGCAATATTCTGAAGGTGAAACTATTCCTGCAATTATTCTTGTTGGGAATGAGAAGGTGGTTTGCTTCTCCTGAACTCTTCTGAAAAACAGGGAAGGCTGAGAGGTGAACAGAATGAGTGAGAGGAGATAGCATGTCATATATTAATAACAGCCAAACTTCTACTACCATAGGTCCTATTAGATGTAATGTTTCCCAATTTGGGGACCAGCAAGCAATATGGCAAATTGGTAGAGGACAATATAACTTTTCATCTAAACTAGAACACTTGGTAAAGAAAAGGGTGCTAACTGGGATTCATGGACCACTACTGATAGGGAGGGCAATAGGTTCCACTTCTAGGCACAGTGGGCTATTTTGTTTCAGACTAAACATCCTGCTAATAGCAACTAGATGAGCTGGACAAATACTAAACATATGCCAAGGAAGGACTTGAGGAGTCAAGTTTTCAGAGAGGCAGGCAGCTGAGAGAGGTGAAACTAGCATGTTTTAAACTTTTTCCTTCAGACATTGATTCCCCAAGCATCAGTTGAGAGGCTAAAAAGCTGATTAGATTCCCCAGCATTTTATGGGATGTTGGGAAAGAAATTGCAGTTTATAGACTTCCAAAATAGAAGAGGTGCCATAACAATTTTAGACTTTTAGCTGGGTCACAAAGGATTATCTATCCCCTAGGATAGAAGGTGAGCAAGCATTAGACTTACTCTCATAAGAATTAAAGCCCAGCTCCAAATCATTTGTTACCTTCTAGAAGCAAAAATAAATCCATCTGAAGAACTTCAAATGATCTCAGTCATGCTTTCATAAATAAATAGGATTGAAAAATTATTAGCCATACCAAAAGATATTATTTACTGAAAACATGAGAAAAACAGACAACAGAAGAGATAGATAGGAAATTAGACATTAGGTTTCTTAAACACAGCTTTGAAATAATTATAATTAATGTGTTCAAGGAATCTTTTAAAAATGAAAAATTTTGGCCAAAAAAAGGAAACCACAGAAAAGAATCAAATGAAAATTCTAGAACTAAAAATCACTATATGTGAAATTAAGAACTAGGTTTAACATCAATTTAGACAAAGCTGCAGAGAAAATTCATAAATCACAAGATATCTTAGAAAAAAGTAAGCCAGAAAAGAGCAAAACAAATATGATGAAAATATCTAGTTTTGTATAACAGAAGTCCTAGAGGAAAGGAGAGAAAAAATTAAGCTGACAGTTGGTGGAGATTTTCCAAAACCAATTAAAGACTTCAAGCCACATAATGAGGGGTGCAAACAAATGTAGGCAGAATAAAAATAAAAACCACACCTAGCCAAATCTTAGTAAAGTTGAGGAAAACCAAAAAATAAATCTTAAAAGAAGCCAGAAGAAAAATACATTTTACCTTCAATGGAACCATAATATTATCAATACCTAACTTCTTAATAAAAAAATTGTATGCCAGAGAATCATCAAAGAAAATAACTGCCAATCTAGAATTCTACATACAGTACGAATATCCTTCAAAATGGATGATGAACTAGGCACATTTTCAGGTAAACAAAAGGTGAGAGAATTTGTTAATAGCATACCTGCAACAAAGAAAATACAAATAGGTATTCTTTAGGCAGAGGAAATGATAAGAGAGATAAAGCTCAGAGATGCAGAGAGGAGATAAGAGCAACAAAAAAGTAAATTAGGTACATAAATCTAAATTACTCCATGTAATAATAAAAATAATATCTTGTGGACATAAAATATATTTAGCATTAAAAGAAATAACAATAGTACTGAGGAAAGAAAGGAGGAAAATGCAATTAAACTTAATTTGTCTAGGAACCAGCAAACACACTAATTTATATTAGACAATAATATTTCTAGGATAAATAGTAGTCTAGTATAAACAGCAGTCTAGCATAAATAGTAGTCTCTATGGCCAATACTAAAAGAAAAGTAAAAAGTGTTTAACAGGCTAATACAGGAAAAAATGGAATAAAAAAAAAATACTCAGTCAATCCAAAAGGAAAAAAAAAAAAAAGAGAGAAAGAAAAGACCACAAGACATGTAGGGCAAATAGAAAGTTAACAGGATGGTATATTTAAATGCAACTGTCAATGGGATGCCTGGGTGGCTCAGTGGGCTAAAGCCTCTGCCTTTGGCTCATGTCATGATCCTGGGGTCCTGGGATCAAGCCCCGCATCCTCTTCCTCCTCCCTGCCTGTCTGCCTACGTGTGGTCTCTGTCTGTCAAATAAATAAATAAATTTTTTTTAAAAAAATAAATAAATGCAACTGTCAGTAATTATATTAAATTTAAATTAGCTAAATAACTCATTTAAAAGATAAGAATTTTCATAATGAAGTAACAAAAACAAATTCTAATCATATACTGCTTATAAGGTATGTTCTTTAAGCATATGAATCCAATGGGAGAAGATATTTGCAAACGACATATCAGATAAAGGACTAGTGTCCAAAATCTATAAAGAACTTAGCAAACTCAACACCCAAAGAACAAATAATCCAATCAAGAAATGGGCAGAGGACATGAACAGACATCTCTGCAAAGAAGACATCCAGATGGCCAACAGATACATGAAAAAGTGCTCCATATCACTCGGCATCAGGGAAATACAAATCAAAACCACAATGAGATATCACCTCACACCAGTCAGAATGGCTAAAATCAACAAGTCAGGAAATGACAGATGCTGGCGAGGATGCGGAGAAAGGGGAACCCTCCTATACTGCTGGTGGGAGTGCAACCTGGTGCAACCACTCTGGAAAACAGTTTGGAGGTTCCTCAAAATGTTGAAAATAGAACTGCCCTATGACCCAGCAATTGCACTACTGCGTATTTACCCTAAAGATACAAACGTAGTGATCCAAAGGGGCACGTGCACCCGAATGTTTATAGCAGCAATGTCCACAATAGCCAAACTATGGAAAGAACCTAGATGTCCATCAACAGATGAATGGATCAAGAAGATGTGGTATATATACACAATGGAATACTATGCAGCCATCAAAAGAAATGAAATCTTGCCATTTGCGACAACATGGATGGAACTAGAGCGTATCATGCTTAGCAAAATAAGTCAAGCAGAGAAAGACAACTATCATATGATCTCCCTGATATGAGGAAGTGGTGATGCAACATGGGGGCTTAAGTGGGTAGGAGAAGAATCAATGAAACAAGATGGGATTGGGAGGGAGACAAACCATAAGTGACTCTTAATCTCACAAAACAAACTGAGGGTTGCTGGGGGGAGGGGGGTTGGGAGAAGGGGGGTGGGGTTATGGACATTGGGGAGGGTATATGTTTTGGTGAGTGCTGGGAAGTGTGTAAACCTGGCGATTCACAGACCTGTACCCCTGGGGATAAAAATATATGTTTATAAAAAATAAAAAATTTTAAAAAAAGCATATGAATCCAGAATAATTGAAAGTAAGAGGATAGAAAAGTATGTATTATACAAACACCAACCAAAAGAGAGCTATGATGTTCACAGAAAAGAAAAATATTTTAACATCAGTCTGTCTTAACTTGAGAGTTATATAGGTAGTTTCTTTTCTCGTCTTAGGACATAAATGCATGAAAAAAATTAAACTGGACCTTATTCATCTTTATATTCCATGGTATCATGCAAGCTATAGCTACTCAGGATAGTTAGTTTGCTCCACAAACTAACAAAATGAGGAAAAAAAATATGTGAACATGGAGGAAATTGAAAGGAGCACTTACCTTTTTAATATAAGACATGTAACGATTATCCCGATGATATGAACCATATTCATTCTCAACCTGCACAGCAATGATGGGGCCTCCATTTCCATACTGAGGGTCAAGGAGATGAGAGTTTGAGAGTAAAGTTACTGTGGGAAAGGCTAGATTTTCTCAATTTTGCTGTTGCACACACATACTTAGAGTGCCATAAAAATAACACGTTCCTAAACTCAACTGCAAGTTACACTATAATTCAGGCAATTTCTCTCACTCCACAGTCAGCAGTCAACTGCTCCTAGAATCCTACCTTTTCTAGTACTCCCTATTAATGGACTCCCACTCTTTTCCCTCTTAATTCAATGCATTAAGCATGATGCTTCACACCTCCACTTCCATCCTTTCTATCTTAGCACCAGTTAAATGAGTCAAATATCTCTCATCCTCCTTACTTCTCAGGAACTTCACTCTTTTTGGACTACCCTTCTGTCTTCTATATCATCATCTCCCTCTTTACTAAACCTTCCCCATTATCATTTAAATTGACACAAAGTCCTCTGTTAAAAATAACTTGCCTGGACCACTTCCCCCTCCAGTGCCCACTATCTTGCCCTCTTCATCTTCATGGACAAACTCTGAAATATTCCTGAACTAACACTTGACTTCTTTTTCTCTCATTTACTCATTTACTCTTTTACTCATTCCCATTCTTTCCATTCCACCTATGTTATTAACAATACCTTATCTTTGCTAAGTTCAAGCAATAAATTTAAATTCAAATTTACTATCTCTCTAGGCAACATTTGGCATCCTTGGCTACCTTCTCCTTCTTGAAACCTCTCATCTGTGGTCTCCTATTGCTCTTTCCTAGTTTCTGGCCTGCCTCTGGCCTGGTCACTACACTTCAGTTTTCTTTTGTGAGCTCCTCTTGCCCTACCCACCTCTTAAATGTTGATGTTTCTCATGGTTCTTTATTAATCCCAACTTTGTGCTAAGTCACATCCCTTCTGTTCTTGTAATTATGCCCTCTTGCAAATATCTTCACATTTCCCATCCCTACTCATTCCTGTCTGTTGATGGTAACATATTCAGTCATCCCCTATCTTTATAGTTCTCACCAGTCTAGCCAATATATTTTCTCTTCATATCTTGCACCTGTCACACCTTAGTTGAGGTTTATCATGCCCACTTCAGCAACTCCTCAACCTACCCTCGGAGATACATGGGGAAGCGTGAGATACTCCTCCCAGCATACAAAAATAGAAATAGTGTTGATTTATAAGGATTAAACTCCACACCAACCATGCAAGTAAGAATCTGGACAACACCCAGCACCATGTGTAAGTGTCATTGAAGTGTTTGCACATCAAAACCTGTGTTCATCATGGTTGAGGATCAACTGGGTGGAAAGAGTTGAAATGGAAGAATCTTTAGCAAGCAAGGAATGACTGCATTATATCCTGATAGGGAAAAAAGAGGACAAAAGGCCCACAAGAGTGTTTCTCAAACCTTTAAATGTCATCCTCTGCTGACAAACATTGAAAAATGTAAATGTAATCTTCTGCTAACAAACACTGAAAAACTTTTTCAAAACCTGCTTCTCTCTTCCCCTTTCCCATCTATCCAATTATGAATATAGCAGGTTATAGAATAGATAAAGAGGGAAGATCCAGAAATTGACAGATCCAGAACCAGATCAATACAACTAGAAGTTCTAAAAGGCAGCTACTCATTGCAAGTGTTGATTTATAACACCATTATAAAATGCTTTTAAGGCCTCCAAACTGCCTCAGACCCTGATTTTGTGTTAACTAAGCAAAGTTCTGATTATTAATTTAGTTTTCCAGGAGTTGCAAGACTGAGAAGTCTGATTTGGGGTGGGCTAGTACAATGCTGTCCTGCAGAACTTTCTGATAATGAATATTTCTGTGTTTGCATTGCCCAATATGGTAGGTATCCACACATGCCTACTGAGCACTAAAAATGTGTCTAGTATAAAAGAGGAAATTATTTTTAAATTTTATTTGATTTTAATTAAATCAAATTAAAGCATATATATATAGCTACTGTACTGGATAGCATAGCTCTAATCTTTTTGAAGGATTATCTCCACATTCCCCAAATGGCACACAGATTCTCTTTAGTCACTTAGTAGTTTTAATAGCTTTCTTGAGTCTGATCAACTGAGTGTTGAGAACAGTGTTAAGAACCAACTCTCCATAGTAAATTCAGATTCACATTCTGTGAAGCCCTCTCCTACCCACATACAAGTTTGTCATTTCCTCCATTTAATCTATGATAACATCTCCTTCAAATGATTACTGTGGCAGTGAAATATGCTAGGTAATTGTTGATTGCCTCACAGAAATCTTGATGCCTAATAGATGTTAAATTTTTGTTCTCTCCCTTTGTTCATTTTCTATCTGGTTTATAGCCTTTTTGTTTTGTTTTGTTTTGTTTTCCAGCCATTTTAGAAATATAGTATCACTAAACAATGATTATGTTTGGCATCATGGCTTTATTGTGGTGGAGGGATGTTAAAAAACAAATAAATTTCAACTTTTACAAAATCGCTGACTTAAGGTCACCCATCTAATCTATTATGTGTGAAGGACTGACAAGTCGTTACCTTTAGAAGCCATATTTAGACATTTTGAGGACTACCACTAATTTCCCATTTATGGTGACTGAGGGCAAAGATACAATGGGAAAGAGAAAACAAAAATATACAGAGTCCAGTTTCAAGTCCACTGCCAGAGAAAAGGCTTCCAGTTGGCAGCAGATAGGAAATAGGCAGAAAAGCAAGGTAATAAAAACCTGGTATTTCTTAAATAAGGAATTGGAACGAACTGCTATATATGCACTTCCTGCTTCTGTGTGATAGAAAATGGGCTAACTTTATCCAGGAAATCAGCTGAAGCAATTACTTCTCTTGGTCATAAGAATGGTGAATTTGGATTTACCTGGAGTTGTACTACCATGGGAATTATCTTATCAAAATAGTGATTCACTGCTTTAGTGAAGCCTCTGTAAGTTGTTCGCAGCTTCATTTTTGGATCCCGGAGTAACCAGCTAGGATTGAAAAGGTAAGAATTACTCTTGTGGTGGGAAACAGGAATAAGAAATGCTCAAGCATGAGGCTGGAAAACAAGGACAGCCACACTAGAACAGTGTATTGCCAGATCTTAATCCATCTTTAAAAAAGCAATCTGCATTCTAGCTGCAAATAGCTCAGCACCTTAACCACATCAGAGTTGTGTACTGATGAAATGATCCAGAGCCCCGAAATCAAACTGCAGCCCATAGGCCAAATCAGAGCCAATGTCTATTTCCAAAATAAAGTTTTATTGGAACACAGCCAGATCCATTTGTTTACATGTTGTCACAGCTGTGTTCATGCTACAGGAACAGGATTGAGTAGTCATAACAGACTATGTATGTGGCTCTCAAAACCGAAAGTATTTATTATCTGGCCTTTTACAGAAAAGTTTTACAAACCCCTAGTCTGGAGTGAGACTTTTGTAAAGTTGTTTCAAAGTTTTTAAAAAATGCTCTTTGATGGAATATTATTTAGCCATAAAATGGGAATGAAGAACTGTACCTGCTACAACACAGAGGAACCTTGAGAACATTATGCTAAGCAAAGAAGCCAGTAACAAAAGGTCACATATTCTCTAATTCAATTTATATGAAATATACAGAATAGACAAACTGACAGGGTCTGAAAGCAAACTGGTGGTTGCCAGGGGCTGGGGGAAGGAATAATGGGAGTTGACTGGACATAGGGCTTCCTTTTCAGGTGACAAAGAAATCTGGCACTAGACAGTGGTGATGGTTGTTCAACATTTTTGATGTAGTTAATTGTCACAAAACTGTACACTTTCAAATGGTAAGTTTTTATGTTATGTGTATTTTACTACAATAAAAAATGATTGGAAGTTACCAAGAGGGAATACCCCTTTTTAAAAAGAGATAATTGACCCAATTTCTTACTACTTGTACCTCCATCACAAAAACTAGAACTTACAAAGGTATTGCTTATGTGGCAGCCACTAGTTTTTACTAAAATTAAAAAAATGCTCTATCTTATTTACACTGCAGAATTGTGATGGAAGTTTATAGAAAAAAAAATACTACAAAATCCCAATAAATCGAAGTTTATTTTCTATGTCATTAAATAGGAAAATAGTATAGGTTAAAAATGTACACAGAAAACCAGCAAAACCCTTTGCTCTAACTTGCATTTGTATGTACTAGGGGCCCATATGGAGTCATGGTCAGGGGCCTCAGAGAGGAACTTACCTGGGTAAGCCTCCAAGGTCTAAGTCGCTACCGATATAAGGACCTGGACACAGAATTACCCACAGCTCTGCCTCCGAAGCCATGGATATAAAAGTCCTGGGAAGCGAAGCAATAAGGATCATTTATTATTCAGGCTGAGACTGGAATCACTGAGTTCTCTTCTGAGGTTAGAATGGGTGGAACTCCCAGCCTGGTCTACAAAAGTCTTTGTAGGTGGCATGAACCAGAGAGACATGGAGCCCTACACTCACTTACAAAGGGGCTCATTTATGTTTCTAGAAAACAAGTCCAGAAGACTACTCCTCCCCATACATCTGCCTCCACCATGCAAGAAAGCCATGCTAAGGCAGATTCTTACAAACCTTGTTCCTCCTTCTTCTATGTCTCCTACTTTCAGTCAGTCACCAAATCATGTTTATTCCTCCAACTTAATGTTTTCAAATATGAAACTCCTCTTAATTTCTAGTACCACTACATTTATTAAAGCACTAATTATTTCACACCTGAGTTATGACAGTGGTTTTCTGACTGCTTTCCTTCCTTCTTCTTACCTTCTTCCAGTGCTTCTCCAGTCCCATCAATAATCATCATCAACAACAAAAATAGGATACAAGGTAAAAATTAATTTTTACCTTGTATCAGCATCTGGCACTATAGCCTTCTTTAAGACTATTATTTTATTTCACAGTTCAGTGAGATAAGTATCAATATCATCTCCATTTTACAATGAAATAAAAAGCTTAAATAAAGCTTGAAATAAAAGCTTAAATAAGTTGGAGCTTCCTACAGGTCATATTCTCAGAAAATGGAAGAACTAAAAGTACAATCAGAGAGCTTCCAGAAATGAAATATCAACTACTATATTATTATACTGCCTCTTTAAAATACTGCTGGTACAATCTTTCTAAATGTACATACAAACTTTCCAAATTAAAATTCTTCAAATGACTCCCAATGACTTCAGAAAAGATTCCAAATGGTGAAGCATAGTAAATATAAAGGCAAGCTGTGTTCTACTATCTACTACTATCTATTCAGCTTCATTTTTTGGCATTATCTCTAGTTAAACTAATAGGAGAACCAGACAGCATTATCTGCAGTTCCCAGAAAATAGAATGTATGGCAGAAGGTTAATCACCAAAGTCATTCCCTTTTCTTCCTGGGCATACAGCTCAACTGCATATCCCAGCCTCGCATGCATTGAGGTGGTGTTGCTATGTGACTGACTTCAAGCCAACAGAATGTGAACACAAGCAATGTGTTCTGATTTCCTAAAAAGATTCTTCCTTCTCTCTCTTCCACTGCTGACTTGATGCAGTGTAGCAGCCTGGAAGCTATATGAAGAAGATGGTGAAGTCACATATAGAAAGATCCTGAATCTTTCAATTATTTCTTGGAAAAGAGACATAATGCTTACCAGGAATACCTATTTTAGATTTTACTTAAATGAAAAAAATCTTTATTGTTAAAGACATTGAAGCTTACTTGTTATAGCAGCTAACATCACCTTAAGTAACTTAAAAATGTTCTCTCACATCTCTGACTTTGCCCTTGCTGGACCTTCTTCCTAAAATTCCACTCAGTCCCCTCTAGCAATCTCCTACTCAACATTTTAATTACTTTAGCTATAACTTCACTGTTACCTTTCCTGATCTGTTCCCATAAATTGGGTTGTGTGGTTTTAGTATAATATTTGTCTCCTTCTCTATAGGGAATCTTTAGTCTTAAGAGTACAAAGAGTATTATCTGTCTATCCCTGCACCAAAGACAATGTCTAAACTCTAGCAGATAGCTAATACATATTTTTGAATAAACAATTATAGATCTTCCTGAAGATTTGCTACATGTATTTTACTACTATTGGGTTGCTTTCTAACAAACCCATCATCAGTTGAAAATATTGTAAGTAAAAAAATGCATTTAATACACTTAACCTGCTGAATATCATAGCTTAGTTTAACTTACTCTACAATGTGCTCAGAACATTTACATTAGCCTACAGCTGGGCAAAATCATCTAACACAAAGCCTTTTTAAGTGTTGAATATCTCCTATAATTTACTGACTACTAAGCTCAAAATGAAAAAACAGAATGGTTGTATAGGTACAGATTGGTTGTAAGTGTATCACTGTCTACCCTCATGATTGCAAGGCTGACTGGGAACTATTGTTAGCCGGTGCTGTTCAGTATCATAAAAGTGTATAGTACAACATATTGTTAGCCTGAAAAAAGACCAAACTTCAAAATTTGAAGTACAGTTTCTACTAAATGAATATCACTTTCATACCATCGTAAAGTCAAAACATTGTAAGTCAAAACGCTGTAAGTTGGGGACCATGTATACTCTGTGCTATATACTAGAAATCTTGTAAACTATCACCCAGAAATATCCTCTTATAACTGAGACAGCAGGTTCTTCATAATAGATTAAAACTGCAGCACTTAAGATGCAGACTTCCTAAACCACACTGTAAATAAAATACACCAAAAACACTAAGCTCTACACTCTATTGCAAATAACAGATTCACTGCTCAAGAGGGCTTCAAACGAGGGAAAAGAATTATCAGAGCTTCCTGATCATTTCCCAAACAGAAAGTAAGGTGCATTTATTCATCTGATCCCAGAGTCTAGCCCCTGTCTTCAATCCATGGAAAGAAGCAACCACAGCACTAAGACATACGTGAGATCCAGGTTTGCAGTAAGATAAAACCAGCCTTTTCTTGGCTCGTGAAGGTTCCAGGGAATATGCCTGCAGTGGAAAAAAGAGAAATATAAAAATATTTTACCTTATTTGACCTTATTCCATATTGATTCCTCCAGTTTTAATATAGCACCTGGCCTATCTCTACTGTGAAGGAAATTGAAGATTTCAATAGCCAAGACTCTGTGTGTGAGTGAACTTTGTATTAGCTTAAAAATTTACTCCTTCAGGGGAGCCTGTGTGGCTCAGTCATTAAACATCTGCCTTCTGCTCAGTTCATGATCCCAGGGTCCTGGGATGAGCCCCACATTGAGCCCTGCATGGAGACCCCTGCTCGGCAGGAAGCCTGCTTCTCCTCTTCCACTCCCCCTGTTTGTGTTCCCTTTCTCACTGTGTCTCTCTCTGTCAAATAAATAACAAAACCTTAAAAAAAAATTTTCATCCTTCAAATCCCCAGTGCAGATCCAAGCAACCAATAGCGTTCCTTGATGCTGAACTTCAGGTAGATAAATATATATGTAACACCCTCTGAGGTGGAACCACAAATTTCTTTTTTTTAATACTAATGAAAATATATGAAAATTTAAATCCATATCTATAATAGCAAAAAAGAAAAACCCATTAGCCATAAAATGGAAACCAGCAAGAGCTGAAAAGTTTATAGAACTTTTGAATGAATAAAATGAAATCCAGCAAACAACAAAACAAGATTCACAATACTTGGGATACATTAAGAAAACTACTAGGAATGCAAAATCGGAAAAATGTGACACAAAGCAGAAAAAAAAAAATCAAGCAATAGAAACAATCCCAGAAAGGACATATAGGATGAAAGGAGCAGAAAAATAAAATACTAAAAAGGTATAACAAGTATGTACCATACCTTTAATAAGTAATGGAATGCATAACCATGATAAGGAGAAAAATAGAAGATACTAAAAAGACTCACATGGAACTTCTAAATTTTAAAAAATAGCATCTGCAATAAAAAATACTTGATACTATTAATAGCAGAGATTAAAAACACATTGGCTGAGACTAATAACAGAGTACATACAACAGAATAAATGGTCAGAACAAAAGAAACTATCCAAAATGGAAAGTAGAAAAAAGGAAAACTAAAAATAAAAATGAATACAGGATCAGTGACCTATACTTTCTCACCAAGAAGTCTACCATACATGGAATTGCACTCCGGGGAAAAAAGCGGGGAGGCAAAAATAGTAGTTGAAATAGAGCCACAATTTTACCATTTAATGAAATCTATAAACCTACATGATTCAAGAATTTCAGTGAATCACAAGCAGAATTTAGGAAAAAAAATCTACACCCGAGCAAATTAGAATCAAATTGTTAAAAACCAAAGAAAGAGAGAAAATCTTAAATGCAAACAAAGGGGAGGTGTGATAAGAAGCAGATTTGTCATCAGATAATGTGCAGGTCAGGAGAAAATGAAGAAACATTTTAAGATACTGAACTTAAAAAATGAAAACAAAATTAAACCATGTCAACCTAGAATTCTACCTATACTCAGTGAAATTATCCCTCAAAATAGAAGATGAAAAAATCAACTTTCAAGAAAACAAAAGCTAAAAGAATTCATTACTAACAGACTTCCACTACAAGAAATGTCAAAGGAAGTCCTTCCACAGAAGGAAATACAACATGGAAATTATAATCTATACAAAGGTCTTGAAGAGCACTAAAAATGATAAATATGTGGTAAATAAAAAAGATATTTATCACTTTAAATTCCTTTCAAATATAACTAGCTGTTCAAAGCAGAAAAATAATAATGTATCATGAATTCTGTAGTTCATAACAAAACCTATGACACAATATAGTACAAAGGTAAGAAGAGTAAAATGGAAATACGAGTTTTAAGACTCTATAGTGATAGCTTTATATATTAAAAAAAAAACAGAGAGCAAATTAGGAATTTAAGAATTTAGATATATAACTTTATATAAAAACTTTGGAAATGAATTCAGGATCCTTAAAAAATGATTTAATTCAACAACAGGTAGATCATCAGGTAGATCATCCAGACATAAAACCAATAAGTACATCATCCAGACATAAAACCAATAAGGAAACACTGGACTTGAACTACACATTAGACCAAATGAGCCTATTTGACAAATATAGAACACTCTATCCAATAGCAGCAGAGAACACACATTCTTCTCAAGTGCACATGGAGCATTCTCTAGGATAGATCACATATTAGGCCATAAACCAAGTCTTAATAAATTCAAGAAAAATGAAATCATTCCAAGTATCTTTTCTGCCATAATGGTCTGAAAAATAGAAATCAATTTTGAGAAAAAAAGAACTGGAAAATTCACAAATATGTAGAAATTAAACAACATGATTATCTGGAAAGATAGGGGCACCTGGGTGGCTCTGTGGGTTAAGCTGCTGCCTTAGACTCAGGTCACGATCTCAGGGTCCTGGGATTGAGCCCCTCATTGGGCTTTCTACTCAGCAAGGAGCCTGCTTCCCTTTCTCTCTCTCTGCCTGTCTCTCTGCTTACTTGTGATCTCTTTCTTTGTCAAATAAATAAATAAAATCTTTAAAAAAAATGGAAAGATATTCCATACTCTAGGATTGGAAGAATTAATATTGTTAAAATGCCCATACCAACCAAAAGAATCTACAGATTCAGTGAAATCTCTATCAAAGCTACAACAGCTTTTTTCACAGAAATTAAAAAAAAAAAACTAAAATTTGTTTGAAACTACAAAAGACACTGAATAGCCAAAGTAATCTTGAGAAAGAACAAAGCTGGAGGCATCACAATTCCTGATGTCAAATTATATTATAAAGCTGTAGTAATTGCAACAGTATAGAATTGGCATAAAAACAGACATATAGGTCAATGGAACAGTATAGAGAGTCCAGAAATAAACCCATGCCCATATAGTCAATTAATTTATGACAAAACAGTCAATAATATACAATGAGGTAAGAAGAGTCTCTTAAATGGTGTTGGAAAAGCTAGAGAGCCATATGCAAATTAATGAACTAGCCCTCTATCTCACACCACACAAAAACTAACTCAAAATAGATTACAGACCTAAATGTTTAGAAGTGCTGGGAAAAAAACAAAGGTAAGCTCCTTGACATCAATCTTGGCAATGATTTTTTGAATTTGACTCCAAAAGCCTAGGCAATAAAACCAAAAATAAACAAGATGGACTACTTCAAACTAAAAGGTCTACACAGTTATAGAAACCAGCAACAGGATGAAAAGGCAATCTAAGGAATGGAAGAATATATTTACAAACCTGCAAATCTAATGAAATTTGCAAAAGCTGATTAGAGGTTAACATCCAAAATATACAAGAAACCCACACAACTCAAGAGCAAAAAACAAATAATCCAATTTAAAAATGGACAAAGAAACTGTATAAGTAAGCATTTTTTCCAAAGATGTATAAATGTACAACATGTATATGAAAGGATATTCAACATCCCCAATCATCAGAAAAATGCAAATCAAAACCACAATGAGATATTACCTCACAGCTATTAGGATGTCTATCATCAAAAAGACAAGATATAACAAAGGTTGGTAAGGATGTGGAAAAAAAGGAATACTTAAAGCACTGTTGGTGGAAGTATAAGTTGGTTCAGCCACCATGGAAAACAGTATGGAGTTTCCTCCAAAAATTAAAAATAGAACTATCATATGATTCAATCCTATTTCAAATTGGTATACAGCCAAAGGAAATAAAATCATTACCTCAAAGAAATATCTGTACTCCCATGCTCATAGTGGCATTATTCACACTAACCAAGGTATAGAAACAACCTAAGTGTCTGATGACAGATAAATGGATTGAGAAAATGTGAAACACAAACACATGCACATATACAGGAATATGTTTTAGCCTTAAAAAAAAAAAAGGAAGGAAAGCCCTGTCACTTGTGACAATTTAAATCACTCTGGAGGGCATTATGCTAAGTGAAAGAAAAGACAGCAAAGGACAAATACTAGATGATATCACTTATATGTGGAATCTTTAAAAAAAAAAAAAAACCTTTAAAAAGCAAACAAAAACAAACAAACAAACAAAAGGGGCACCTGGGTGGCTCACTCAGTTAAGCATCTGCCTTTGGCTCAGATCATGATCCCAGGGTCCTGGGATAGAGTCCCACATTGTTGGGGGGGGTCTAAACTCAGCAGGGAGTCTGCCTCTCCCTCTGCCCCTCCTTCCACTCATTCTCTCAATCTCTCTCTCTCTCTCAAATAAATAAATAAAATGGGGTGAGCCTGGTGGTGGGTATTAAGGGGAGCACATATTACATGGACTGAGTGTGGTGTATAAACAATGAATTTTGGAACACTGAAAAAAAATAAATTAAATTAAATTTTAAAATACACAGACCACAAAAAAAAAAAAGAAAGAAAAGAAAATATTAAATAAACAAATAAATAAATAAATAAAATCTTTTTTAAAAAAAATTAACTCACAGAAACAAAATATGGTGGTGCCTTCCAGGGCCTGAGGGTAAGGGGAAATGGGGAGAGATTGGTACAAGGATATAAACTTTCAATTATAAGATGAATAAAGTCTGTGGATCTAATGTATAACATGGTAACTATAATTGATAATACTATATTGTGCAACTGAATTTGTTAAGGAAGTAGGAATTAAGTGTTCTCACCAGAACAAACAAACAAAGATAAATATGTAAATCACGGATGTGTTAAGTAGATTATAGGTTGGAATTCTTTCACAATGTGTACATATATTAAATCATCACCTGGTATACTTTAAATATATTACAGTTGCTCCCTTTGGGGGAAGGGGGACTCTGACATCAAGAAGAATATTACTCACAGTGTTCAGCCAGTGGCAAGGTGGCCTCTTCAGGAGCATTCCACTATGGGGCATATGTGTGACGCAACTGCCCAGGCTGAGCCTACTCGTGCACCTCAGTTCAGGAGGGTTCTCCTGGACCTGAGAGTGGACTTTGGTCAGAGTGAAGCCACATGGAGTGTGAAAGTAACTCATCAGGGAAAGGACCGGGACTTTGAGAGGAGAGGTTTCAAGCTGGGGATAAAGATGCTGCAGGTTCCAGGGCGCCTGGGTGGCTCAGTTGGTTAAGCAACTGCCTTCCGCCCTGGTCATGATCCTGGAGTCCTGGGATCGAGTCCCACATCGGGCTCTCTGCTCAGTGTGGAGTCTGTTTCTCCTTCTGACCCTCTCCCCTCTCATGCTCATTCTCTCTCTCTCCAGTAAATAAATAAAATCTTTAAAAAAATAAATAAATAAAAGATGCTGCAGGTTCCAGAGAGCATCTTTGCTGAGTACTACTATGACCTATAGTCTGCAGAGGAACCCTTCTACCAGGCCCTCCACAGCTACAGGAGCTTGGCCCTATAATGATCATGGTCTATAATGCCATCATCTAGGAAGGCCCCAACATGGTCCGCACCAACTCAGTTAAGGCCACCCCTGGCACCACTGTGGAGACTTTATCATCCACATCAACAAGAGAGTCATCCACACCAGAAACTCTGTGGAAAGGACCCAGAGAAAGTTCCAGCTGTGGTTCTGGAGCAATGAGCTGGCAGACTGAGCAGATGAAACCACCCATCAACATTTACCCAGCCTGAGGAGTAAAACGTGCCTTCAGCTGCCCCAGCACCTACCCAGGACAAACTACCTCTGTGAACAAGAAGTGGAGCCCACATCCAAGTTCTGCTCATTTATCTTAAATTATTACCCTATCCACCTCCTACTCCACTCCAGACCACGGACGTCTGAACTACCAACTTTATTTGCCTTTCAGTGTCTTAAGCCAGTAAGATATGGGACCAAATCCTTTCTATACCAAAGTACCAGATAACCTCCAGATTGTCGCCAAAAGGGGGAACATTAATTACACTATGCTATTCAAATTAATTAATTAGCTAATTAATTATCAATTACAATTTAATTTGTCAGTTATACCTCAATAAAGCTAAAAAATGATCTATAAAACAGGAAAATAATGAAAATAATGCATGATAAATTGGAAATTGAAGAGAAATAGAATATGGCAAAAGATATTAAAATAACTTTTAGAATATAATGCCAAAATTGTTTACAAAGGAATTTCAAACTCTAGTTGATGGAAAATTTTATTAAAAAATAGAAATTGCTTATTTGAATAAAAGTATAAAATTTTATTAAATTAGAAATTATAGAAGAGGGGCGCCTGGGTGGCTCAGTGGGTTAAACCCTCTGCCTTTGGCTCAGGTCATGATCCCGGCGTCCTGGGATGGAGCCCCGCATCAGGCTCCCTTTCTTAGAAGAAAAGTACAATAACTCAAAAACAGGCCAAGAATAATGAGTAGTAGTTATCTTTTGGTGGAAGGTCATGACTGTAAGGAGAGTGGTAGAGCTTCTGAGATATTGGTGTACTACAAAGCTTTGGGGGTTGGTTACAGAAGTATGTTCACTTTACCAAAATTCATCGAGCTAAACTCTTATAATCCAAATGTTAAGATTTAATCAAATATTACTTTAAAATAAAACTAAATGAAGAAGAACAGGGAAAAAAGGAATTGAGAATATTTACTACCATTAAGGTAGTAGGTAATTTCGGCCAAACCTTTTAATGAGGAAAACAAGAAAAAGTGAGCAAGTTTTTCATTAAGTTACAGAAGGCATCAAAAAGACTTTTGCTTTCTGATCCAAGAGGTAAAGAGCTTCAAAGCTGTCACTTCCATCCTCACAATAAGAACAAAGCTGAAAAGCTGGAAGCTTTGAAAAGCAACAACTCACTTATCCATCAGAGAAGACAGGTCACAGGGAAAACTGCTGTCCCAAAAACTAGAATGAGAGACAGCTGATGTAATGGTTAATCCTACATGTTGACTTGACTGGGCAATCAGGTGCTCCAGCACTTGGCCAAACAGTATATAAGTGTTTCTGGAAGAGATTAACATTTGAACTGGTAGACTGAGTAGCATGGATTGCCCTCTGTAATGGGATAGGGCTCATCCAGTCAACTGAAGACTCAAATTGAAAAATTATTAATACAATACATCACATCAACAGGCTAAGGAAGAAAATACTCACATAATTTTACCTATAGATGCACAAAAAGCATCTATAGAGAAAATCCAACACCCATTCGTGACAAAAAATTCTCAGTAAACTAGGAAAAGAGAACTCCCTCAACTTCATAAAGAATAGCTATAACAAACCTATAGCTAACAACAAACTTAATCATAAGAAACCAGAAGCTTGGGCGCCTGGGTGGCTCAGTGGGTTAAGCCTCTGCCTTCAGCTCAGGTCATGGTCTCAGGGTCCTGGAATCGAGCCCCACATCTGGCTCTCTGCTCAATGTGGAGCCTGCTTCTCCCCCCCCAACTACTTGGCATCTCTATCTCTCTGTCAAATAAATAAATAAAATTAAAAAAAAAAAAAGAACAAAACAGAAGTTTCTCCCATCTCTGGTCTTTTCAACATTGTACCAGAAAGCCTAGTTAATGCAATAAAATAAGAAATTAGATAAAAAGCATACAGATTGGGAAGACAAACATGAAAGCTTCTTTGTTCACTAGTGGCATTGTCTATTAAAAAACTAAAAAGAGGAATGCCTGTGTGGCTCAGTCAGTTGAATAGCTGTCTCTGGCTCAGATCATGATCCCAGAGTTCTGGATCAAGTCCTACATCCAGCTCCTTGCTCAATAGGAGTCTCCTTTTTCCTCTGCCTGCCACTCCCCTGCTTGGGCACATGCTCTCTCTCTCACTCTCTCGCTGACAAATATATAAATAAATAAAATATCTGAAAAAAAATTCAAAAGACCAAAGGAAAAAAAAAACCCTCTTGGAACTACTAAGTGATCAATAGCAAGATTTCAGAAAACAAGGTTAATATACAAAAGTTAATCATTTTCCTACATAAGAGCAATGAACCACTGGACAGATAACACTATTCAACTTCAAAACTCACCATAAAGCTACAGCAATCAAGATAGTGTGGCACTGAAGGGGAGGAGTCAAGATGGCGGAGAAATAGTAGGCTGAGGCCACCTCAGGTAGCAGGAGATCAGCTAGATAGCTTATCTAAACATTGCAAACACCTATAAATCCAACGGGAGATCGAAGAGAAGAAGAACAGCAATTCTAAAAACAGAAAATCAACCACTTTCTGAAAGGAGTGGCGGAGAAGCGAATCCAAAGCGACGGGAAGATAGACCGAGGGAAGGGGGGTTGCCAGCTCCCAGCAAGAGGTGGAGCAATGGAGCACAAAATCGGAACTTTTAAAAGTCTGTTCCGCTGAGGGACATCACTCTAGACGCTAAACCAGGGTGACGCCCACACAGGATCAGCGTGGCCCCAGGTCCCGCAGGGTCACAGAAGGATCAGGGGTGTCTGTGTCACAGAGCTTACAGGTATTAGAATGGGGAAGCTGGCTACAGAGTCAGAGCCGAGGAGTGAGCTCTCAGCTCAGGGTTACCTTGAACCGGTTGCAGCCTGGGTGAGCTCGGAGTGCGGCCAGAGAGCTCGGGGCCCCACTCCTCAGTGCACTCTCAGAGAAAAGCGCCCAATAACTCCCATCTCTGAGAGTGCACTGAGGAGTGGGGCCCCGAGCTCTCGGCTCCTCTGGGCTGGAGACTAGGAGGCCACCATTTTCATTCCCGTCCTCCAGAACTCTATGGAAAGTGTTCAGGGAAAAGGCTCCCAAAAGCGATCCTGAGCAGATTACTCAGTTTGGCCCATGGTAAAAGCACTGCAATTCTGACTGGGGCAAAGACACTTGCGAATCACTACAACAGGGCCCTCCACCAGAAGATCAACAAGAAATCCAGCCAGGACCTAGTTCACCTACCAAGGAGTGCAGGTTCAATACCAAGAAGAGCAGCGGAATTCCAGAGGAGAAAGCAAAGCACTGAACTCATGGCTTTCTCCCCATGATTCATTACTCTTGCAGTTAATTTAATTTGTGTTGGGTTTTTTCTTCAATTTCTTTTTCTTCTGCTAAATTTCTTTTATAAACTTTTACCCTTTTCTTTTTTTTAACATTTTTACCTAGTTTATCTAATATATATATATATATATATATATATATATATATATATATATTTCTTTTTTATATTTTTCTTTATTCGTTTTCTTTTTTTAATTGTTTCTTTTTTTTTTTTTTTCCCGAACCTCTTTTTAATCTCCTTTCTCCCGCCCATGATTTCGGGTCTCTTCTGATTTGGTTAAAGCATATTTTCCTGGGTCTTTGACACCCTTTTTAGTATTTTACTTGCTCCTACATATACTCTTATCTGGACAAAATGACAAGGAGGAAAAATTCACCACAAAAAAAAAAAAAAAAGAACAAGAGGCAGCACCAAAGGCTAGGGACCTAATCAATACAGACATTGGTAATATGTCAGATCTAGAGTTCAGACTGACGATTCTCAAGGTTCTAGCTGGGCTCGAAAAAGGCATGGAAGATATTAGGGAAACCCTCTCGCGAGATATAAAAGCCCTTTCTGCAGAAATAAAAGAACTAAAATCTAACGAAGTTGAAATTTAAAAAGCTATTAATGAGGTGCAATCAAAAACGGAGGCTCTCACTGCTAGGATAAATGAGGCAGAAGAAAGAATTAGTGATAGAAGACCAAATGACAGAGAATAAAGAAGCTGAGCAAAAGAGGGACAAACAACTACTGGACCACAAGGGGAGAATTTGAGAGATAAGTGACACCATAAGACGAAACAACATTAGAATAATTGGGATTCTAGAAGAAGAAGAAAGACAGAGGGGAGCAGAAGGTATATTGGCAAGAATTATTGGGGAGAATTTCCCCAATATGGCAAAGGGAACAAGCATCAAAATCCAGGAGGCACAGAGAACACCCTCAAAATCAACAAGAATAGGTCCACACCCCATCACCTAATAGTAAAATTTACAAGTCTTAGTGACAAAGAGAAAATCCTGAAAGCAGCCCGGGAAAAGAAGTCTGTAACATACAATGGTAAAAATATTAGATTGGCAGCAGACTTATCCACAGAGACCTGGCAGGCCAGAAAGAACTGGCATGATATATTCAGAGCACTAAACGAGAAAAACATGCAGCCAAGAATACTATATCCAGCTAGGCTATCATTGAAAATCGAAGGAGAGATAAAAAGCTTCCAAGACAAACAAAAACTGAAAGAATTTGCAAACACCAAGCCAGCTCTACAGGAAATATTGAAAGGGGTCCTCTAAGTAAAGATAGAGCCTAAAAGTAGTAGATCAGAAAGGAACAGAGACAATATACAGTAACAGTCACCTTACAGGCAATACAATGGCACTTAATTCATATCTCTCAATAGTTACCGAGAATGTGAATGGGCTAAATGCCCCAATCAAGACACAGGGTATCAGAATGGATTAAAAAAAAAAAATCTATATGTTGCCTACAAGAAACTCATTTCAGACCCGAAGCACCTCCAGATTTAAAGTGAGGGGGGTGAAAAACAATTTACCATGCTAATGGACATCAGAAGAAAGCAGGGGTGGCAATCCTTATATTAGATCAATTAGATTTTAAGCCAAACACTATAATAAGAGATGAGGAAGGACATTATATCATACTCAAAGGATCTGTCCAACAAGAAGATCTAACAATTTTAAATATCTATGCCCCTAACGTGGGAGCAGACAACTATATAAACCAATTAATAACAAAATCAAAGAAACTCATCAACAATAATACAATAATAGTAGGGGACTTTAACACTCCCCTCACTGAAATGGACACATCATCCAAGCAAAAGATCAACAAGGAAAAAAAGGCCTTAAATGACACATTGGACCAGATGGAAATCACAGATATATTCAGAATATTTCATCCCAAAGTAACATAATACATATTCTTATCCAGTGCACATAGAACATTCTCCAGAATAGATCACATCCTGGGTCCTAAATCAGGTCTCAGCTGATATCAAAAGATTGGGATCAATCCCTGCATATTTTCAGACCACAATGTCTGAAGCTAGAACTCAATCACAAGAGGAAATTTGGAAAGAACCCAAATACATGGAGACTAAATAGCATCCTTCTAAAGAATGAATGGATCAACCAGGAAATTAAAGAAGAATTTAAAAAATTCATGGAAACAAATGATATTGAAAACACAACGGTTCAAAATCTGTGGGACACAGCAAAGGCAGTCCTGAGAGGAAAATATATAGTGGTTCAAGCCTTTCTCAAGAAACAAGAAAGGTCTCAAGCACACAACCTAACCCTACACCTAAAGGAGCTGGAGAAAGAACAAGAAAGAAACCCTAAACCCAGCAGGAGAAGAGAAATCATAAAGATCAGAGCAGAAATCAATGAAATAGAAACCAAAAAAACAATAGAACAGAATCATAGAAACTAGGAGCTGGTTCGTTGAAAGAATTAATAAGATTGATAAACCCCTGGCCAGACTTATCAAAAACAAAAGAGAAAGGACCCAAATAAATAAAGTCATGAATGAAAGAGGAGAAATCACAACGAACACCAAAGAAATACAAACAATTATAAGAACATACTATGAGCAACTCTACGCCAACAAATTTGACAATCTGGAAAAAATGGATGCATTCCTAGAGACATATAAACTACCACAACTGAACCAGGAAGAAATAGAAAGCCTGAATAGACCCATAACCAGTAAGGAGATTGAAACAGTCATCAAAAATCTCCAAACAAACAAAAGCTCAGGGCCAGACGGCTTCCCGGGGGAATTCTACCAAACATTTAAAGAAGAACTAATTTCTATTCTCCTGAAACTGTTACAAAAAATAGAAATGGAAGGAAAACTTCCAAACTCATTTTATGAGGCCAGCATCACCTTGATCCCAAAACCAGACAAGGATCCCACCAAAAAAGAGAACTACAGACCAATATCCCTGATGAACACAGATGTGAAAATTCTCACCAAAATACTGGCCAATGGAATTCAACAGTACATTAAAAGGATTATTAACCACAACCAAGTGGGATTTATTCCAGGGCTGCAAGGTTGGTTCAACATCCACAAATCAATCAATGTGATACAACACATTAATAAAAGAAAGAACAAGAACCATATGATACTCTCAATAGATGCTGAAAAAGCATTTGACAAAGTACAGCATCCCTTCCTGATCAAAACTCTTCAAAGTGAAGGGATAGAGGGCACATACCTCAATATCATCAAAGCCATCTATGAAAAACCCACCGCAAATATCATTCTCAATGGAGAAAAACTGAAAGCTTTTCCGCTAAGGTCAGGAATGCGGCAGGGATGTCCATTATCACCACTGCTATTCAACATAGTACTAGAAGTCCTAGCCTCAGCAATTAGACAACAAAAGGAAATGAAAGGCATCCAAATTGGCAAAGAAGAAGTCAAACTATCACTCTTTGCAGATGATATGATACTATATGCGGAAAACCCAAAAGACTCCACTCCAAAACTGCTAGAACTTGTACAGGAATTCAGTAAAGTGTCAGAATATAAAATCAATGCACAGAAATCAGTTGCATTTCGCTACACCAACAACAAGACAGAAGAAAGAGAAATTAAGGAGTCAATCCCATTTACAATTGCACCCAAAACTATAAGATACCTAGGAATAAACCTAGCCAAAGAGGCTAAGAATCTATAGAAAACTATAGATTCTTATATAAAGTACTCATGAAAGAAACTGAGGAAGACACAAAGAAATGGAAAAATGTTCCATGCTCCTGGATTGGAAGAACAAATATTGTGAAAATGTCTATGCTACCTAAAGCAATCTACACATTTAATACAATTCCTATCAAAATACCTTCCTTTTTTTTTTTTTCAAGGAAATGGAACAAATAACCCTAAAATTTATATGGAACCAGAAAAGACCTCGAATAGCCAAAGGAATGTTGAAAAAGAAAACCAAAGTTGGTGGCATCACAATTCCGGACTTCAAGCTCTATTACAAAGCTGTCATCATCAAGACAGCATGGTACTGGCACAAAAACAGACACATAGATCAATGGAACAGAATAGAGAGCCCAGAAATAGACCCTCAACTCTATGGTCAACTAATCTTCGACAAAGCAGGAAAGAATGTCCAATGGAAAACAGACAGCCTCTTCAATAAATGGTGTTGGGAAAATTAGACAGCCACATGCAGAAAAATGAAATTGGACTATTTCCTTATGCCACACATGAAAATAGACTAAAAATGAATAAAGGACCTCAATGTGAGAAAGGAATCCATCTAAATCCTTGAGGAGAACACAGGCAGCTACCTCTTTGACCTCAGCTGCAGCAATATCTTCCTAGGAACATTGCCAAAAGCAAAGAAAGCAAGGACAAAAATGAACTATTGGGATTTTATCAAGATCAAAAGCTTTTGCACAGCAAAAGGTTTTGGTTAACAAAACCAAAAGACAACTGACAGAATGGGAGAAGATATTTGCAAACGACATATCAAATAAAGGACTAGTGTCCAAAATCTATAAAGAACTTAGCAAACTCAACACCCAAAGAACAAATAATCCAATCAAGAAATGGACAGAAGACATGAACAGACATTTCTGCAAAGAAAACATCCAGATGGCCAACAGACACATGAAAAAGTGCTCCACATCACTCGGCATCAAGGAAATACAAATTAAAACCACAATGAGGTATCACCTCACACCAGTCAGAATGGATAAAATAACAAGTCAGGAAATGACAGATGCTGGCAAGGATGTGGAGAAAGGGGAACCCTCCTACACCGTTGGTGGGAATGCAAGCTGGTGCAACCACTCTGGAAAACAGCTTGAAGGTTCCTCAAAATATTGAAAATAGAACTACCCTACAACCCAGCAGTTGCACTACTGGGTATTTACCCTAATGATACAAACATAGTGATCTGAAGGGGCACGTGCACCCGAATGTTTATAGCAGCAATGTCCACAATAGCCAAACTATGGAAAGAACTAGATGTCCATCAACAGATAAATGGATAAAGAAGATGTGGTATATATACACAATGGAATACTATGCAGCCATCAAAAGAAATGAAATCCTGCCATATGCGATGATGTGGATGGAACTAGAGGGTATCATGTTTCGTGAAATAAGTCAATCAGAGAAAGACAACTATCATATGATCTCCCTGATATGAGGAAGTAGAGATGCAACATGGGGGATTAAGGGGGTAGCCGAAGAATGAATGAAACAAGATGGGATTGGGAGGGCGACAAACCATAAGTGACTCTTAATCTCACAAAACAAATTGAGGATTGCTGGGGGGAGGGGGTTTGGGGGGGTGGGGTTATGGACATTGGGAGGGTATGTGCTATGCTGAGTGCTGTGAAGTGTATAAACCTGGCGATTCACATACCTGTACCCCTGGGGATAAAAATACAATATATGTTTATACAAATAAAAAAAAATTTTTACAAAGTGTGGCACTGATGAAAGAACAGACAAGTAGATCAGGGAAACAGAATAGTGAGTGTAGAAATATATCCAAACATTACAGTCCACTTATTTTTGACAAAGGAGCAAAAACAATACAGTAAAGAGAAAAAAGAAGTCTTTTTAAAAAATGGTGCTGCAACAACAGGACAACCAAGAAATGCACACACCAAAAAATGATGTAGATACAGATTTTATAACCTTCATGAAAATGAACTAAAAATAGATCATAGACTTAAATGTAAAGTATGAAATTATAAACCTCCTAGAAGATAATATAGAAGAAAATCTAGATAACCTTGGGTTTGGCAATGACTTTTTAGGTACAACACTAAAAGCACATTGCATGACATAATTAAGTTGAACCTTGTTAAAAATTTAAAACATGCTATGCAAAAGACATTGTCAAGACAATAAGAAGACAAGCCACAGACTGGGAGAAAAACCCTTGCCAAAGATTTATCTCATAAAGATCTATTATCTAAAATATACAAAACTCTTGAAGCTCAACAATAAAATAACATGCAAGTAAAATGTATAAAAGATCTGAACAGACAACTCATCAAAAACCTATACAAATGGAAAATGGGCATGTGAAAAAATGCTCAACATGTTATCTCATTAGGGTATCGCATTTTAAAATAGGAATGAAATGCCACAGGGCGCCTGGGTGGCTCAGTGGGTTAAGCCTCTGCCTTCAGCTCAGGTCATGATCTCAAGGTCCTGGGATCAAGCCCTGCATCGGGCTCTCTGCTCAGCAGGGCACCTGCTTCCCTCTCTCTCTGCCTGCCTCTCTGTCTACTTGTGATCTCTCTCTGTCAAATAAATAAATAAAATTTTAAAAAGAAAAAAAGAATGAGGATACCACTACACACCTATTAGAATGTCCAAAATCTATAACAATAACACCACCAATTGCTCCCAAGGCTATGAGGCAATAGGAACTCTCTTTTTTATGTATTCTGTCACTTATAATAAGAATGCAAAATGAGGGGTGCCTGGGTGGCTCAGTGGGTTAAACCCTCTGCCTTCTGCTCAGCCTTTGGCTCAAGTCCTGATCCCAGGGTCCTGGGATCGAGACCCGCGTCATGCTCCCTGCTCAGTGGGGAGCCTCTTCCTCCTTTCTCTCTGCCTGCCTCTCTGCCTACTTGTGACCTCTGTCTGTCAAATAAATGAATAAAATCTTTTCTAAAAATGAAAAATGATATAGCCAGTTTGGAAGACAGTTTGGCAGTTTCTTATAATACTAAATCTATTTTTATCATATAATCTTAAGTATATACCCAAATGAGTTGATAACATGGCCACACAAAAACCTGCACATAGACACGCAGCTTTATTCATAATTGCCCAAACTCAGAAGCAAGCAGGATGTCCTTCAATAGGTAAATGGATAAGTAAACATGATACAGCCACACAATGGAAAATCATTCATCACTGAAAAAGTAACTGATCAAACCATGAAAGTATATGCAAGAGGAAAATTAAATGCATATTACTGTATGAAAGAAGTCAATCTGAAAAGGCCACATACTGTATGATTCCAACTACATGACATTTTGTGAAAAGCAAAACTATGGAGACAGTAAAAAGATCAATGGTGGCCAGGAGTTAGTGGAGAAGGAAGATGAACGGTGGAGCACAGGACTTTTAGGACAGTGAAACTATTTTCTATGGTGTTATTAATGGTGGATATGTGTCATTATATATTTGTCCAAACCCATACAATATGTAACACCAAAAGTAAACTACACTGTAAACCATGGACTTTGGGTGATTGCTGATGTGTCAGTGTAGGTTTGTTGACCACTCTGATGAGAGATTTTGACAATGAGGGAAGTCCTGGCACTGGCAGGTGCTGGTGTGATATGGAAAATCTCTGTGCCTTCTTCTTAATTTTGTTTGAACCTAAAACTACTTACTCTAAAAATTAAAGTCTTTTTTTAATGGAAACATGAAAGAAAGAAAGAAAGAGAGAGAGAGAGGAAGGAAGGAAGGAAGGAAGGAAGGAAGGAAGGAAGGAAGGAAGGAAGAAAAAAAGAAGACAGACAGACAACTAAAAAGAAAAGAAAAAATTTGGAAGCAGACAGAGAGAAATGATGCTCTACTTAGGGAGGAATCCCACTTGGAAGTATAGTCAATTATGAGACATGGAATATAACCCTATTCTACGGAGGCCAGAAGGAAGTGGCACAATATTTTTTTTAAGTGCTACAAAAATTGCCAGTTTCAAGGAAAATTTGTCTCATTTTTGTCTCACAATAGTTCTGACACCAGATATGTAGGTTTTTCCACTCCAAGCAATTCTCCAATTCCTAGCAGTACCAACCAAGTGTCCTACAATTTAACTCAATTCTAACACTAATTGCCTTCAGTTGGCACAACCCCACAGGTTAAGGGCTCAGTCCCACATAATGTTCCCCTCACTCTTCCATTTCAGATACCAGTCCCAGGTTATCACCTGTATTTCTGATCAACAGCCTACAAATTAGGGGTTCCTATGGCCCCCTCTCCGAGTTTGATAATTTGTTAGAACTGCTCAAAAAACTCTGGGCAACACTTAGCTTTATCAGTTTATTATAAAGGATACAACTCAGGAACAGATAGAAGAGATGCATAGGAAAAAGTATAGGAAAGGTAAATGGAGCTTCCATGCCTGCTCTGGGCACACTACACTTCCAGCACTTCAGTGTGCTCACCAACGTGGAAGCTTGCCAATCTCTCTGTCAGTTGGGTTTTATGGAGACTTCATTATGTAGGAATAGTTGATTAAATCATTGGTTATTGGTAACTCAACCTTTGGCCCCTCTCCCCTCTCTAGATGTCAGAGTTGGTAGGGGCAGATGCTGAAAGTTCAAACTCTCCAATCACGCAGTTTAGTTCCCTGGCAACCAGTTCTTCCTCATCCTGAGAGGCTTTCTAAAAGTTACTTCATTAACATAAATTCGAACATGCTTGAAAAAGTCTTGTTATGAGTAACAAAAAATGCTCTTCTGATCATTTTCACTCAGGAAAGTCCAAGTATTCTAGGAGCTGTGTAGCAGAACTGGGAATGAAGACTGAATATATATTTCTCATTATATCACATAGTATCACACAAATTCCATATCTGGCAAATGTATGTTTCAGGAAGAAAATTACGATATTAATGTTATAGGAAATGAAGACAGGATCCAAGTATTGACAAAATTCAACACCATTCATAATAAAAACTCTCAGTGGCCACTGTTAATTAACAACCTACACTTTATGCTTAATTTTGCTGTAAACCTAAAACCCTTTAAAAAGAATGTATATATGAAAAGAAAAGAAATATTTGATGTGATGTGTAAAAAGCATTATGACAGTTTAGAGGGTAAATGCTTTTTTTTAAATTTTTTATTTTTTATTTTTTATAAACATATAATATATTTTTATCCCCAGGGGTACAGGTCTGTGAATCGCCAGGTTTACACACTTCACCAAAGCACCTACCCTCCCCAATGTCCATAACCCCACTCCCCTTCTCCCAACCCCCCTCCCCCCAGCAACCCTCAGTTTGTTTTTTGAGATTGAGAGTCACTTATGGTTTGTCTCTCTCCCAATCCCATCTTGTTTCATGTATTCTTCTCCTAATTCCTTATGCCCCCATGTTGCATCACCACTTCCTCATATCAGGGAGATCATAGGATAGTTGTCTTTCTCCGATTGACTTATTTCACTAAGCATGATATGCTCTAGTTCCATCCACGTTGTCACAAATGGCAAGATTTCATTTCTTTTGATGGCTGCATAGTATTCCATTGTGTATATATACCACATCTTCTTTATACATTCATTTGATGATTGACATCTAGGTTCTTTCCAGGGTAAATGCTTTTAAATATCACTTCCATGTGAGATATATATATATATATATATATATATATATATATACACATATATACACAATGGAATACTATGCAGCCATCAAAAGAAATGAAATCCTGCCATTTAGGACTATGGGGATGGAACTAGAGGGTATTACGCTTAGCGAAATAAATCAATAGGAGAAAGACAACTATCATATGATCTCCCTGATATGAGGAAGTGGAGATGCAATGCAGGGGGCTTGGGGGGTAGGAAAAGAATAAATGAAGCAAGATGGGATCAGGAGGGAGACAAACCATAAGAGACTCCTAATCTCACAAAACAAACTGAGGGTTGCTGGGGGAAGGGGTTCGGGAAAGGGTGGTGGGGTTATGGTATGTGCTGTGGTGAGTGCTGTGAAGTGTGTAAACCTGGTGATTCACAGACCTGTACCCCTGGGGCTAATAATATATTATATGTTTATTAAAAAATAAAAAATTTTTTAAAAATAAATAAATATCACTTCCATCATTCACCAAATCAAATTCCACTCAAATATTTTTTCTTCTAAACCTACATCTTAAAAATCAAAACACTGAAAAGGAGAATACAGCTAAAACTGATATCAAAACAGTAATGGATAAGTACTTTCCAAGCTTTGAAGCCTAGAAAGAAATTACTAATTTTTGTTAATTTCAGCTTGTAGAATGAGGATAATTTTGTTACTCGCCATGCCTGATTCTCCGTGAAATCTATCCTCAAAGACCAAGGTTTCTGGAACAGAATTCTATCCTAGGATTCATCACTCCTATAGCAAGTGAAGATATCCAAGGAGGAGAGAGACTTCTCTGTGCCTGAATTCCTTCAGTAGTTAGGGACCACTGACCTACATCCATCTGTACTGACCAATGCCTTTGAAAGTTAGACTTTTACATGCAGGCCACAGTCTGTTTAAAGGGAGCCCTTTCAGAGCAAGCAGAGCAGGCTCTATCCACAGAATGGATATTCTGGAGATAACAAGTGGAGACTCAGACATCCTAAGAATAATGAAGAAAATACAAAAAGGGTCAACCCTTATACTGGTCTAATAAAGTCTCAAAACTAGAAATTAAGACTACAAATTCTTGAACTAATTACTTAGATGCCAACACTCACGTGGTCACAGTGTTGAAGCCACAAGCCTTCAGCTTCAGCAAGCGGTCCCTCCAGTACTCCCTGGGCACCCGGAAATAGTGAATAGTACCTGCTATGATCAGGAAAGGAAAGCCATCAAGTGTGAAGCTTGAGCCTTCAACTTTCAGACCCACATTGCGATTTATTATGTGGGAGGGAGTCAGGGAAACTTGATTCATCCTGCAAGGACAAAGAAGGTGTATGAAGTCCTCAAGATGTTACCATGTGGCACACAGTTTGGGCAAATCCAAAAGGCCTTTCCTTCAAGGGCCCTAGGCATGCCTCCAGTGCAAAGAGAACTTCCCAACCCTTCTCCAACATACCTGGGTGAGAAGTCTCCTCCAAACTGAGCTGTTACCAATAACCCTGAAGACAGGTACAGGATGCTCACAGGTCTCAACAAAAAGGTCAGCATGCTAAACAAGAGAGGACAGAACTGAAGTCAGACATCCTGGAGGCAGAGAAGAAGGTGGGAGCTGAGTGAGGCCTTGCCTGCAGAGGTGGGTGAGCAGCACAGAAGTGGCCTCACTGGAAGGCAGGACCAGGACCCACGACAGACCCGGGGGCGGGGGGGGGGGGTGGTGTTGCAGCTTCAACGAAGAGCCTCCTGATAGTAACTGGGTTTTCTGACCCCTGTTACATTTTAGAGAAGATCAAGCGTCAGTCCAGTAAATTTCACAGAATAGAATATAATCTCTCCAAAATATGCGAGAGACCTTCTACTAGTAAGGAATGAGCCCTGCTTATCAGAGAACACTCCCTGGAATGTAGCACTCTCTCCATAGCCGTAGCTGGGTGCCAATTTCTATCCCCATCCCAATTTTCTACTTCTCTGCTACTGTAGGACGCCATCTAATTAGCTCCCAGAATACACTCAGCATTCGTGTGGCTACTGATCTTCTTCATGCTGCTCACCCAGGGGCAAATGCTCTTTCCTTAGGTATCAAAAGTTCTATGGGTCCGATGTAGGCAGAACCAGGGCGGCCTAGCCCAGCCCCGGCGCAGCGCAGCTTCCAGCGTGGGGAAGCGCTCTGCATGGGGCGTGGCTGAGTGCTGGCTACCCGGAGCAGCGCCTGAATTACAGGAATGCTCAACTAATGTTTTCTGAACAAGAGTCGCCGCAATCGGTAAAACATCTGTGTCGCTTCCATAGGCTTCAGCTTTATCATGAGCTTCTTGAGGACTCCCTCAGGCAGAGTTGGGAGGGTAGAAAGCAACAGTTTTCTGTAGGGAAATAGGATGGAAAAGAGAATGGGGCCCAGGGATTAGAGAAGACAGACCCCCTGGGCACCACTCGACTCCTTACTGTGGGCGTGAAGAGTCCGGGGCAACGGACTGAGATCAGACGACGCTCCGAGATTTCCGGGGAGAAGACAGACGGGACAAAGCAGAACCTCCAGGGAACCTGACCGAAGGGCCTAGAGAAAAATTCCAGAAAGGAAACCCGAGGGGCTGTCTAGGTTGACACGCTGCCGGTGGCCCCAGCGCTGGGAGAGGCCACCGCGCGGGAGGTGCGGAGAGGCCCCGGGGCTGTCGCGGGCGTGGGTGCTCCGGTGGGCGCTCGGGCCAGAGTCTACCTTGCCCTGGGCCGGACTGCTCCTTCCCCAACTTCGCAGCGTTAGGTCGGCAGCGGCCGCCAGGCGGGGGACAGAGCGGGAAAAGAGCGGCTGCGGGCTCTCCCGGGGTAGCCTCCGCCGGCAGTAACCTCCCACCACCCGCGCCCTTCCCAGACCTCAGACTAGCACCCCCCTACCCCCCCCCCCCCCGCGCAGGCCTCACTCTCCGCGGACCCGCTCCCCACCCCGCCCCGGGCAGATCCTCCCCCACACCCGCCCCCGCTCCACGGCAGAACGGCTTCCACCCCCCAGCCGAGCACATCCTTCCCCGTGTACTCTCCCTGCCCTCCGAGCCCGGGGGGTTGATAAGCCGCAGCCCCGACTCTGCAGAGAGAAGTGCGGCCGTCGTAGTGAGCTCAGCGGGCCCTCTGTGCCCTCTTGGTCAGCCAGAGTCCGGCTCTGGCCTTCGGGGACTCCGTCAGTTGTGACAGCTAATAGTTGAGGAGCGCTGTCAGCGGAGTGCGGACGGCTTTCCATCCGTTCCCCCAAGTCCTGAGCTGCTAACCCCGAGTGCTGACTCGGGGCCGCCTGCCCCTCCGCCCCTTTTCTTTCGCGGGACCCACTTAGGCGCGGTCCCAGGCCCGGCGCTGCGGGAGGGAAGCCGGCTCAGCAGAGCCACTGGCACACTCGCTGGGTCACAGCAGGAGATTCATTCCCGGAGCGTCCAGGTTGGGGACAGGGGTGTCCTCCTCTCCACAGCGACCACAGCTCCTCCCTCTGGGTCGCTTCAGCGCGCGTTCACTAACCACAGCCCCCCCCCCCCCCCCGCCACCGGGTGCTAGGTGCTGAGGACACAGATAAGGAATATCCCTTTCCCCTTGCAGGGAACGCCTAACAAGGCTAATCTACATCCTGCAGGAGGAGGACCATTTTCCTTCACCCTGCCTACCCTACTGCTAGTAACTCGGCTGGGAGTAGCGGCTCAAAGTGTGGTGTGGGTGAGCCTTATCAACTCGCAGATGCTCTGTCCCATTTTGGACCTACAGAATCTGAAACTCTGGGCAATACTAATGTACGCTAAAGTTGGGGACTACAGGTCTACAGCTTCCCTCTCCACCCCTCGCCCTTGTCTCCACAGGAAAAAGGACATCTGAGGCAAAATGGGTGGTCCGAAGTAGAGGTGGAGAGGCTCTAAATTAATTTCATCGGTGCAACTGCACCTGTGTGGTTGTGCTGCTCCTTCTTTCAGCTTTTGGCTCCCTCTGGATGGGAGATCAAGCTCCATTGATAAGTCTCAGCTGTTGTGGATATTGTTACTATAAATTTTGGGGTGCAGGTGCCTCTTTCTGATCACTACATTTGTAACTTTTATTTATTTATTTGACACAGAGAGAGCATAAGCAGAGAGAGCAGCAGAGAGAGAGGGAGAAGCAGACTCCCCACTGAGCAAGGAGCCCAATGGGGAGGAGGATCCCAGGACTGAGCCAAAGGCAGATGCTTAACGGCCTGAGCAGACTGAACCACCCCGGTGCCCCTGAATGTTTGTACTTTGCTAAAGGCAAAAGGCAATCTTAGGAGGCGCCTGGGTGGCTCAGTGGGTTAAAGCCTCTGCCTTAGGCTGGGGTCATGATCCCAGGGTCCTGGGATCGAGTCCCATGTTGGGCTCTCTGCTCAGCGGGGAGCCTGCTTCCTCCTCTCTTTCTCTGCCTGCCTCTCTGTCTGCTTGTGATCTCTGTATGTCAAGTGAATGAATAAAATCTTAAAAAAAAAAAAAGACAATCCTAGTCCGACCTCCACACATTTCCCTCTTCCCCGCCCCAGAACCTGTAAGTCTGTAAGTCTACTTTAATATATAAAAATTCCTTTGGAAACTTGGTTTATCCCTGCCCCCCAACATATGTATTGGTAATCATCCCCAAGCATAGGGCCTGAAAATATACACCTGAAGGGTCTCATGACTAAGATTTTATTAGACAGTAGTAAATGACCTTTCCTAACAATAGCTAGCCCCTCAAGGTCCTGGAACCTTGCTTCCAAATTTCTTAGAGACTTATGCTATTCCTAACCCTCTCCCAACTTGAAAGTATGTAACCAACTCCTCATAACCCCAGTGCAGTTCTTTCTGCCCAAGGATCTATCCCCGTGCTTTAATAAAACCACCTTTTTTGCACCAAAGTCACCTCAAGAATTCTTTCTGGACCATTTGCTCCTGAATCCCAACATTTTCATATCATTACCCACACTGTTTCACCTACCAAATTATATAATTTCACTTGCAATAAAATTTATTTCATCACCAAGAAGTAAGATTCTAAAATTCTGCTTTCTGGCTACAATCATTTTTTCAATGTATCTTCCAAACTTGTTCTTATCAATCTTTGAATTTCCAGTCTTCTTGAAAGAGTAGGCAGTTAGCCAGACATGAGCAGGGAAGGGTTTTTTCCAAATGTTGAAAAAGCCAGAACCCACCAATCACCTCCAGAGCATAAATAGTTGGAGAAATCCCTGAGAGAAATGCAGATGCAACTCCCTGTAACCACTGTCCTCAAAGGACCCACAGCTTCATTTTAATACATTTACATTGCAGTTTCTCACACACAGAGACACACACACACACCATACCCTTCACCTCCCCACCCCCATTTTCATAAGAAATGATGGCAAATAATCAAAATGGCTCACCCTAAGGAGACTAAATACAGAAATGGGGAAGGGGGGGTGAAGGGAGGGGGGGGACCAAAGGAACAAGAAAGAAAATGTAGCTAAAAAGATGGAAGTGCTGACACCTTAGGGCTCCTGCACTCTCTCTTTCTCCTTACCTCTGTGTGTGTGTCTGTCTGTCTCATAGTCTGCTCTACCTTCCTTTTGTTTTGGCTGCTAATAAATGCTTGCTTACTAAGCGTTTGACTCTGAATTCTTTCTGGGTCAAATTCAAGAAACAAGGACAGGAAGTGGGGTTCCCTGCTGACATTTGAGTATCTCTTTTTCTGCAGTTTGTCAGAAAACAGGCTCTGAGGGGTTTTTTCGTTTTTGTTTTGTTTTGTTTTGTTTTTTAATCTGTTCTGTTTGTTTAATTTCCAGTTCAGCAATCTCTGCTCTAATCTTTATTTCTCCTCTACTTCTGGATTTAGGCTTTATTTATTTATTTATTTATTTATTCCCCTAGTTCCTTTAGGTGTAAGGTTAGGTTGCATATTTGAGACTTTTCTTCTTGCTTCTTGGGGAAGGCCTGTATTGCTATATACTTTCCTGTTAGGACTGCCTTTGCTGCATTCTAAAAGTTCTGAACTGTCTTGTTTTCATTTTCATTTGTTTCCATGTAATTTTTTAATTCTTTAATTTCCTGGTTGACTCATTCATTCTCTGGTAGCATGTTCTTTAATCTCCATGTATTTGTGATCATCCCCAATTTTTTTTTTCTTGTGCTTAATTTCAAGTTTCATAGAATTGTGGTCTGAAAATATGCATGGTATGATCTCAATCTTTTTGTACTTATTGAGGCCTAAGTGGTGACCCGGTATGTGATGTATTCTGGAGAATGTTCCATCTGCACTCAAGGAGAATTTGTCTTCTTTTATTTTAAGGATGAAATGTTCCAAATATATCTGTGAAGTCCAACTGGTCCAGTGTGCCATTCAAAGCGATTGTTTCCCTGTTGATCTTCTGCTTAGATGACCTGTACATTGCTGTGAGTGGGGTGTTAAAGTTTCCTAGTATTATTGTATTATTATCAATGCATTTCTTGTTTTTATTATTGATTTATAAATTTGGGTGCTCCCAATCTGGGGGCATAAATATTTATAATTGCTAGATCTTCTTGTTGGATAGACCCCCTTTATTATGATATAGTGTCCTTCTTCATCTCTTATCACAGTCTTTGGCTTAAAATCTAGTTTCTCTGGCGGCACCTGGGTGGCTCAGTCAGTTAAGCATCTCCCTCCAGCTCAGGTCAAAATCTCAAAATCCTGGGATCAAACCCCACATTGGGCTCTCTGCTCATTGGGGAGGCTGATTCTCCCTCTCCGTTTGTGTGTGCACACACACTCTCTCTCACTCTCTCTCAAATAAATAATCCTTTAAAAAATGAAATAAAATCTAGTTTGTCTAATAAGGATTGCTACTCCAGCTTTCTTTCAATGTCCATTAGCATGATAAATGTTCTTCCATCTCCCTACTAATCTGGAGGTTTCTTTGTGTCTAAAATGAGTCTCCTTGAAGCAACATGGCAATGGGTCTTGTTTTTTTTTAATCCATTCTGATACCCTATGTCTGTTGATTAATGCATTTACTCCATTTACATTCACAGTAATTATTGAAGGGTATGAATTTAGTGCCATTGTATTACCTGTAAAGTCACTGTTCTTGTAGATCATCTCTGTTCCTTTCTGGTCTTTTGGGCTCTCTTTCCACTCAAAGCTCCCCCTTTAATATTTCTCATAGGGATGGTTTAGTGGTCATGAAATCCTTTAGTTTTTGTTTTGGAAACTATCTCTCCTTCTATTCTGAATGATAGCTTTGCTGAAAAAAATATTCTTGGCTGCATATTTTTCCCATTTAGCACATTGAATATATCACGCCAGTCTTTTCTTACCTACCTGGTCTCTGTGGACAGGTCTGCTGCCAACCCCTGTATGTCTACCCTTGTAGTTTAATGACCTCTTGTCTCCAGCTGCTTTTAGGATTTTTTCTTTCTCTTGTAATTTCCAAGTTTCACTATAATATGTCAAATGTGAACTTTTTTTTTTTTAATTTTGATTGTACCTCTGGGATTTGAATGCCTGTTTCCTTCCCCAGATTAAGGAAGTTCTCAGCTTTAATTTGTTCAAATAAACCTTCTGCCCCTTTTTCCCACTCCTCTTCTTCTGGGAGTCCTATAATATGGATATTATTTTGCTTTATGCAATCAATGAGTTCCCTAAGTCTACCTTCATGATCTAATAGCTTTCTTTCCCTCTTCTTTTCAGCTTCATTATTTTCCATCATTTTATCTTCTGTATCACTGATTCACTCTTCTGATTCATTCATCTTCATTTATATGACTTCTACTTGGGACTGCATCTCAGTTATAGCATTTTTAAATTTGGCCTAACTAGATTTTACTTCTTTTCTTTTATCTATACAGTAAGAGATCCTCTAGTGTCTTCTATGCTTTTTACAAGACCAGCTAGTATCTTTATGATTTTTTTTTTTAATTCTAGTTTAGACATCTTACTCGTATCCATATTGATTAAATCCCTGGCTATAAGTACTACCTCCTGCTCTTTCTTTTGGGCCGAATTTCTTCATCTCATCATTTTGTCCAGAAAAGAAAAGAAGAAATTAAAACAAAAACAAAAACAAAAACAGAAAAAACCTAGATCCTTTGTGTGTTTTGCTCTGTTTGTTAAAAACAAAAACAAAAAAAACAAAAAAACTAGATCCTAAAATAAGAAAGAAAATATAAGAAAATACAATGAAAGGAAACAAAAATAAAGTACATATATAAATTAAAATTAAAAAAGAATTTAAAATTGAAAAAATAAGAACATAATGGAAAAAATAATACTAAGAGACTAAAGAATAAAAATACAAAAATGCTATCTACTGTTTTTCACAAGAGCTGTAGCTCTGCAGCCCTCGATGATCAGTAAATTTGGTGACATCCAGCAGTTTGTGCTGGTCTTCTGGGGGAGGGGATTGTTGTGCTGATTCTCAGGTAGACTTACCAAAGTTGAAATGTACCTCCAGTGTGCAGGAAGGCCTAGCTTGGGGTAACAGCTCTGGACTCAGGTAGCACTGTTTTGCTCCCTGAAGGCTTTTAGCACTGATGGGCTCAATGAATATGGCAGTGCCCCACTCTCTAGCACAGAAGCTGAACGTTCGTGCTCCCCACTCTTCAGTGAGCCCTCGCAGAAGAGCAATCAATCACTCTTGTCTCCCCAGTTTCTCTCAGAACTCTTGTGTTCACCTGGCCTGTGTCCAGCTATTTTTATCTCAGGCATGCAATTTCAGTTTCAAACTCCAAATTTTAGGAACTCCCATGGAGCAGACTTGTGCTTTTCCCCTGGGAGAGGGAGGTCTCCCTATGCTTCTGCTTTTTTGCTGGACCTATCCCAGGAACATGATCACATGACCATGCAGTGGTTCGTAGTTTATGGCAACACAGAGCAGAAAGCCGGCACTTAACATACTCACTGTTCTCAGCCAGATTTCGTGCTCCTTTACCTGGGAATAGTGCCCCATTTATGCACCAGACTTTCTTCTTGCAATCCCGGGGATCGGCAGACTACCTTGTTACACCTGGATTCTCCCTGCTTCACCACCTGAGCATCTTTAAGCCAGGCATATCACCCCACTACAGCAGACTTCTAAAATTTCCAGTTTTGCACTACGCTGCTTAAAATGCTTCGCAATAGCCTCCTTAAGCAGGCTTCTTTCCTGCTGCCATATCCTCAGCTGTATCACACTGGATTCAAATCTCTGCAACTCCTACCTTCCAAATAGTGTCTTTTCTGCTTGTAGACTTACAACATATATTTTGTCAGACCTCCAATTGATTTCTTGGGTGTTCAGAATGATTTGATAACTATCTAGGTGCATTCAAGGAATGAGGCAAACTTAGGGTCCCCTTACTCCTCTGCCATCTTAACCCCTCCCCTTTTCAATGTTTTTTGAGTAGAAGATACTTAAAACCAGAATTAGTATCACTAATGGGAGGGAATTAGGACCTCATGAATTTTGAGGGCCTCATTTGCTTCATATATATTTAACTTATGAACATTTAGGCTTATGTACAGGGTTTCATTAGAGTGGACTATATAGGGTGCAAAATTTTAAGGTGGCATTCTCAGAATGTCATAAACATTTAATTTTATGTTTGGTCCTTCTTTTTTTTTTTTTTTAAAGATTTTATTTATTTATTTGACAGAGAGAAATCACAAGTAGGCAGAGAGGCAGGCAGAGAGAGAGAGAGAGGAGGAAGCAGGCTCCCTGCTGAGCAGAGAGCCCGATGCGGGACTCGATCCCAGGACCCTGAGATCATGACCTGAGCCGAAGGCAGCGGCTTAACCACTGAGCCACCCAGGCGCCCCATGTTTGGTCCTTCTAACCCTATGTTTATATACATATGATCTACCTACTTCATCTAACAAGTTTCACAGCTGACTAATTTATCTACGCCTCACAAAACATTGAGTTTTATTCTTTCTGTTTGTTTTCTATAGTAGATCAGAATATTTTTAATTCATCAAACACATATTATACAGCTCAAGTCCATGTCTTTGTTATTCTATTTAATGAGTCTTCCTGATTATTCATTTATTATTCCAGACGAATTTTAGAATCATTTTACTAAGTTCATCAAGTTGTAATTAGATCATCCCAGTTAAGCACATGGTATTTAAATGTTTGAGATCTCTTTCTTGGGCCTAAAAATAATACACAATTTTTCTCTCTGCATAACACCATGCTTTAGTTTTTATTTATTCACTGAATAATGAATACTTATAGAGAACCTATATTATTCCAAGCACTATTCAGGGCACTAGTAAGAAAACAAAGGAAAATAACAAACCAATAAAAATTTGCCCTCATAGAGTTTATATTTCAACATGGTAGATAAATAACAGAAAAGATAAATATGTAAAACTTATACTATGTTAGATGGTGGGTGCTACAGGGAAAGATAAAGGAAAGCTAGGGATATGGAAGACACTATCTCAGATAAGGTAGCTGAAGAAAGCCTAATAAGAAGGTGACATGTAAGTGAATGCCTTTACAGAATGAAGAATGGAGGTTTGAGTTCAAGAGGTCTGAGTCATAGTCCATTGTATATAACATACCACTTCTTTATCCATTCATCAGTCACTGGATGTTTGGGCTCTTTCTGTAATTTGGCTATTGTATAAAATGCTGCTATAAACATTGAGGTGCATGTATCCCTTTGAATTAGTATATTTGTATTCTTTTGGTTAATACCTAGTAGTGCAACTTCTGGACCATAGGGTAGTACTATTTTTAACTCTTTGAGAAATCTCCATACTGATTTCCACAGTGCCTCCACCAGTTTTCACTCCCACCACAGTGCAAAAGTGTTCCCCTTTCTCTGCATCCTCTCCAACTTCTATTGTTTCCTGTGTTGTTGATTTTAGCCATTTTGAAAGGTGTGAAGTGATATCTCACTACAGTTTTGATT
Organism: Mustela lutreola; assembly: GCF_030435805.1. Taxonomy (NCBI): domain Eukaryota; kingdom Metazoa; phylum Chordata; class Mammalia; order Carnivora; family Mustelidae; genus Mustela; species Mustela lutreola. Next base: position 204,477,900 of record NC_081290.1, on the reverse strand, counting down.
TGCAATTCCCTGATGATGAGTGATGTTCAACATCTTTTCATGTGTCTGTTGGCCATCTGTACGTCTTTGAAAAAATGTCTACTCATGTCTTCTAACCATTTTTAATTGGATTATTTATTTTGGGGGCTGTTTGGCAAGTTCTTTATGTATTTCAGATACTAACTTTTTATTGAATTTGTCATTTGCATTTATCTTCTCCCATTCTGTAGGTTGCTTTTTAATTTTGTTGATTATTTCCTTGGCTGTGTAGAAGATTTTTATTTTGATGTCATCCCAATAGTTTGTTTTTGTTTTTGTTTCCTTTACCTCAGGCAACATATCTAGTAAAATGTTGCTATGGCCAATATCAAAGAAGTTACTGGCTGTGTTTTCCTCTAGGATTTTAGTGGTTTCGTGTCTCACATTTAGATATTTAAGCCATTTTGAATTTATTTCTGTAAATGGTATAAGAAAATGGTCTAGTTTTATTCTTTTGCATTGGCACTTCAACTTTTAAGACCTGTGCTGGAGAGATGAGTCCCCAAAACATCTAGCTTTGAAAGCCAATGATACCCACAAGCCTATAGAAAACTGTAGAACAGTTCTTAAAGGGCTTGCATGTATGAACTCATTCACCCCAGGGGTCAGCACAGAGACAGCTAGATGACCAAAAAGCTCCCAGAATTTCTGTGGAAAAGGCTTATTATTTATCTTAAAGCATTGGCCTGGGTCACCTGGTTGGCTCAGTCACTTAAGCATTTAGCTCTTGATTTTGGATCAGGTCAAGATCTCAATATTTTGAGGTAAGCCCCATTTCATGCTTAAGACTCTCTCTCTCTTTCTCTCTCTCTCTTCCTCTCCCTCTGCCCCTCCCCCCTCCCCTTTCAAAAAAAAAAAAGAAAAGAAAAGAAAAGAAAGAATAAAACAGCATTGGCCCAAAGGACAGAGGCATCTAATTTAACACATAAGTAGGGGCCTATGGAAATATTCTCCAAAGATGGAGGCTGGAAAGTGCCATCTTAGTTTTCTCTCTCCGCCTCATTCCAGCTCACTGATAGCTCCTGGGAAGCAGCTATACCTTTGTCTGGCACCACAATTTTTGTGGCTGCTAGCCATGTGACATATCTAGATTATCTGGCTCTAATGACTAACAGAGCTCTGCTATGGGTCCCACAGGACTATAATAAATGGAGAAGAGGTTCTTAACCAATCTCCCCCAGGACAGAGCAGAGGGGCAACAGACTAAGACACCCAGCCATTCTTTGAAAGAGCTATTAGCTAAACTTCATAGTTGTGGCTTGAGGGGTAGGCCTTTAATTAAACACACATCTAAGGGCTGACTTTAATCTTTTCCAGAGATCTCAGAGGGTGGCTGCTATTTTTACCTTCTTTCTGTCATGCTCCAGAGATCTGGTATCTCCCAAGGGGAAGCTATTCAAGGACTTGGTGCCCAAGTTTCTACATCTGCTACTCCAGCTTTCATGGCTGCTGCCCAGAGAAAGCCCCTTGATCACCTACCTCTGGTGGCCAGGAGGATTTGCATTTGTAGGACCCCTAAGACTCTAACAAATGGAGAGACCATTCTGGGCATGTGACCACTTTCAGGGCACAGTACAAAAATACAAAGTGAAACATATGCCCATTATTTCTGTGAAAGTGATCTTTTTGCTTGCCTTGAAACTCAGCCCAAGGGGCAGGCTTCTGGTTTGGTATATAACAAGGAGCCTACTAAGGTGTTCTCTGGAGACAGAGGCTGGTGGATGCTATCTTTGAGTTCTCCCTCTGCTTTCTCCAGGTCTCTAGAATCTGTGAAAGATGGCTATTATCTTGTTTTCATAGCTGCAGCCTGAGGGGTAAGTTTCTAATTAATTAACATCTAGGGGCTAACTACAATCCTCTCCAGAAACTAGGGAGGCTGGAGGTGCCATCTTCACACTCTCAATCTGTCTCATGTGAGATTAACATCTCCAAAAATAACCAGTTTATGTACACATCTGTCACCCTGGTTTTTGTGGTGGCTACCCAAAGGATACATCCCTTGATAGCCAGCTCTGGTGCCCACCAAGGCTTGTGTTCACAGGTTTAGTGGGATGGTAGCAAAGAGAGAAATGGTTTCTAACTGGGTATCACCCCAGGGCTCAGTACAGAATGAGCAAACAGAAACTCCACTCACTAGTCTTCCCCTGAAAGAGGTGTATTTGTGTACTTTAAAAACTGATGCCCAGACACCTGGGTGGCTCAGTCATTTGAGTGTCCGAATCTTGCCTTTGGTTCAGGTTGTGATCTCAGAGTCATGAGATTGAGTTCCGTATCAGGCTCCATGCTCAGCGAGGAGTCTACTTGAATTCTCTTCTCCCTCTCCCTCTTGCTCTCCCCCTGACCCCACTCTCTTGGTCTCTCTCTCAAATGATAGATGAATAAATAGTCTTTAAAAATTAAAAAATAAAACCTGATCCCTGACTGTCTGATTCCCAGTCAACCTGCATCCAGGTCCCATTTGGGACACTGACAGATGTTGACACACATTCACTAACTATTGGGAGCCACTAAAAATAAAGTAGTCAGCCTGGACAATGACAAAAGTTTGAGAGATAACCTAGAGCTAGGGCCAGATAACCTAGAGCTAGATAACCTAGAGCCAAGCCCAAGTTTGTCTCCTACAAGAGGATACTCTTTCAATACTGGGAGAGGAGCTGTTTTATCTAATGAAAAGAAACTAACACAGAGGGTTGAAGAAACTGAAGAAACAGAGAAATGTGTTTCAAACAAAATAAGATAACACCAGAAATAGATCTTAATCAAATAGAGAGATAGATGATTTACCTAATAGATAGTTCAAATAAAATTTATAAAGATGCTCACCAAGGTCAGGAGAAGAAAGAATGAAAAAGAGTAAAAATCTCAACAGAAATACAAAGTAAAAGGAAGTACTAAATAGAAGTAATAAAGCTAAAAAAATAAAAAACTGAACTGAAAAAAAAATGCAGTTGAGTTTTGTTGAACCACAAAAGATCAACAAATTTGAAGACAGAGCATTAGAACCCATCTAATAGGAGTAGCAAAAAGAAAAAAGAACACAAAAGAGTGAAGATACCTCAAGAGGCTATGTGACAACTTTAGGTGGACCAACATTAGCATTATAGTGGTCCCAGAAAGAGAAGAGGGAGAGAAAGGGGCAGAAAATTTATTTGAGGAGACAATGGCTGAATATCTTACTACTTTTGTGAAAAACAAAAAACAAAAAAAACCCAAAGATATCTAAAGGGACTTATATGACAATTTTAAGCTGGCCAACATTTGCATTATAAGTGTCTGAGTGTCTGAGAAAGAGAAAATAGTAAGAACTCCCAAATTTATGGCAGAAGCCCTTCCTACCATGGGGAAGGAAACAGACACCCAGATGCAGGAATCCCAGAAAATTCCAAAAAGATAAACCCTAATGGTTCTCCACCAAGACACATTTTAATTATAGTGTCAGAAATTAAAAAGAAACAGCGAAGTAAAGAGCAGCAAGAGAGGGGCACCTGGGTGGCTCAGTTGGCTAAGTGTCTGCCTCCGGCTCGGGTCATGATCCCAGGGTCCTGAGACTGAGCCCCATATTGGGCTCTCTGCTGAATACGGAGGCTGCTTCTCCCTTTCTCTCTATCTGCTGCTCCCCTTGCTTGTGCTCTCTCTCCCTCTCTGTCAAATAAATAAATAAATAAAATCTTTAAAAACTTTTAAAAAAATGAAAAGCAGCAAAAGAAAACCAATTACGTATAAGGGAACTACCATAAGATGATCAGGAGATTTTTTCTGCAAAAACATTGCAGGCCAGAAGGGAGTGACATGATATACTCACAAGCCTGAAAGAAAAAAATGAAAACAAAAATAAAAAACCAAGAGCATTTCACAAATCGAAACCACAAGGAGATATCACCTCACACCAGTCAGAAGGGCTAAAATTAACAAGTCAGGAAATGACAGATGTTGGCGAGGATGCGCAGAAAGGGGGAACCCTCCTACTCTGTTGGTGGGAATGCAAGCTGGTGCAGCCACTCTGGAAAACAGCTTGGAGGTTCCTCAAAGAGTTAAAAATAGGGTGCCTGGGAGGCTCAGTGGGTTAAGCCTCTGTCTTCAGCTTGGGTCATGATCTCAGGGTCCTGGGATGGAGGCCCACATCGGACTCTCTGCTCAGCAGGGAGCCAGTTTCACCTCCCCCCACCTCTCTGCCTAATTGTGATCTCTCTCCCTCACTCTGTAACAAATAAATAAATGAATAAATAAATAAATGAATAAAAATAAAATCTTAAAAACAGATGGCAACTAGACTTATTAGTTTATCATTTGTGGTACATCTTAAACTTAATATAAGATTGCATATTAGTTATGCTTTAGTAAAAAATAAATAAATAAGATAATTGTGTTTTCTTTCTTTTTTTTTTTTTTTTAAGATTCCATTCGTTTATGGGGCGCCTGGGTGGCTCAGTGGGTTAAAGCCTCTGCTTTCGGCTCAGGTCATGATCCCAGGGTCCTGGGATCGAGCCCCGCATCGGGCTCTCTGCTCAGCAGGGAGCCTGCTTCCTCCTCTCTCTCTGCCTGCCTCTCTGCCTACTTGTGATCTCTGTCAAATAAATAAATAAAATCTTTAAAAAAAAAAAAAAAAGATTCCATTCGTTTACCTGACAGACACAGATCACAAGCAGGCAGAGAGGCAGGCAGATAGAGAGGGGGAAGCAGGGTCCCTGCTGAGCAGAGAGCCCGATGCGGGGCTCGATCCCAGGACCCTGGGATCATGACCCAAGCTGAAGGCAGAGGCCCTAAAGCACTGAGCCACCCAGGCGCCCCAAGATAAATGTGTTTTAGTCCCAGCCTCCCTTCTCTCTCTTTTTTTAATTGAGGTATGATTGACATACATTATATTAGTTTCAGGTATACAACATAACAATTTAATATTTGTTCATATTGTAAAGTGATTACCACAATAAGTATAAATTAATGTCTATAAATATTATAACACATTTTTTTCTGTGTTGAGAACTTTTAAGATCTACTCTCTTAGTAACTTTCAAACATGCAATACTGTATTATTAATTATGGTCACCATGCTGTCCATTGACTTATTCAACTGGAACTGTGTACCTTTTTACCCCATTCACCCATTTCTTCCACCTCCATAGCCCCTTGCTTCTTGCATCCACTACTCTGTTCTCTTATGATTTTTCCCTTGATTCCACATATAAGTGAGATCAGACAATATTTGTTATTCTTCTTTCACTTAGCATAATTCCCTCAGGGGCCATCCATGTTGTCACAAATGGCAAAATTTCTTTCTTTTTAATGGCTGAATTTTATTCCTGTATATATACACCACATCTTCTTTAACCATTTATCCATGGATGGACACTTGGTTTGCTTCTATATTTTGGCTATTGTAAATGATGTTGCTGTCTGTAAACATGGGGAAGGAGATATCTTTTTAAATTAGTGTTTTTGTTTCCCTTGAATAAATACCCACAGGTGATATTGCTGGACCACACAGTACTTCAATTTTTAACTTTTTTGAGGAAACTCCATACTGTTTTCCATTGTGGCTACATCAATTTACATTCCCACAACAATGTACAAGGGTCCCCTTTTCTCCACGCCCTTGATAACACATATTTCTTGTCTTTCTGGCAATAGTCATTCTCACAAATGTGAAGTGATATCTTATTGTGGCTTTGATTTTTATTTCCCTGTTGATTAGTCCTGCTGACCATGATTTCATGTACTTATCAACTATCTATATGTTTTCTTGGGGAAAATGTCTGTTGAGATCTTCTGCTCATTTTTAAATTGGATTTTTTTTTCTTGCTATTGAGTTCTGTGAGTTTTTAAATATTTTTTGGATATTAACCCTTTATTAAATATATGATTTGAAGATATTTTCTAGGTTGCCTTTTCATTTTGATAAATGTTTTCTTTTCTATGCAGAAACATTTTGGATTAATGTAGTCTCATTTGTTAATTTTTGCTTTTGCTGTTTTTGTTTTTGGTGTCAAATCCAAAAACTCATCACCAAGACAGATGTCAAGGAGCTTATTACTTATGTTTTCTTCTAGAAGATTTATGATTTCAGATCTTACATTCAAGTCTTTATTTCATTTTAAATTAATTATTACAAATGGTGTATGAAAGTGGTCCAGTTTCATTCTTTTACATGTACCTCTCCAGTATTTTCTACACTGTTTACTGAAGAGACAATCCTTTCACATTGTGTATTCTTGGCTCCTTTGTCTTAAATTAGTTGACTGTAAATGTATGCATTTTTTCCTGGCCTCTTTATTTTGTGTTTCACTGATCTCTGTGTCTGTTTTAATGCCACTGCCATACTGTTTTGATTACTATACAGTATTGATTCAACAATTCTATACATTACTCAATGCTCATCATGATAATTGTAGTCACCATACAACATTATTGAATCTGTAGTTTGCTTTGGGTAGTATGGAATTGTAACAGTACTAATTCTTCTGATCCATAAGCCTGTGATATCTTTTTTTTTTTTTTTTTAAAGATTTTATTTATTTATTTGACAGACAGAGAACACAAGTAGACAGAGGCAGTCAGATAGAGAGGAAGGGAAGCAGGCCCCCTGCTGAGCAGAGAGCCCGATGCGGGACTCGATCCCAGGAACCTGAGATCATGACCTGAGCCGAAGGCAGCGGCTTAACCCACTGAGCCACCCAGGCGCCCCATAAGCCTGTGATATCTTTTCATTTATTTGTCTTCTTCAATTTCTTTAATCTCTGTCATAGTTTTCAGCCTACAAGTCTTTAATGTCTTTAGTTAAATTTCTTCTTAGATATTTTATTATTTCGATACAACTGTAAAAGCTTTACATTTTTAATTATTTTTTAAGCTCATCATAAAAATGTCATGTGATTTTTCCACTTTGTTATAAATATGTTTCAAAACCTATTATGATTTTCTTTGATGTGTGATTTTTTATGCGTATGTGCATGTGTTTGTCTTTTCCAAAATTCTAATGCTATTGCATTATGATCAGAGACTCAAGGAATGCAACTTATATGATGTTGACTTTCGAAATTTGTCACATCTCTTCCAAAGCTTACTATTAGATGTTAAAATTTTTTTGTAGAAGTTGAATTGTTGATGAAAAGTTTATAAGCATGTTTTGCTTTAATTTTTTTGAAGTGTTTTAATTTTTATTTAAATTCTAGTGAGTTAATGTACAGTGCAATATTGGTTTCAGGAGTAGCATTCGCTGATGCATCACTTTCATCCAACATCAATTGTTCATGGCAACAAGTATCCTCTGAAATGTCCATCACCAGTCTAGCTCATCCCCCACCCACCTCTCCCCATCAACCTTCAGTTTGTTCTCTGTCATTAAAAGTCTCTTATGTTTTGCTTCTTTCTCTTTTTTTTCTATATCCCCTTCTTCCTAGGTGTTCATCTGTTTTGTTACTTAAATTCCACATATGATTGAAACCATATAGTATTTTTCTTTCTCTGACTGGAGAAATGCACTGTAGCTCCATTCATGCTGTTGCAAATGGCAGGATTTATTCTTTTTGAAGGTTGAGTAATATTCCATTATAGATGTGGAGATATAGATAGATAGATAGATAGATAGATAGATAGATATCTTCTTTATCCATTCATCAGTCAATGGAAATACGGACATTTGGGCTTTCTCCATATTTTGGCTATTGTTGATAATCCTGCTGTAAACATAGGGGGGCATGTGCACCTTTGAATGAGTATTTTTGTATCCTTTGGGTAAATACCTAGTAGTGCAATTGCTGGAACATAGAGTAGTTCTATTTTTAACTTTTTGAGGAACCTCCATACAGTTCTCCAGAGTAGCTGCATCAATTTGCATTCCTACCAATAGAGCAAGCTTGTTCCTCTTTCTCTGCATCCTCACCAACACCTATCATTTCTTGTGTTGTTAATTTTAGTTATTCTGACAGGTGTGAGGTGGTATCTCATTGTGATTTTGTTTTCTATAGGACTGTTTAGGTAACTGTTAATATATTGGCATCATGCTTTCTAGAAAGTCTCATACCCAGCAACAAAGAATGATAACACTGAATCAGCCATTTTGGCATACTGGAATCTAGAATATCTTCAAATGAACATAAGTTATTTTAAATCTTAGTGAGTTTGAATAAAATTTTATAAATGTATTAAATTTTTGTGTCTCATATTTTATGATTTCTTTTATTGTGACTATAACTAATTTTCCATTGGGTTTTAGTCTTTTATTGATTGATAAAGAGTCTCAATAAGATTTTTTAAAAATAAAACTTTTGCCCAACATGATCAATTTTTATAGTTATTTCAAAAGTATTTTCAGTCTCTATTTGATGGATGATGGGTTCTATATATGTCCACTAGGTCTAGCTAGTGTAATTGTGTTGTTTAAATCTATGTTCTCACTAAATTTTATTATTGGATCTATGAGCTTAAGGCAGAAATGTCTTAAAAGTCCCCCACTATTATGGTGGATATGTCAATTTCTACTTAAAATTTAATTTTTCCTTTACTTATATTTGAATTTATGTTATTTTCTTACTGGGTTATTATTTATCATTTCATCTAACTCCTATTCCAGTTAATGTCTTTTTAATTAAACTTTATGTTATGAGATAATTATAGATTCATATGCAATTTTAAGATACAATAGGGAGAGATCCTTGTGCCCTTTGCCTAGTTTCACTAATGGTATCAAGATACAAAGAATTCATCACCACAAGGAACCCTCTTACTGAACTTTGATAGCCACACCCATCCCCTCTACTTCCTATCTATTCATTACCTCTGGCAACCACCAATCTGTTCACCATTTCTATAATTTTGTCACTTCAAGACTGTTATATAAATGGAATCATATGGTATGTAATCTTTTGGGGTTGGTCTTTTTTCACTCAGCATAGTTATCTGGATATTCATCTGGGTTTTTAAGTATATCCATAGTTCGTTCCTTTTTCTACTGAGTAGTATTCCGTGTGTGGTTGTACCACAGTCTCCTTAATCATTCACCCATTAAAGGCATCTGGGTTGCTTCCAACTGTGGACTACTATGAAAAAAATAGTCATGTACAGGTGTTTGTGTGAATGTAAGACTTTATTTCTCTGACAAATTACTGGGTCATGTGGTAAATCCACCTTTAGTTTTTAAAGAAACTACCAAATTGTCTTCCACTGATAATCCACCAGCAATGTATGAGCAATCCAATTTCTCCGATCCTCACCAGGATTTGCTATTGTCTTTATTTTTTAAATATTAATCATTTGGTTAATTGTGTAGTGATATCTCATTGTAGTTTTAGCTTTCATTTCCTAATAACTATGATGTTGAACATTTTTTTATGTGCAGCTTTGCCATATATATCTTCTGTGAAATGTATTTTATCTAATTGCATTGCTTCTTATTTTGATTTTTAGAGTTCATTATATATTCCAGATACTAGCAGTTCACTGGAAATGTGGTTTACAGATTCTTTTTCCTAGTCTATAGTTTATCATAGCCTTAGCTTAATAGGGTCTTTCAAAACAGACTCTTAAATATGGAGAACAAACTGATGGTTACCAGAGGAGAGGTGAGTTGGCCGGGGTGGGGGGTGAAATAGGTGATGGGAATGTAGGAGTCCACTTGTGATGAGCAATGGATGTTTAACGGAATTGCTGAATCACTATACAGGTGTATATATCAGGTGTATATATTAGTACACCTGAAACTAATATAAGACTGTATGTTAACTATATTGGAATTAAGATATTACATATGTTTAAATGGCTTTCACAGAGCAAAAACTTGTCATTTTTATGAACTCTAATTTATCTATTTTTCCTCTTATGGATTATGCTTTGGTGTTAAGTCTAAGAATTTTTTGCCTAGTCCCACATCCTGAAATTTTTCTTCTATTCTTATTACCAAAAGTTTTATAGTTTTATGTTTAATATTTAAGTCAGTAATTAATTTGGAATCTGGCATCCTGCCTAAAGCCTATCCCAAATTTTTACATTGTCCCTACTGTTCCAGAACAGAAAGTCAGTTCAAACTAGATATTTTAGTGTTTGCATTTTGCAACATCTCTCTCTTAATATTTGTTTTTATGTTAGTTTTTATATTAGTATTAATAATAATATTATCAATACTAATAATTATCAATACTAATTATTATATTAGTGTTTGCATTAGTATTACCAGTTATATTTTATATAATATTATTTGATATCAACATTATAGGTACATTGTGGGATGAAAATTTATTATTTCAAAGACTGTAATATAGACAAATATCTATCAATTCTATCTTATTTGGTATCTCAATTGTCAACTGGAACAAGACTTATATTAATTTGATCAAATATGATTAAATATTTAACCAAATATGAATATTGATTTAACCAAAAATCATGGTTTAACTGTACTAGGATGATAAGTAGAGAGAAAGACTATGTAGATGAGTAAAAGGAGTCCAGGAGCCATAAGTTCTAATTTTTATATCAAGGAATAATAAATTGATTCAAAATTGAAAATCAATATGTAGGAATTTAAGCATATTATTTAGAAATCTGGAGAAAATAACTTGAAAATAACTTGAAGAAACAGGTGAAAGTTTTGAAAATGACTATGGAGAACAATGTAGAACAATGGAGAGAGATGGGAAAGAAGGGTATAGTTTTTATTAAAAACTATATTGAGTTTTTATTAAAAACTAATAATTGAGAAATTATTTGACTTTTATAGTCATTTACATATGTAACTTTGATAACATAATTTTTTAAAAAAGAAAACAAGTTGCCAAAGGCAGTTCTGCATCATGTCATGCTGTCTTCTGATATTGGACCATTGATGTTAAGAACAATGGCTACTTGAGTTTTTTCTAAGGGCAATGGACTGAAAAATAAAAGTGGTCACCAGACCAAAGAACACTGCACGCTCCCATGCCTCAGTGAATCCACCTGTAAGCAAGCATGTGTGGAAGAAATAACAGCTATCTTCTGGTGAGTTTGGACATCACTTACTAGTTAGATCCTACATGCTCAGGAATGTGTGGAAACTGATACCAGGAGCTCTCCACATGAGTAGGGTTGATGTCAGGTTTATATGTAGTATCAGGTCACCCATCCAAGAATCAGTGGCATTGGAAAAGAACTGGCCATTTAGATCTGATTTATCTATAGATAAACTATAAGACCTTAAACAACTTGCATCCATTTTTATGGGGGAAAGGAGACAATTATTTCTGAGATTGACATGCTAACATTTGAAGAGTCAGAATGCTTATTTCAAGGCAGAGAAAGAGGTTCCAAGAAGCTGCAGGGGTTGGGGATAGCTGGTTGGGTCATTAGCTCTCATTCAGAAAGGTCAGGCACCAGAGACAGGATGCAGACGGCTGATGCAGAAACAAGATGTCTCAACTCTAGGAAGGCTTTCCACATGGCTGTCTCTCCTGCAAGCTCCCAGAAGAGGTCTCTCCTTCAAAAGTGGCTCTGTGTGGACCTCAGCCAGCCAGGCTCCCTGGGGGCAGCGTGAGGCACCCAAGACCAGGGGGCTCTGATTCTGGCCCAAGGAGCTAATCCTTAGTGATAGCAAGTGATGTGATAAGTTCTTTCATGCCAAGAACCACATTTTAAGCATTTTTGTATCCCTAGGTTCTCTCCCCACACCATGATAAGGGCAAGCATTACCTTCATACAGAACTTATTCAACGAAAAAACAAGGGTTGCTTTCAGTTGAAAATGCAGGTGTTAGTCCCTCAGAACACCAGTTCATATGTCACAGAAAATACTCTATTTCCAATCAACTTTTCCCATCGCAGGAAAATAAGTGCTTGTAATGAAGTAATTGTTATGTTAGGAGGATCTTATGCAAATATCCTTGTCTTCTAATCAAAATTTCAAATTGATTTCTATTAATTTCCCAACTTACTAAATTTGTCAAATTCCTAACAATAAAGAAGAGGCCTATATATTTTAATAGTTCACATTTGTTATGGGAGGATTTTTTAAGTTGTTGTTTCCAAGAATTAATCAAATATAATGTATTAATTAACACAAATATCAAAGATTGTTTTTATTTTTTGTTTAAATTCAGTTAACATATAATGTATTATTGGTTTCAGAGGTAGAGATCAGTGATTATCAGTATTATGTAACACCCAGTGCTTGTTCTATCATGTGCCCTCCTTAATGCCCATTACCTCCTCCCCCAATTATCCCATCCCCACATCTCCCCCAACTCCAGCAACCCTCAGTTTGTTTCCTATGATTATGAGTTTCTTATGGTGTTTCTCTCTGATTTCATCTTGTTATATTTTTCCTCTCTTTCCCTATGATCCTCTGGTTTGTTTCTTAAATTCCACATATCAGTGAGATCATATGATAATTGTCTTTCTCTGATTGACTTATTTTGCTTACCATAATACCCTTTAGTTCCATCCATTGTTGCAAATGGCAAGATTTCATTCTTTTTGATGGCTGAGTAATAGTCCATTGTGTGTATATACCACCTCTTCTTTATCCATTCATCTGTCACTGGACATCTGGGCTTTTTTCATATTTTGGTTATTGTGGACATTGCTGCTATAAACATTGGGGTACAGGTGGCCTTCAAATCATTGTTTTTCTCCTTTGGATAAGTAGCTAGTGGTACAATTTATGGGTCATAGAGTAGCTCTATTTTTAACTTTATGAAGAACCTCCATACTGTTTTCCAGAGTGGCTGCACAAGTTTGCATTCCTACCAAGAGTGTAAAGCATTCCCCTTTCTCCATATCCTCGTCAACCTCTGTTGTTTCCTATCTTGCTAATTTCAGCCATTTGCACTGGTGTGAGATGATATTTTATTGTATTTTTGATTTATACTTCTCAATGATGAGTGATGTCGAGCATCTTTTCATGTGTCTGTTGGCCATCGGTAAGTCTTCTTTAAAAAATTATTTGTTTAGGTATTCTCATTTTTTAATTGGTTATTTATAGTGGGGGTATTGAATTTGATAAGTTCTTTATAGATTTTGGATATTAACCCTTTATCGGTACATCATTGCAAATCTCTTCTCCCATTCCATAGGTTGCCTCTTAGTTTTAGTGATTGTTTACTATGCAAAAGCTTTTTATCTTGATGGTGTCCCAATAGTTTATTTTTGCCTTTGTTTCCTTTGACATATAAGTTGCTATGGTCAATGCCAAAGAGGTTATTGCTGTGTTCTCTAGGATTTTGATGGTTTCCTGTCTCACACCTAGGTCTTTCGTCCATTTAAAATGTACTTTTAGGGGCACCTGGGTTGCTCAATGGGTTAAAGTCTCTGCCTTCAGCTCAGGTCATGATCCAAAGGTCCTGTGATAGAGCCCCACATCAGACTCTGCTCAGCAGGGAGCCTGCTTCTCCCTCTCTCTCTGCCTGCCTCTCTACCTACTTGTGATTTCTGTCAAATAAATAAATAAAATCTTTAAAAAAAATAAAAAAATAAATACTAAGATTTCAAATAAAATTAAAAAAAATAAAATGTACTTTTACGTAAGGTGTAAGAAAGTGGTCCACTTTCATTCTTTTGTATGTTGCAGTCCAGTTTTCATAACACCATTTGTTGAAGAGACTCTTTTCCTTTGGCTATTCTTTCCAGCTTTGTCAAAGACTAGTTTATCATATTGTTGTGGGGTCATTTCTGAGTTTTTTAATTCTGTTCCATTGAACTAGGTGTCTATTTTTGTGCCAGTGCCATACTGTCTTGATGGCTATAGCTTAGTAATAAACTTGAAGTCCAGAATTGAGATGCCTCCAGCTTTTCTTTTTCTTTTTCAAGATTGCTTTGGTTATTTGGGGTCTTTTGTAGTTCCATACAAATGTAGGGTTGTTTGTTCTAGCTCTGTAAAAATTCTGTTGTTATTTTGATAGGGATTTCATTAAATGTGTAGATTGCTTTGGGTATACAGACATTTTAATATTTGTTCTTCCAATCCCTGAGCATGGAATATTTTTCCATTTCTTTGTGTTATCATCAATCTTTCATCAGTGTTTTATAGTTTTCAGAATACAGATCTTTTCACCTCTTTGGTTAGGTTTATTCATAGGTATCTCATGGGTTTTGGTGCAGTTGTAAATGGGACTGATTCCCTGATATCTCTTTCTGCCGCTTCATTATTAGTAAATAGAAATGCAAAAGATTTTTGTATGTTGATTTTGTATCCTGTGACTTTACTGAATTCATGTATCAGTTCTGGCAATTTTGGGGTGGTTTCTGGACTTTCTATATAGAGTATCATGTCATCTGCAAATAATGAAAGTTTGACTTCTTCCTTACCGATTTGGATGCCTTTTCTTTTTGTTGTCTGATTGCTGAGTCTAGGACTTCCAATACTATGTTAAGCAACAGTGGTGAGAGTGGACATTCCTGTCTTGTTCTAGACCATAGAGGGAACAAGTTTTTCCTCATTGAAAATGAGACTAGCTGTGGCTCCTTCATATATGGCCTTTTTTATACGGAGATATGTTCCCTCTAATCCTACTTTTTTGAGGGTTTCTATCATGAGTGGATGTTGTACTTTGTCAAATGCTTTTTCTTCATCTATTGAAAGGATCATATGGTTTTTATCCTTTAATTAATGTGGTATATCATGTGGATTGATTAGTGAATATAGAACCAAGCCTGCAGCCTAGAACTAAGTTCCACTTGATTCTGGTGAATGATTCTTTTAATGTACTATTGGATTCAGTTACTAGTATTTTACTGAGAAATCCTAATTTCTAATAGCAATTTCTCACTTAATTGGATGACTTTAGCTAAGTCCCTTCTCTCAGAATTTCTTTCCCTAATAATTAAATTTATTTCTGTTGGTCTAATATATTTATTTTCTCCTAGATGCTGCCCAAGACAAGACTCATATGTAAGTTGCCTTTGCTTATTAAAACAAGCTACCAGGGCACCTGTGGTTTTGTGTGGTGTTGGGGAACCTGATCAAAAAGATGTGACAATCTGAGAGCTGGACCTGAGGACTGGAGAGGCTCCCTTTTTAAAAAGTTTTAAGATTTAACAGGCTGGTGCAGGGATCCACCTGTCTTGCTGCTGCCCAAGACAAGACTCATATGGAAGTTGCCTTTGCTTATTAAAACAAACTACCAGGGCACCTGGACGGCTCAATTGGTTAAGTTATCTGCCTTCGGCTCAGGTCATGATCCTTGGGTTCTGGGATTGAGCCCTATGTTGGGCTCCCTGCTCAGCGGGGAGCCTGCTTCTCCCTTCCCCTACTGCTCTGCCTACTTGTGCTCTCTGTCATAAAATATTAAAAAACAAAAACAAAAACCTGCAACCTACCATTCTGGAGTGGACTGCCTCTTTCTTTGGCCTGTCCTAGCCCAATACAAAGCCTATGTTCAGATTACATTTGGGAAACTAAGAGAGTTGCAAACCTACTTGTGGCCACCACCACAGGCCCCTCCCATCCTCATGCTTACCTTTTATAGACCCTGTTTCCCTCTCCCCAGTCAAGTCCCTGGCAACCATTATCCCGTTTTCCACCTCTATAATAGCATGATTTCAAGACTGTCATATGAATGGGATCTTGCAGTATACAGCCTTCTGAGTTTGGTTTTCACTCACCCAACTTCCCTAGAGGTCCATCCAAGTTCTTGTGTCTAGTTAGCTGACTTTTGATGGTGTGTCTTGCCTATTCCTAAAAAGTATTTGCGAGCAGCGAGAGTTAGTATCACATTGGTGGTGCTGGCTTTTTAAAGTCTTTATCTGCTCAAAACACATTGAACTCCTACTATGTGAGGAATGCACCAGAATAAAGAGATGAATCAAATGTATTTCGGACTTTCAACCTGAGTTTGGTGGACGAATCTTATGCCTCATTAAGACCACAGACTGGTTTGAAGAGAAAGCGGAAACCAGCAATACAGATTTTCTGTAGAAAGGACCAAGTACTGTAGCAGTTCAGGGCCCTAATCTGGATGACAGCTGGGGAAGGGAACAGTGGACTACCCCGGAATATTTTTTATATAGTTCTTGAGGAAACTGTAATGCCCATATTAAAGTTGGGGTAGGGTGGGCAGAACCAAACCAACACTAAGTAGAATTGCCCTAGAAATAAATCACAGGCCCCACTTTTCCTGAGCATGATGGCTCAAAATATCCATCCTTCTCTGTTGGTGTGAAGAGAACTGGCAACTCCTCATTTTGTTCAATGGGGATTAAGAATTCCTGACCAGAGAGAGCTAAGATTCCTTTCTGTTTGTGGTGACAGGAAGTGAGTATTTAGGCTTCCTGACTGATCCAGAATGTCCTGGACTTTGGATCAAGAAACTGGGTGAAAAGACAAGTAGCCAGGAGGAAAAAGTAAAAAGACCTGGGTACACACTTACCCCTACCCTCACTTACAAATAACAGAGAGAAATCTGAGTCCTCCTGGAGCAGGAAGGAAAAGCTTTTGGAGTCCTGCTAGTGGTGCTGGATTTTGCTCCATTCAAAGCAATGAAAGAATGTTCTATCCTGGCTTATTTTTTTACTTCTCAGGTAGAACTTGCCATATAGGTCATGAAGCACGAGATTGGATTTTAGTTGGAAAAACTTGTCCATTGGGCTCCCACTTGACCCTGGCTTCTGCAGATCCTCCTCTCTTCTTCCCATGGAAGTCATTAATTGGGAATTGTTGAAGTGGGCACACAGGGACCCATGCTGTTTCAGGGTTTGTTGTGATGCTGTGGCAGGAACTCCTCACCCATCCACACTCAAAAGGAGAGCATTCATTCATATGGTGTTTGGCTGATCATAATTCCTAGGGATAACAGCCTGAGTTTCAAATGTAAAACAAATTTTGGGTAGAAGAATATATATGGAGATGTTCAGATAAAGGAAAGAGGACAGACCATAAGAAATTTACTGTGAAATTAAGGAAAGTTAAGCTCTGGGTCCCTCCTAAGATCCTGGGAGAAACCTTAGAAATCTGTTTAGGTATATATATATATATATGTTTCTGTAAAGTTGGCAGGAGGAAGATGCAATCCTGCCACTTACCTACCTAGAAGAGAGGCAGACCAGAAATATTTGATATTCAGCACTAAATGACTACTAGTCATGATTCTAACTTTTTAAAGGTTCTTGGCAGAGATGTGTCTTAACACTTCAGTATGCTACCTGTATACATTTGAGAAAGTCACTTAATCTCTTTACAGTTCACTATGCTCACCTATAAAATGAGATTGATAATACTAATATTTGAGTGCTTAATGTACTCTATTCAAAGCCATTTATTTGGATTCTTTCGCTTGATTCACCAACCACCCTATGAGGCAGAGATCCTTATTATCTCCATTTTATACATAAGGGAACAGGCACAGAGAGTTTAGGTGTTTTTTCTTAAAGTCACATGGTTAGTGAGCAAAGCTAGCAATCAAATCCAGATATGGGAGCCTGAATCCATAGTTCAGTATCTTAACTGAACAGAAACATTGTTAGTTGCTGTTTTCATCACGGTTGTTACTCAATTCAACTCAGATCAATTTAACACAATTATCTTAAGTAAATACTCATGCAAGGAGCTCCTTGTGAAAATCATGAGATATAGGAGATAATCTGCAGAAAAGTACTTTGGAGAAGTGTTTTTTAAAATAAAAGTATAACCAGATAAGCACTAAAGCAAATAAGTAAATAAGATACTTCTAATTTACTGAATCTATAAAAGATGAAAATTTTAATGGGTGACCTAAACATTCTTCTGTTTAAATGGACATATAATCAGAGCAATCAGATTTCCCCCTGTATAGTAACTGTATGAGTTATTACAAGGGGAGATAGTTTAAAGAAATTATGAAGCCAACTTGGAAATCCAATTTTCATTGAGGCCATCATGTAGAGCCACAACACTACTTGTGCCCCAGTGTACTTAGTAAATGTGTTTGTTTTTGCTACCACATACTGAATTTATGTTATCTAATTTCTAGCCTTCCAGGCCTGTAAGTCCATCCAAGTTAAGTTGTGTTTGCTTATCCGTGTATATCCTGCACCTAACATAGCACCTGGCACAGGTTGTTCCTTAAGACATATTTGTTCTGCTCCTTTTGGCTTCATCTATGGAACAGCAAAATAAACAGTGATAGAAATTAGCTTGAAATGTCCCTAACTTCTTGTCACAGAGGTCAAGTCCCTTGCTAGGCTGCCGGGAAACTGAACTCTGAATAGTAATGATGGGTGTGACAGTGTGGGTTGCATTTGTAGTAATAGCATCTCATCATTCTCTTATGAGGGACACAAATAGAAAGACATTAATACAACACCTATTTTTGCTTCAAATCTGAACAGAAGCCTTAGAAGTAAATGCCAGAAAGCAGCCCAATTACCAGGGAGACCCTCATGTTCCATGTTCCACAGCAAACATTCTAAGCATGGGTCTGTATCTGCTCACTTCTCCTCTTTTCTTTACCTTTCAAGCTTGAGCTCAATTTCCTCAGACCTTAATTACTTCCAGAACCTACAGACTGGACATGCCTTATCTTGTCTTTCCCTACTCATGTTCATTCTGCATGTGCATTCCAAGAACGTTCTTACCGACAAATTATCTCAACATATCTTCATTAAAAACCTTCTCAGTTTCTCCAATTAGGAGATAAAACCCACACTTTGGTTTTCATAACTCTCCATCCAGATTCAACTTACATTTTCTTTCCATCCCAAGCCAAGCCCAAAGCACAACAAAACAAAGTTGCAAACAGGTCCCATACAAATTCTGCACTTTTCCTGCTCCTGGTTCCTTCCTGTCTAAAACTGACTTTCTTGGTTCTCTTTATGTATTACACATTTTCATAAAAGTTTGATTTTAATTTCTACCTTGTTTATGAATCCCTTCCAACTTTATCACTTTTGCCAGGTCACTCTCTCTTCTATATGCCTATCATTTCCTTAAACTCACATAGAAAGAAATTATGCTCAAAGTACTTATCAGAAAGGGTTACAGAAACTTAAATACTATTCTTAGACCACACGTTTCTAAAAAAGAAAACAACAAATATTCAGAGTTTCAAATAACTTCAGCCCTTGATATTCAGAAAGTGTACAAGTGCAGATATACCCTAAATCACACCTAGGAGTAAGGTTTCCCAAATACTCACTTTATCATTACTTACATTCACAGGAGTACTACAAAGGAAATGCAACCCACAGAAACCTTCTGCATCTTTAGTAGAGCATAAGAAAAGATAGGAGGACATTTTTTGTCCATTTCTCCTTTCCCACACCTTTGCTTTATCATCAGGAAAAACCCTCAGTGGAAGTGCTCAGATCCCTGGAAGAGGGATTCAGTGAACCACCAAATGCAGACAAATCAGGACAACATGGATCCAAAAAAGGACTCTGACTTGGTGATGAGTCTTCACTGGTCACCTTTTTTCATTAGGAGTCCTCTTGTTGTTGGAGTGTCTTGTTGTTGTCTTCTTGTGACATTCTCAATCA
The DNA here is from genome assembly GCF_030435805.1 of Mustela lutreola. Lineage (NCBI taxonomy): Eukaryota > Metazoa > Chordata > Mammalia > Carnivora > Mustelidae > Mustela > Mustela lutreola. Next base: position 204,458,476 of record NC_081290.1, on the reverse strand, counting down.
GGGCAACTCCTCTAGTTCTGCTGAGGACTCTGTCCCATTCCTATAGCTGCTGCTGCTTCCACCACTTTGGGTCCACCTAGAAAAGCTGAGCCCTTCAGTCTCATCCATGATTCATCTGTAACTTAACAGTCCACATGAAACATTCGGGTTGTGCATTAACCATCACGTGCGAACATCAAGTCTGGGTACTACTCCTGAAACAGGCTTCGAGAGATCAGCATCCTCATCACTTCATTGCTACCTGCAAGAGGGAGGAAGAATGAAGGATTTAGTTGCAGCAAAGTCTGAGAGCTTGGTAAAGCTTAAACCAAGGTGTTCCAAGCCTCATTCAGGGCAGTAGCAGCTCTAACCACAACTGTTGCTTGAGCCCTGAGTGGGATGGGATTATCACAGACTTCTCTGCAAAGTACAGAAAAATGTCGGGAAGTAAGGAATGAATCTACCCTTTAGAAACACCTCTCCTGGGACAGGGGAAGACAGCCAAGTAGGAAAATGCTGAGCTCACCTCCTCCCATGGATACACTAAGGCTCCCACTATGTACGGCACAACTCACTCTGTGAACCTAAACTCTAGCAGAACAGCTATTCCATAGCTAAAGATATAAAGAAAAAGTCACATGAGAAGGCTGAAGGGGTAGAGACGATTGGGAACCAAACCCACAGCACAGTGACCCACAAGCAGGAGCACAAGATCCACAAGCTAGTATGTGGAGGTCCTTCCTGAGGAGTGAGAAGTTCAAGTCCCACAGCAGACAGCCCCTGCCCTGGAGATCTTCACTGGGAAGAGGAGGCCCCATACTGTCTGGCTTTGAAAATCAGTGGAGCTTAACTTAGGAGAGCCAGAGGGCTACAGGAAACTGAGACACTACTCATAAAGGGCCCACACACAGTATCAGTCAGTCATTCAGAGCCCAGCACAGAGGCAGCAGTTTGAAAAGCTCTTGGGTCACACAGGAGGGAGGTTTAATGACTAATTTTCAGCTGTGTGCCAGAGGGGCAGGGATCTGTAGGAACTTTCTCTGGGAATGGAAATGTTAGCAGGTGCTATTTTTCTTGTACTCCTACAGCTTAGTTAGCCAGATGCTTTGGAAGCAAGATCTGACACCCACTCTACCTTGCTAGCACTGCTTGTCCCACCCTGGCATTTGCCTGCAGATCTTTTGGGCTCAACACACTCAACTCAGCACACTTCCCTCCAATCAGGTACTAACCACCATACCTGGCAGGCAACCTCAGTGGGGACCACTGCCCGCCCCCACCCAAAGTCACTGCTGCCCACTAACACACCCCCAAGACTCACAGGTAGGCCTTGTAGCCAGCTACCAGCATGCCCAGAGTAGTCACAGCCCAGACACAACAGGACAACACATGCAGACCACATAGGGGACACCCTGGGAGTGCCTGGTTCTAGAGACCAGGAGGGATTGCACTACCGAGTCTCCAAGATAGATGCCTTCCATACAGGGCATTACTTTCAGGACCAGGAGAGTCTGACTTACCTGATACACAAAAACAAAAATGAGGAGAAAAGAATATTCTCCATATGAAAGAACAACACCTCAGAAAAAAGAAATGAACAAAATAGAGATACGGAATTTACTTGATAAAGTTTCAAAATAATGGTCATAAAGATGCTCAGAGGCCTTGAGAGAGGAGTAGTCTAATTTAGTGAAAATTTCAGCAAAGAGACACAAAACATAAAACAAAAAACAGTTGCAGAGTATAGTAACTAAAATGAAAAAATACACTATAGGGAATCAACAGCAGATTACAGGATGCAGAATGGATCAGCAATCTGGAAGACAGAGTAGAATAAAGCACCACGCTGAGCAGCAAAAAGAAAAAAAAGAATTTTAAAAAAGGATAGGTTAAGGGACCTCTGGGACAACATGAATTATACTAACATTTGCACTATTGGGGTCCCTGAAGGAGAAGAGAGAAAGAGGCAGAGAAAACTTATTTAAAGAAATCATGGCTGAAAACTTCCCTACTCTGGGGGGAAAAAAGAGACATCTCATTTCTAGAAGCAGAGAGAGTCTCAGACAAGATAAACTAGGAGAGCCATACCACGATATGTTTGTGTGTGTGTGTGTGTGTATGGTAAAATTACATATAAAGAGAACTCTTATAAGCAAATAGTTATGTACAAGGGAAAACACCCATAAAGCTATGAGCTGATTCTTTTCAGCAGAAATTTTGTGGCCAGAAGAAAGCAACATGATGTTATTCAAAATGCTGAAAGGAAAAAACCCTATAATCAAGAATAGTCTACCTTAAAAGGATAGATAAAGAGTTTTCCAGACAGGGGTACCTAGGTGGCTCATCTGTTAAACGTCCAACTCTTGATTTCGACTCAGGTCATTTTCGCAGGGTTGTAAGATTGAGTCTTACAATAGGCTCTGTGCTCAGCAGAGTCTGCTTGTCCCTCTCCTTCTGCTCCTTCCCCGTTTGGGTGCTCTCTCTCTTTCTCTTAAATAAATAAACAAATAAATAAATAATTAAAATCTTTAAAAAAAGTTTCCCAGGCAAACAAAAGTTAATGGAGCTCATCATCACTATACCAACTTCACAAGAAGTGTTAAGGGACTTATTTTAAGTTGAAAAGAAAAGGCAATAACTAGGAGTAAGCAACTTATTAAAAAAAAATTTCACAGGAAAAGCAACATTTAACATAGGTAGTGGATCAATCACTTATAAAGCTAGTATGAAGGTCAAAAGAAAAGAAAAAGTAATTTTAAAATCACTTATTTATAGAAAATTAGTTAAGAGGCTCATAAAATATGATGTCAAATACATAAAATGGGAGGGTCCTAAATATGTGGTCCTATTACATGTTTGAATTTAAGCAACCATCACTTAAAATAGACTGCTATATAATAGAGTGTTATATATGAACTTCATGGTAACCACATATGAAAAACCTGTAAGAGATGTACAAAAAATAAAGAGAAAGGAACCCAAGCGTAACACTAAGGTAAGTCATCAATCACAAGGGAAGACAGCAAGAAAAGAAAAAAGAAACTGAATAAAAACCACCAGACAACAATTAACAAAATGGCAGTAAGTACGCATCTAACAGTATCACCTTTCCTTTAAATGTAAATACTTCAATCAAAAGACAAAGGGTGACTGAATGGGTAAAAACAAAACAAAACAAAACACAAGGCCCAGATATATGTTACCTACAAGAGACTGACTCCAGACCTAAAAACAAATACAAACTGAAGGGGAGGGGATGGAAAAAGATATTTAAAAAAAAATTTTTTTTAAATTTATTTGACAGAGAGAGAGATCACAAGTAGGCAGAGAGGCAGGCAGAGGGGGAGAGGGAAGCACCCCCCCCACCCCCGGCCCAGCTGAGCAGAGAGCCCAATGTGGGGCTTGATCCCAGGACCCTGTGATCATGACCTGAGCCAAAGGCAGAGGCCTAACCCATTGAGCCACCCAGGTGCCCCAGAAAAAGATATTCTAAGTGAAGGAAAATTTTTTAAAAAGCTAAGGTAGCAATATTTATATCAGGCAAAACAGATTTTAAAACAAAGACTATAACAAAACATAAAGAAGGTAATTACATAATGATAAAAGGATTGATCCAACAAGAGGATATAATGATTATAAATATCTGCACACCCAATCCAAAGCCCTAAGTATATAGAGCAAATATTAACAGATATAAAGAGAGAAACTTACAGTAATACAATAATAGTAGGAAACTTTAACACCCCACTTACATCAATGGACAGATCACCCAGACAGAAAATCAGTAAGCAAACAGTGGCTTTTTTTTTTTTTTTTTTTAAAGATTTTATTTATTTATTTGAGAGAGAGACAGCGAGAGAGAGCATGAGCGAGGAGAAGGTCAGAGGGAGAAGCAGACTCCCCATGGAGCTGGGAGCCCGATGCGGGACTCGATCCCGGGACTCCGGGATCATGACCTGAGCCAAAGGCAGTCGTCCAACCAACTGAGCCACCCAGGCGCCCGCAAACAGTGGCTTTGAATGGCATGTTAGAACAGACAGGACATTAGGACTTCACAGATATATACAGAACATATCCAAAAATGTCAGAATACACATCCTGTTCAGGTGCACTTGGAAGTGCACATTCTCTAAGGTCACATGTAAGGAGACCACAGAACAACTCTCAATACATTTAAGAAGACTGAAATCATATTAAGTGTTTTTTTCAACCACAATGGTATAAAACTTGAAATCAATTACAGGAAAAAAATGGTAAAAACACAAGGAAGCTAAACAACATGCTATTAAATAGCAAATGGGTCAAAAAAGAAATCAAACAGGAAATAAAAAGATACCATGAGAGAAATGAAAGTGGAAAGACAAGTTCCAAATCTCTGGGACATAGCAAAAGCAGTCTAACAAGCAAGTTTATAGTGATATAGGCGTTCTTCAAGAAATAAAAACTGGGGCAACTGAGTGGTACAGTCGGTAAAGTTAGGGACATGAGTTCAAGCCCCACATTGGGGGTGGAGCCTACTTAAAAAAAAGAAAAAAACAAGAAAAATCTCAAATGTACACTCTAACTATACACCTGAAGGAATTAGAAAAAAAGAACAAACAAACCCAAAGTTCGCAGAAGGAGGAAATAATAAAGCTCAGGGTGAAATAAATGAAACAGAGACTAAAAAAACAACAGAAAAGTTCAGTGAAACCAAGAGCAGGTTCTTTGGAAAGATACACAAAATTGATAAATCTTTAGCCAGACTTAAAAAAAAAGAGAGAGAGAGAGAGAAGTCAAATGAGTAAAATCAGAAATGAAAGAGAAGTTACAACCAATACCACAAAAACATAAAGGATTATAAGAGGCCACCATGAAAAATGATATACCAAAATGAGAAATAGACAGCCTAGAAGAAAGAAACAGATAAATCCTTAGAAACATACACTTTTCCAAGACTGAAACAAAAAATCTGAACAGACTGATTATGAGTACAAAGTTAAACTGGCAATCAAAAAACTCTGAACCAGGAAAAGACCAGGACTGGACAGCCACAGAGGGGAATTCTACCAAACATTTAAAGAAGAGTTAATATATTTCCTTCTCAAACTATTTCAACTGTTTAATTACTGTGTTGCCCTCCTGAAACTAATATAATATTGTATGGCAACTATATTTCACATTAAAAAATATGTACCCACAAAAACACAGAAAAAGCCCCAAAGGACATTTTCTGGATTTACATATAAAAGGAATCCAAAATATTAATTCTGAATATGGAAACATGAATTTTATTTTACTTTTCCTATATTTTATAAGCTTTCAACAATAAATATATCAATTTCTTCTGTAATCAGAAAAGTAAATTTTAAGAGGACAAAAATATTTTCCCTGAAAGATCAACTTCTTGCTTCATTTTTTTTTTAAGATTTTATTTATTTATTTGACAGAGATCACAAGTAGGCAGAGTCGCAGGGAGAGAGAGAGCAGGAAGCAGGCTCCCTGCTGAGTAGAGACGCTGGGCTCTATCCCAGGACCCTGAGATCATGACCTGAGCCAAAGGCAGAGGCTTTAACCCACTGAGCACTCAGGTGCCCCCTTCTTGCTTCATTTTATAGTGGCTTTTAATGCAAAGAGAGATATGAACTTCCATGAAAAATAAGTAATCACATATCTCAAATAAAATCAAATCTAAAACTGCAGATTTATCCTATTACAAAGTCCACAATGAAACAAAGTGAGACTAGAGCCCCAAATTTTCTGTAAGCGGATGATGGCATGGCCTCAAATAAATGTACCTGGCTTTCACCATTTCTTCTTTACCTACTAAACTTGTCATTCCTAAATGCAGGGTAGGGAAATAACTTTACAAGTAAACACAAAAAAGCCTATGGGGAACTTGAGCACCAGTGACTGAGCTCACTGACATTATTCCAGGGATGAGATCTGTAGAACAAAGCAAGTCTAACTTTTAGAAGCCTGTGATTCGGACGTAACATGTCTCAGAATGTGGTTCCCAGATACCCAGCAGCAGTCTGACTTGAAAAACTTATTAGGGATGCAAAATGCTCAGGCCTAAGACCCACTGGCTCAGTACCTCTGGGTGTGGAGCCCAGCAATCTGTTTTCACAAGCCCTCTGAAAGATTCTGGCACCTCCTCAGGTTCAAGAATGCTTTGAAAATGACAGAGACACCAATGCCCTCAGGTCTTTCCTGTGCCTCTTTGGAAGCAGCCCCACACTGCATCACTGAAGGTCACTTAGATAAGCTTTTGCCCCACCTGGCTCCTACCACGTAACTAACCCTAACCACATAACCACTTCCTACGCCAACTGAGAGAGGAGTCATGCAGTTTTAAAACATCCCCACTTTGTGTGGAGAGGAAAAGGCCAATGCTCTGAACCAGCCTCCAGCAGTTCACACATTTTCCAGCCCATTCCAGTCTATGATTGCCAAGAAAAATACCCATATGATTTAGTTAACTGAAAAATCCATTAGCAATATTGATAGAGTATTGTCAATTTATAGAGGTTGCCTGTGATCCAATCAGCTCACATCTGCCCTGTACAGAAGTTTTTTTTTTTGTTTTTTTGTTTTTTTTTTTTAAAGATTATCTATTTATTTGACAGAGAGAGATTACAAGTAGGCAGAGAGGCAGGCAGAGAGAGAGAGGAGGAAGCAGGCTCCCCGCTGAGCAGAGAGCCCGACGCGGGGCTCGATCCCAGGACGATGAGATCATGACCTGAGCCGAAGGCAGCGGCCTAACCCACTGAGCCACCCAGGCGCCCCTGGAAGTTTTGAGATCCCTGAGAAACAAGTACTTTATAAAAGAGTTATTGTTGAAGTTTTCAAAATGCTTTCCCACATATTATCTGAATTTGAGTGTTCTCTAAAATTTGCAGAGGAAAAAAAGCAGAAATGGAGTGATTTGATAGCTTACTCATGGTGACAAAGCAGAGCCTCTGGACTCCCAAGCTAGTGCTCTGTATGGCATCCACAAACACCTCCAGAGCGGGGTCAGGAGAAAGAGGAAGGAGAAAGGCAAAAGACAACAGGGCCTGATGGAACCCTCAGAACCAGTCAGCATGGGGACAGACAGGCTGGGAAAAGTGGTGATCCTATAAGTATTCTGGAGAACAGCTCTGGCAATTTTTACCTTCTAGGATTTGATGGACCCTGGAGTCCCGCACATACTGCTGAACAGCATAGTCCTTCAGGTAGCCATAGCCTCCATGCATCTGTAAAGCCTGGTTGCAGATCTTCAGGGAGACAGGGATTAGACATCTTTGACTGGGGGAAGACTGTGGAACATAAGGCTTTTCTTTCTACCCCAGCCCCTAATCTGGCAGTCTGCTGTAAACTAATATGAGGAAGAACAACCTACAGATAACGAGCCAAGCCCAAAGAGGGGCTCCATATTCTGTGTGGTTAGATGACATGGAAAGTTTACCTACTAAACTTGTCAGTTCCCACCAGGCAAGCAACTCAGAGAGCTCTGCCTTTCTTACTTTATTATCTGTAGGGGACAAGCCTCCCACAAGCACTTTAAATGGGATCATGTGAACTTCCTATGATGCCATCTAGTGACAATGTAGCCTCATGTGGAAATAGTTCTGCCCTTGACATTTTAAGCACAGCCTAGTGCTAAATTTGAGCAAGAGGCATGGGGCTGCCCCAAACCTTCTTCCGAAGGTAGTGTCTCGTCTAGAACACAACAGAATGACAGTGAGAGGATTGAGTGTGTAATGGCACAGAGCAGGTAAAAAGTCAGTTCTGAGAGCTCCCAAGCAGGCCTCTCATGAGTTCATTTATATCCTTAAGCCCCAAGGTGATCTTTGCAGCACCCCAGGAGTAGACTAATGGTTCTTAATATCCCTGGACCTAGTAGTGGCCCCTTGTCCACCCAAGACAGCCAGAGGGCATCAGCACGCACAGCAAAGCATTCATCCGTAGCGAAGAGCTTGGCCATGGAGCACAGGGCCACTGCATCTTCCCGCTCCTCTTGGAGAGCCACTGCTGCGTTGCGGATTATCAGCCGTGAGGCCACCAGTCTTGTTGCCATATCAGCCAGTTTGAATTGCAGGTACTACAGCAACAGGGGAGAAGAGAACCGGACAAGATACACAGGCTTAGACCAGCACTGATCCGGGACCCTCTATAAGACATCTCTCATGAGGTCCCTTTTCTAACTGACCCCAAGCTTCAAAGACCCTGCCTCTTCTACAAAGAAAATGTACTGCCTTATGAGTTCCAAGCCTACTTTCCTCCTGAAAGATTATTGATAAAATCAGAACACAAGTTCTAAGATGGGGGCAGAACTTCAGTGAAAACTCATAGCCTCACCCTCCAAGAGAATATCGGCCACAGAGCAGGTCTCTTGCAGCATGGAAAGCAGATTCAGGGGCCTCTGGGAAATTACCTGGTTATTGGCCAGAGGTTCTCCAAACTGCTTCCGAACACTGAGGTGGTCTCGGGTGAGGATGACTGAGGCATGAGCAGCTCCTAGAGAGCAGGAAGCTGGAAAGGAAGAATGTGAACATTTCAACTGAGCCAGGACAGTGCTGCCTGCCCCACCCTGGCAGCCTCCCTGCCCCATCCCGCTGTATTCTCACCAACATTGATCCTCCCTCCATTCAGTCCTTTCATGGCAATGATGAAGCCCTGTCCTTCATTTCCAATTCTGTTGGCAACGGGCACTGCACAATCTTCAAAGATCACGGCGCGGGTTGGCTGTGAATTCCACCCCACCTGGCAAAAATCAGGGGCTACATGGCTGCCCAACAGGGTGGCATTCAGGGCAGTGACTCTTCTCTTCAGCTTATAAGCCCTTGCCTGCCTGTCCAATTTCATCCCACTCTGTTCTCTTCTTTGCTCATTACCTTAGGGCCAAACTGAACTTTTTTTTTTTTTTGGTTTCCCAAACAGGCCATCTACTATTGTTTCTGCCCAGAATTCTTATGTTGTTTCTTCTAATACTCTGGATCTCATCTCAAAAGTCATGACTTCTGAGAGCCCAGACCTATCACAGAAGTTTCAAGCTCTCTTCACTATTTTATCAACCTGTTTTATCCCTTCTATAGCCAGAGCACTACCAGAAGGTACCCTGCTTATGTGTCTGTTGCCTGTCCCTACTTGCTGACAGGTAATCTCTATGAGGACAGAGCTTTGTCTTTGTTCACTATCCTACCCCTACTGTTTACAAATGCTTGGCACATAGTGGGCACTCACCAGCTGTCGAAGGAGTATACAGGTATCCTTCCAAATTTCCCTTACATAAAAAAATATATAAAGCAAAACCAAGAATTAAAAAAGAAAGATAAAAGTATACACTTAAAAGTGAGAGAAAACAGAAACTGAAAGGAAGAAATGATACACTTTGTTTCTGGAACTTATTTGCAATTTTTCTCTAGGCATGAAACGTGACAGCTTTGGTGTTCCGTCAACAGATGTCACAGATACTGTGGTGGATACTACCTATGTGTGTTGAAATAATCATCACTGCCTTTATAAGTTCCAACAACCTAAATCAGTATAACTTGATCCTGTAAAATTATGTGTCAGACTATGTAAGTCTGTCCCTGTTCTATGACCCAAAGCAGACATTTCTAGAATTAAGACATTCTACAGCTATGTATCTTACATAACACATACACAACTTACATACCACAATCACAGCTTATACATCTTACACAGGTAAGACAACGTATGTCTTATGAATTCAAATAAGGCTAGGGGTGACTTTTGTATCCTTCCTCACCCCAAGAGCCAGCATCATGCTTTGCACATAGTAGGAATCTAGTAAAAACCTACTATACTATAAATGAAAAGAGGCACTACAACCTCTAACTCTTTGGCAGTTTATAAAATATCAGGAAAGCTCATGAGGGGAAACATGGAAACCCTAGGAACTAAAAAGGAGAAGTATAGGGGCGCCTGGGTGGCTCAGTGGGTTAAGCCCCTACCTTCGGCTCAGGTCATGGTCTCAGGGTCCTGGGATGGAGCCCTGCATCAGGCTCTCTGCTCAGCAGGGAGCCTGCTTCCCTCTGTGTCTCTGCCTGCCTCTCTGCCTGCTTGTGATCTCTCTCTCTGTCTCTGTCAAATAAAATCTTTTTTTTTTTTTTTTAAAAGGAGAAGTATAGTTAGGGGTCATTTCATTACCTGACTTCTCCCCTAGAATCCTAACTATAACAGTACATAGTAGGGGGAGATGAGTATTCTGGTCCCCTGACCTAACAAGTCTGAATGGGTCTCATCTTCTCATCTTCCCACAAGCTACAGCTATGGAATCATACATCTACTATTCATGGTCTGGCTATGGGATTGCTAGGTCCTAGGACTGTCTTTTCAAAGCACCTGTGGAAATACTTTCCCTTTTTATTACTGAAACACAATTATCTCCAATGAGTTTTCTTTTATTTTTATTTAAAGATGAAAAGTAGCCCATATGCTTTTCATCCCTAAGACTTATAGTCACCACCAGATCTGTAAGTATTTCTTCCTGGGATAAAAGAATGTGCCAAAATAAGAAGCTGGATAAGAAATACAGGCCAAAAGTGAAGGTGGGACAGATGTCCGAGAAATCTCTCACGCTAATCAGCTTACTGAGGCACTCTGCCATGGTGCCAGAGGTGTGATCCTTCAGCCATGCCCTAGTCTATTCTATATGCTCCTGTTGAAATCCTAATAGAAGCAACTGTGTCCAAGTCAAGTTAGCAAATATGTTACCTATACCCTAAAACAGAACAGAGGTTGGTCTGGCAGGTGCCAGACTCTTGAATTGTTTGAACTTGCCTTATTTTGTGTCCAAGAGCCACTCACCTTTTTTTCCTTCTTGCCAAAGCTGAGGCCAGGGGTTCCTTTCTCCACAATTATACAGGAGATGCCTTTGGGGCCTGGTCCTCCTGTTCGGCATATGACCACATAGATGTCTGATTCACCTCCACCACTGATGAAGGCCTGGGGGTTGGAGAGGGTGTGTACAGGGTTAAGGAAACACATCCGTCCCTGGAGCCTAACACCTGGGAAAACAATCAGAGTCCTCCTGACAGTAAGACACCAAGAGGCATGATGGTACAGAGGGGTAAAGGAGGAGTAAAAAGAACCTGTGCTGACTGGGGAATTGGGAATCTAGCTGATGAGACTATAAAAAGGACAGACAAAAATGAGCAGGATTATCTGGACTCAGATCAGAAAATTGAGAAAGTAAAGGTAAATAAAGGGAAACAGGTCAGAGGTTCTCTACCCAATGTGTAAAACTCCTAGGAAATACTAATTTGTAGATAGCAAGGATCCAGGTGATGTCAGCAGAAAGATGGAAACAATCTCCAAGGTGTTCTGTAAGGTGGGCATGCTGGTACCTTGGAGCCATTGAGGATGTAATGATCTCCTTGTCGTTTCGCTGAGGTCAAAAGGGAGGCAGCATCACTGCCACTTCCTGAGGCAGGGATCAAAAGGAAGCAGAGAAGGTGGGGGAGAAAGTCAGTGACGGTAAGGGGGCCCCAGCACAGTTCCACTTCCAAGGAAATCTTCCCTTATAACCAACAGCTCAGTGTTTCATACTTCAACATGCAGATAGCCAGAGGAACTCTCCGTATTTGGTGAAAACTGTGGACAGCAATTAGACCATTTTCCATCTCCCAACACACTGAATACAAGGAGGCTCCTATGTGCAGCCTGGAGAGACTCTGCCCTAGAGCACTCTTAGGCTTGTGAGAACAGGCCATGGGAATGTGTTACTCTGCAACCCAGCGTCGTGGCAGATGTGTGTCAGTGGGATGAGAGAGTGCTCTGTGATTTCACCTGAGCAGCACCCCCACTACGTCTTGCTGGTGGTGTGGCAAACCCACCTGGTTCAGTGAGGCAATAGGAAGCAAACTTCTCCATGGTACAGAGCGGTGGGCAAAATTTGTGCCTCTGTTCCTCATTTCCAAAGGTATCAATCATCCAGGCACACATGCTGATATACCGAGAAGAAAAGACAATGATAGAGCTCATATGGAGAAAAGGAAATCTGAGGGGGGAAGGGAAGGGGCAAGAGAAGACAAGCAGCCAAGCAGGAAGAGAGAGTGGGAAGAGGAAAGTTACCACCAAGAAGATTCAACTTTAAAGGAAAGGCCTGGTTAAAACATATTCATGGAACCTGTACTACCCAGAGATAAGCAGGGCCAAAGTGTTTCTCACTTGGATGTCCATGCTATTTTTAGGTTAAATGAGTTCCCTAAAAACCAAAGAGTTATATGTACTTAGATAAATTCCTGGGGGGATTCATCTCTGGGTTGAGAAAGATGGGAACAGGGCCCTGACCACTCTCCTGGAGAAGTCTGTTTGTTTCCAGCTCAATCTAGGATTTGTTAGAAGGCAGACAGACCTCATTTGCTAAGCAACATACAAATAAGATGACAGATTCAAGTCTGAGAGGCAGCAGCAGACCTAGAATGAACTTTTTCTTTTTTTGAAACAGAGAGTGAGTGAGTGCATGTGCTCAGGAGTAAGGGGGGGTGGGGAGTAGAGATAGAGGGAGAGCGAGAGAATCCCAAACAGGCTCCATGCACAGTGTGGAGTCCGACACGGGGCTCAATCCCACAACCCTGAGATCGTGACCTTTTATAGTCTGGTTCCTCAACAGCAATCAACTTGAAAAGATGAACTTTTCCCTATTTATCTGAAATTTCCCAGTCAACCTGATGAGTACTTCATTGTGCTCATCAAGCTCTGGCACTCACTTGTGGATGCTTATATAGGCTGTGGTGCTGGTGCAGCCTGTCGCCAAGGCCTCAAAGATGACAGATGTATCGAGCCGTGACAGTCCAGACCCACCTACATCTGTTCGTACATAGACTCCCCCAAAGCCGAGCTGAGCAGCTTTCCGCATTGCATCCACTGGGAACAACTCCTACATACAAAAAGAGAACAGGGTCATCAGTAAGGGGTTCATAGACGAACTTTTCTTCAAAAGGCACAATGAGGGATTAAGAGGTTTGCATTTGGGAGTGTGTATATCCTACCTTAACTCAACAGGCTGTTATCTATAGTAGCAGTTAAAATGCATTCTATAAGCACTGGTTTTCTAGCTTAATCATCAACAGAACTGCCTTGGTTTTAAGAGTATACAAATCTATGTACAATTAAAAAAATAAACAAAAAACTAGTCCCTACAAGATGAGGGAAAGAATCACATTACCACTACTCTCATTTGCATTAAGAGCTGTGCAAGGGGAATAAACACAAAACAGTCAGGACTACAAGGGGACGAAGACAGGGTCACTACAGGGGGCATTTGCTGGAATGTCTAGCCACAAGGAAAACTCCCACCTTCTGGTCCCACTCTGCCATATTTGGAGCCATCTCCCGGGTAGCAAAGTCAAAGGCCACTTTCTGAAATTCTTTCTGCTCTTCATTCAGTCCCACGGAAGCTGTGGGTAAGATTGCATATACTCAGTGCCAGGACAGGGGTCAGGGAAGAGTAGTGCCAATATCAAGGGGCGTGAAGTTGAGACAGGGGACATGCTATAGCATTTCTCATATGCAGTATAACCTTTAACATCCATAGAATGGCCTTGCCCACCATTAATATATTATATATGATCTGTTGATAATATCTGATATACTATCTCTTTTCCCTTCTTCTTTCCTCCCCAGTGGATCGGCTGGCTTCATTTACCTCCCAATTGCTTATTCTTTCGGTACTCTTATTTATCTCTTCCTCTTCATAAGTCCACATTAAAAAAAAATAGTAAACATACACTGACCTTCAAATTATAGTAAACATTTTTTTTCCTTTAGAATGTCCTACCTTTTCTGTATTAGTATCCTGGGAAAATCTGTCCTATCTGTGAATCTGGATAGCTGTCTGTTTCAACATATCCATTTTAAAAGATCAAGAGGGGGCACCTGGGTGGCTCGGTTGGTTAAGCATCTGCCTTTGGCTCAGGTCATGTTCCCAGGGTCCTGGGATCGAGCCCCATGTCAGGCTCCCTGCTCAGTGGGAGCCTGTTTCTCCCTCTCCTCCTGGCTTATGCTCTCTCTCCCTATTTCTGTTCTCTCTCTCTCTCAAATAAACAAATTAAAAAAAAAAAAAGTCAATAGGAAAAGGAAGATATGTGTACTTTGGTTTACCTTCAAATTAAGGGAAAGATCTTCTAATAAGGCTATGCATTTGGCAAATCCCAGACATTCACTGATAACATTGATGATGAAAAAAAAAGTCTTCAGTGTTGAAAACAGGGTTAAGGCCCTACTATATCTGTTTTTAGCCAATGGATTTAGCATTCTCAGAACATTTTCTATCATAAACTATCAGTGATGTGACTTTGGGTAATTCCTTCACTTTTGGGCTTAAGATACTTAAAAGCTAAGGACAGAGAATTGACATCAACAAATAACACAGTGTGGCCTCATTAGGAGAAGTTTCTTTAGAACTTTAAACACCTAATAAAAGACTACACCAAAGTAGTCCTTTATCAGAGGTGATGTTCTTCAGGAGAAAGAGAACTATTTCTACTAATATAAACCGAATGACTACCAATTCACAGTATCATTACTTCATACATTTTCTTTAAATAGCCAGTTCCCCAAATGACATGAACACTATTTTTTACAGATTAAAAAAAAAAAAAAAACTGCAGAGAGTAAGATCACACTGAATTAGAAAGCAGACATCAAAGTCAACTAGCTAATTAAGTAAGGTATAAAATATTTTTCTTATTCTGCAGTGATGCAGACTTCCAGTTAGCAGCAGGCCAGAGCTGAAAGTAAACAGCCTAGGCAAATCTCCCGTGAAAACCACCTTTTGGCAATAGTGTAGCCAATTCAGAAAAGATGGGACCACAAATCCAGGGAATCTGCATCAGGATCAGCAACATACACAGAGTGACTCAGACTTATGTTGTTCATATTTATGTCTCTTTTGTTGTCTCTTACTATTGTCACTTTGAAAGGACAACCTGCCGCAGGTGTGTAAGAAAAAATAGAGTGTATGCCTATACTTTTCCAAGCGAAGCCTTGAGGTACAATACAGTGCGGAAAGAAGAAGTGCAAGGCTCTGTATTACCTACTGAGGTTTCATCCTTTAGTGCTAAATATGTGGTCATTATGAGGTGATGCTAAAGAGCATTAAAGTAAGACTATGGAGCCACAATTAATAAGAATTTATTTCAGTGCCTAATAGTGATGCATAATCCTTCCATTAGAGAAGAAGAGCAGGCTGCAGAGTCAGTTTCTTTAGGGCAGACATAGGCAGCAGTAATGGCTGGCTATGTGAGCCAGGAAAAAGCAGTCGGTCTGTATTGGAGAATCTCAGAAAGGAATACTTATAAGGATTAGAGATTAGGCTACTTTGAGAAACCTGGATAGAGCAGAAATTTATGTTGGTTGTTACTCACAGGAATATGGTTAGGAATAAACAATTCATGGTTCCTGACTGAGAGGTCATTCATTTGTTTGCAGAAGTCTTGCAGAAATGCTCTTGTAGATCATAGCTTAAAGACCATTCACAAAAGAATATTTATTGAATGTCTACTACGGAACAGTACTGGGGTTACAAAAATGAATATAGTCCATTTACACAAAGCATAACATAAATGGTGATAATGTAAATCTTATAGTATAAAGAGAAGTGCTACAGAATTTCAGTCCCAGCAAAGAGCTCAATAAACATTTACTATTATTTTTATTAGAGTAAAACAAGTAGGTCAAGAAACAAAATGTTTTAAGAAATAGGTTTGAATTGTATCCTAAATAAATATTAGGGATCAACTGTATGAAAATCTTGTGCGCAAGTATATACAACATAATTACACATTTTTGAAATACAATATCCAACCCACTTTTTGATAAAGGAATGCCAATAAAATGAGAGCACTACTTGGCAGAAAAAAGCGGAAAAGGCAAGTTAAAAAGCAAATTATACGTAAGAAAGCATGGTAACTAAGTAAAAACATCTCAGTTCCCAGAATACATTAAAAACAAACAAAATAAAAACCAGACTTAAGGAAGTTGGACAGAGTTACTAGCAGAGTTCGAGAAGCCAACACATAGTAAAATGTAAAATGGCAAAGCTAAATAGAAAAAGGGCATGGAGCTCCTGAGTGGCTCAGTCCATTAAGCATGTGACTCTTGATTTCGACTCAGGTCATGGTCTCAGGGTCATGAGATCCAGCCTGGGTTGAGCTCTGCCCTTGGAGCGGAGTTTGCTTAAGATTTTCACTTTCCCAGATGCAGATAAAGGGGAACCCTCTTACACTGTTGCCTGGAATGCAAGCTGGTGCAGCCACTCTGGTAAACAGTATAGAGATTCCTCAAAAAGTTGAAAATAGAGCTACCCTATGACCCAGCAATTCCACTACTGGGTATTTACCCCAAAAATACAAATGTAGTGATTCAAAAGGGAACCTGTACCCCAATGTTTATAGCAGCAATGTCTGCAATAACTAAACTATGGAGAGAGCCCAGATGTCCATCCACAGATAGATGTGGTGTATACACATATACAATGCAACGCTACTCACCTACACACACACACAAAATCTTGCTATTTGCAACAATGTGGGTGGAACTAAAGGGTATTATGCAAAGTGAAATAAGTCAATCAGAGAAAGACAATTATCATATCTTCTGATATGTGGAATTTAAGAACCAAAGGATCATAGGGAAGACAGGAAAAAAATAAAACCAGAGGAAATCAGAGAGGGAGACAAACTATAAGAAACTCTTAATCATAGGAAATAAACTGAGGGTTGCTCCATGGGAGGGACATGGGGGAATGGGGTAACTGGGTGATGGATTAAGGAGGCATGTGATGCAATAAGCATTGGGTGTCATGTATGTAAGACTGACCTCTACCTATGAAACTAATAATACATTATTTGTTAATTAATTAAATTTAAGTTAAAATTTTTTTTTGCCCTTCTCCGCTCCCGCTCCCCCACTGCCACATGCCTGTACATGCACACACACACTCACTATCTCAGGGAGGGAAAAAAAAAGGAAGGAAAGTGGGCCCAAATGAGATGAGGAAACCCCTGATTGTATAACAACCTAAGTGTAAGCAACAGGCAAAAACAAATAACTAAAGAACATAATCTTAAATGCATCCAAAGTAGAAACCTCACTAGAGAATCAACAGTTCTATTTGAGAACCTTGGAGTTTCAAAGAATGCTTGTGACACTGCAGCAAAGTGTAGTGGAAGAACACTAGACAAGCCATCAGGTGTTTGAGCTCTGGTTCTGAAGTTATTAAATGTATTAAATGTACAACTTTCAGTAAGTCAAGTACCTCAGTCCGCTTCAGTTATCCCATTGTAAAATGAGGCGGCTGCATTAGACACTGAGTAAATTTCCTCATCTGTAGGATGAGGGAAGTATACATAATGAACATGTATACCACATAATAAGTAAAATACAAATCATAATTCTCTTAAAAATCATTTTTCACTTATTAAAATATGCAATGAAACAAATGTTTGTCAATCACTCTCATTAATTTTATATTCTAGTATGTAGAATGATACACTGAAAGGGTAAGTTTCCTTTCATTTTACTAATTAAGAGGTACTTTATTTTAAAAAGGTGTAAAGGTGGGGCACCTGGGTGGCTCAGTGGGTTAAAGGCTCTGCCTTTGGCTCAGGTCATGATCCCGGAGTCCTGGGATCGGGCTTCGGGCTGTGCATCAGGCTCTCTGCTCAGCAGGGAGCATGCTTCCTCCTCTCTCTCTGCCTACTTGTGATCTCGGTCTGTCAAATAAATAAATAAAATCTTTAAAAAAATAAAATAAAATAAAAAGGTGTAAAGGTACCTCATGGGCTCAACCTACACAAGCAGCTGCTAGAAATACTGTAGCCCATGTAACCTATTTGTTATTTAGTATTTAATATTAACCTATTAAATATTTAATGTATTTGTTACCAAAACAACTCCTTATTTGCATTGTTATCAGCAAGGGTGACCTTGTTTACCTAACTAAGTCCAATTGCTAGAACAGGCAGCACCGTGTGAAGGAGTTTTAGGACAGGGAGAGGAAAACGGTATTCTATCCTAGTGTATGTCATAGATCTGGGTGTCAATCAAAGGGATTCATACCAAATCTGTTATAAAGAAAAGTGACACTTAATTAAAAAGATTTTTTTTCCAGAAGACAAAAACACGATTATGTAATGGTCAGAGTCACAAAGTCGCCGGTTATTCCTGGTGGGGCTAGGCTCACCATCACTCCCCCATACTCGCATCCAAATTATTTGCCTGGTGTCTGAAGACATTCAGGTCTGTCAACTCTGGGTAGTTTCCCATTTTCAGTAGTAATTATTTTTCAACGGGAATTTCAACACTAAAAGTGTTTTGTAACTATAGGTGCTAAGTCACAAAATTTACCTGAACAAATGTTGCATCACTTAAAGGAGCTTCGCTTCATCCACCACAACCAGCCCCAGCTATTTACATCTGTACTATCCTTTACCACCTAGGATGAAGACAAGACAAAACACCACCAGGAGTTTCTATGCACCCACCACTTATTTGAAAGTAGGGATAGTAACAGAATCTCCCTCAGAGTTGTGAGGTTCATCATAAAACCCTTAGTTATTGTATTCATAAGTAAATGAATTTATTTATTTATTAAACCTGATATCAACGTATTAAACTTGTTATCAAGAGGTTGATACTATCAAGTATGTTTGTGGAAGACCTGAACAATTAACAAATATCATCAGCAACCAAGACCAAGCAGTATTCTCCTATCTTCATTGGTCTTCAGAGGGCCCCCGTGACGTAGGCAGGAGGGAAGATAGGGTTAAAAAGCCAGAGGACCGCCTGCAGCACGTGTTTCCAACGCCAGGCTTCCCACCCACAAGTTTGGAGGTGGGTGAAAGAGTAGCAAACGAGGCCCATGGGCGCCACAGATGGAGACCGCAGAGAGCGAGGGCGGTCAGAGAAGCAATCCGGTGAACAAAATGGGGAGACCAGCCGGCGGGGAAAGCCCATTAGGGAACCGGCAGGTGAGCCTGGGGGTGGTGGCCCAGGTGACCGCCAGAGCGAGCCGAGGGTGACAAGCGCTCTGTGGGCGCTCAGACCACGGCACCCCCTCCCCGCCCAGGGACCGGACACTTGCACCAGAGGAGTGAGTCTTACGATCTATGCAGGAGACCAAGCTCCGGCGACCGCTCTTGGCGGGGGCCCGCAGAGCGCCGTGCAGGTAGTAGAAGCACCCTCTCAGCCGCCCGCAGCCGCTCCGCAACATAGTAGTAGCTCCTTCTCCAGCCAGAACCTGCACGCAGTGACCTGGGGCAGGGCACAGACCAGGCCCCGCAGTGTACCCTGGGCGCTGTAGTGCACCCAGCGCCCTCATGGCTCAGACTCAGCCGGGTCTATGCCAGAGCAGGACTACAACTCCCAGAGATCCCCAGGGCCGCGGCGCAAAAGTGCCTTGTGGTACTACTTAGCTCGGGTATTGGCGGGGGACTCAGTGCCGGCCTTCTGGAGCCTGGTTGGGGTTTTTCTGCGGAGTTGTGGGATCAGTGGCTCGGAAGAATGGTGAATGAATGAGAGAAAGATCAGGGAGAGAACCGATGAGACTTTAGCAGCAGGTTTTGTAAGATGGAAATGGGGTCGTAGGTAACTGGGAAGGATTTGAGGGGGCTCAAGGCCAGTTGCATCGGTGCTCCGCAAAAATCCCTCGGGGCTGAGACTCAGATTTCTCTCGTTGTCTCCATCTTGCTTTGCACAGGTTTCTGGGGGCAGATAACAGAGCTGCGTCTTGTTTTTCTCGGTTGATTTGGAATCCTCTGCTCTTCGACCCCCGCAGGGAAACCATGCCGAAACCCCGGAAGAGGCTCGGCGGGGCTGCGGGGCCAGGTGAGCTGCCCCTGAGCTGCAAAAAGGTAGCCCTGTAAAGAAAAGTTTCTCTAGGATCTGTATAATACTGTTCACTTTCAGGACACCTGGGTGGCTCAGTCGCTTGAGCGTGGGACTCCTGTTTTCGGCTCAGGTCATGAGCTTAGGGTGAGATGGAGCCCCACTTGGCTCCGTGCTCAGCGGGGAGGGTGCTTCTTTCCTCCCTCTCCCTCTGCTCATACCCAGGCTCTCACACACACTCTTCTTTTCTCTCAAATAAATAAATCTTAAAAAAAAAAAAAATACTGTTCACTTTCAAATCCCTGCCTGTGGGGAGAATCCTTTGTGGATTGGTGTTTTATCCTTAACTGCCCTCCATCTTCTTTCCTCTTCCCACCAAGCTTATACCCAGAGCTGCTTCTGTTCACTGAAGCAGTAGTTGTTTGGTGTAGATACAGGGTGGCTTGTACAAAGGCAAAGAAAATACAGTTGTGCTCTCATGGAAAATGCAAACAGACATAAGTGAAAAGGGTCTTAGGAAACCATGGCTAAGGGTATGAGAGCAGGGAGGAACACCTTAAGAAGGAAGTGGAACTTGAGTCCATCCTTAAAAAAATGGGAAGGCTTTCCAAAGGCAAAGAAAGTGTGATGCCATTTTTATATTCATGAGGACGAATGGAAGATGAACAGGAAAAAAACAACTGACGGTAGAGAAAGTGCTTTAGGACTGACTATAGTACATTGCGTTATTAACAACACATAATGGTGTTTGCAGTGTGCTTAACTCCAAAGGGACCACCTAAAAACTAGGCTATGGAGGATCAAACTACTTGACCTCTGTGAATGATACTTAATGAGAGCTAATGCAGGACCTGGGTAGTATGATACTACCTTCAGAGGTAGTAAGATATGGTCATGAAGTGTGGATTCAGATAGACCAGGGGACAGTTCCTGATTATACCGTTTACTGAAATGTGTAATCTGGACACATTTAGCAGATGAACAGAACATCTCATACATTATGTAGATTAACGGAGTTATTGTTAGGATAACAAATAGAGTTTATATAGTAAGAATTGAACAACTTAGCTATTGAGTGCCTACGACGTTCCAGGCACTCTTGCTCTAATTCTCTTTGGAAAAAATCATCTTTGCCACGTCTTCGAAGTCCAGAATGAGCTGTCTTATCCAACATCTCTTGGCACCCTCAAGGAGCAGGAGGCAGGCCACAAAGTACAGTGAGCAAGCAAAAAAGAACCACGAGTTGGTGATAATAATCTTAGTACTGAGTATTTATTATAGTGTCAACCATTATTTAATCCCATTGTTTGCACTACCTTGTTTAATCTTCAAAATAAGTCTGTGGAGGAGGTGTTCGGTTTCCTTATTGGAGAGAGAGCCTCAGCAAAGGCACTTTCTACTTAGTAGAAACCAGGGACTCTGTCAGTCCTAACCCAAAACCATGAACACTATTTTTATCCCACTGAATGGATAATCCAGGAGATACCCTGTAAGGTGGGCATTCCTGCCCCATTTTTATAGATAAACTGAAGTACAGCAATTCAGTTGCTACTGCCAGTAACTGACAGAGGCAGGATTTGGATCCAGGTCTGACTCCAAAGAATGTGCTTTCCCCACACAGAGCATTACTTCTCACCAGTTTCTTCTTTTTGCTTCTACTGCAGACAATAAGGGGCCAGCAGGAAAACATACCAAGACTAAGAACCCAGCAGGGGCATTAGCTGCAATGGGTAACTCCAGCCATGAGAAGACTTCAGCCTCTAAAAACTGTGGGAAGAATCTAAGCAGTTACTGGCTGATGAAGTCCGAGCCAGAAAGCCGACTAGAGAAAGGTGTCGATGTGAAGGTGAGACTAGATACCTCTCTAATCCCTTCAAGCTATTTTTTTTTTTAGGTGAGAAGTGAATATGGGACACCACAGGGTTCTATCACCAACTTCTTAGAAGGGTAGGGTTAGGGAATAGATTATAAGGAATAAAATTAGCAGTACTTACTACCATCAACTCTTTTGTGAATCCTTTATCTAGGGCAAGGGGTGGCAGACTTTTTTCTGTAGAAGGCCAGATAATAAATATTTTAGGTTTTGGGGTCTTATGGTTCCTGTTTCAGCTCTGTTGTTGTTGCAAGAAAATGGCTATGGGCAATAGGTAATCAGATGGTGTGGCTGTGCTCCAATAAAACTATTTACAAAGTCAGGCCTGGGCACAAAGCTATAGTTTGCCAACCCCTGATCTGGGCAACGTTTCAAACTTAAGTTGCATTACTCTTGACACTTACCATACTCCTATGTATCTCTCTGCCAACAATTAGTATATATTCATTGAATTAATATAAATCAGCTTTAGTAACAGCCTGGAGAAAATAGAAATATATAATAGTTTAATGAGTGAAATACGAATAACCAATAGGTTATTTTATCATTTAAATTATCTATTCCACTAATCCTTTTAATTAGCAAGGATAACAAGATAATGCAATGCTAACTCTACATTTGCCCAATAGAAGTGGCTTCGTGTAACTACTTCCCAGTAAACTACAGACTTCCACTACAGCAAGTGGCACCCTCAACATAGGGGAAAAACCTTTTTACTTCCATATGCTACCAACTGGCCCTAAGACTGCTTAATGAATGAATTCATTTCCTGTTGCCTAGTTCAGCATTGAGGATCTTAAAGCAGAGCCCAAGCAGACAGCATGCTGGGATGGTGTTCGCAACTACCAGGTAAGAGGGTAAGAGCAAGCCCTGAGACCCAGGGTCAAAGAAATGCCTGAATCCCTTTTAGGACTTATTCAGTAGCAAAATCTCTTGGCCAGCATTGTTTTTTTCCAAGATCCCAAACTGTATATTCAAAACTATCTTAATTCCTCTGCATACAGTTTACAAATGGCCTGTGTTCTGGCCAGTGTCTGCATACCAGTCTGGGTGTCTCAGCAAAGGCAAGTATTGAATTGAATGGGGAAGAAACTGTAAAAGAGAAAAACTCATCCAATAAAGCAGACTTGATTCCGCTAATTGGTGCTTTCCACTGGGTGAGGAGGATAGTTGTTGTTTATTCTCTCCTGGGTAGGCCCGGAACTTCCTTCGAGCCATGAAGCTGGAGCAAGAAGCCTTCTTCTACCATAGCAACTGCAAAGAGCCAGGCATCGCAGGACTTGTGAAGGTTAGTTGTACAATAAGCATTAATCTTAATCCCTCTTCCTTCAAGGAGACTTACTCATATCGATATAAAGGAACACAGCTTAGATCTGTAACAAAAAAGAAATACTCTCCTTCCCATCCCTGATGTCACAAGAATATGGTAAAACAAGAGAAGCCTCAGTTCAGTCCCACTGGTACAGACTTCTCTTCATTCTCTGCCTCAGTCTTTCACTCAAAAAACAGGCCTGATGATGGCTCTTTCAAACCAGAAGTTATTAGAATAATATTAACTATAGGTGGAAAAACAGTGGTACCAATAATAACCTTTAATACGTGGTTTTAAAACCTACTTTCAAGATTTTTGTCAAAACAGGTCTGATTTCCTATGCTTGCTCTAGACTGTATTATTATTTCCAGATATAGTGGCTCTACAGCAAGGCAGAAGAGCTGAGTATGTACAGGATCAGAAGAGAAAGTTGCACTTGAGTTAAAAATTGGCCATGGAGTTGACTGTACAGGCAAATGATTAGAGATTTGGTTTTGGTTTCAGATTGTGAAGGAGGCTTACCCAGATCACACACAGTTTGAGAAAAACAGTCCCTATTATGACCCATCCAGCAAAGAAGACAACCCTAAATGGTCCATGGTAAAGAGTACTTATTTTTCCTATTTCATGAGAGGAAAAGGATGGACAAAGCGAGGGAGGAAGGTGTGTGCTGTCTTTAGGTCAAGGTACACAGTCCAGCTCTTACACCCAAAAGAGGTTACCTGGCTTTGGGGATAAGAACAGAACACTGGCAGCTCTGCCCCTAAGAACCTCCCACAAGAAGCAAATAACACAGTAGACAGGAACTGCCTAAACATTCCTTTCTGTTATATAGGTGGATGTACAGTTTGTTCGGATGATGAAGCGTTACATTACTCTGGCTGAGCTCAAAACCCATTACCAAGCTCACAAAACCACTGGAGGCCCCTTAAAAGATATGGCTCTTTTCACTCGCCAGAGACTCTCAGTTCAACCCCTGACCCCAGGTAAGAGCAGGCCCTTTGCTTTATATTATCCACACACCAGGAGGACTCCGTGAACTCACATTTACTAGTGATTTAACTTGGGCACAGTATTAAACTTTTCTGAGTCTGTCTCCTCACCTGTCACACCCAGGGAGGAACTATGTCTGGAGTTACCCAGTACTCCGTACCTATTACCCAGCAGTGCTTGGCACACAGTAAAACCCTCCATAAATAGTTTTTGAATGAATGACTACCTGCCTCAGTAACAATGTGAAGTGCCTGGCACGACTTTTCTATTCAAGAGGAGACATACCTAATGCATTTCTTTTTTTTTTTCCCCTTCTTTGGTAGAGGAGTTTTATTTTATTTTGAGCCTGGAGGAAAAGGAGCCAAGTTAACTGGGACACTGTTGCTGGAATGGGCAAGACATTACTCCAAAGAAGTCAAGTTTTTCTAAGACAAAAGAAGGTGGCTTGCATGTTACGTTCACCTGGGGTTGTGTACGTAGATGGTTTTATGTACCTTTTCCAATAAAACATTAATATCAAAGATGGAAAGCTTTTCTTTTAAAATGGCACTGGACTAGACTACTCCCCTGCAGATCTTTCTGCCCCTCTCTAAGATGCAGGCTGACCTCCACCATCTTCCTTTACTGTAGCAAATACCAGGGTGCAGGGTTCAGTCTGTTACCACCTACTGAAACAAAATTTCATTTTTCTACACCAGCCCCACACCTGCCCCTGAAGTCATCTGGACTCCACAGGGGGGTAAACCATCAGCAGTTTCAGCACAGCTTGCCAGATGAGGGTACAGCTGGCATTCCTTTCTCAGCCTGTGCTGGTCTAAAATGGGCATTCATAAAACATCACTGTTCACCAGGGGGTACAGCCACAGTGAGGGCAGAGGTTGTGTTGGATCAAGGTGGGAGTCTATCTCCCCTTGGGTGTGAGTGGGGACAGTGTAAGACAAGAAATCACAGACCCTGGTGGACCATGGGCACAATGCCCCCAAGCCACAGGGGCTTCCTTTAATCAGAGAGAGACAACTGAAACAAGTGTTCTTTTTTTTTTTTTTTTTTTTTTTTTTTAAAATACAGCCATTGAAAAGACGACACATTAAGAAACATGTAAACACTGCAGCTGCTTAATTACAAGTTGCACTGCTTGGTTTAGTACCTATGCACTCCCAGGTATGGGAACCTGTGAAGGTGCGGGTGGGGCCTCCCCTCACCTGCACAGTTGCACGGACAAGGAGTGAATGGGGGCAGAGTGAGGGAAAACAGAAGACCTGGCTTATGCACAGCTCCTGAGAGAATAAAATCAAATTCTACCTTCTAGTTCTCCCAGAAGAAACGTCTAAGATGTTAGGAAAGTTGGAAAATGAATTTGGGTTGTCAGCTGGGAGGCAGAGGAATTGACAGGTCCTTTCTAGTTAGAATACCAGCTATAATGGGAGGCACACCAGAGCCTAATCTCATGTTGTGGAAAAGGCAAGGAGCACAGAACCTGCCTCCCCCATACACTTGAGCCCCTAACCTTGATAATCCAGGGGCAGCTGGATGGGTAATCCTGATCCCACGGGATTGTCCGTCGCACCTGTACCTGGGGTCTAGCATGGGAGATGGGGAAGGGGAACCACCTTACCTTCCTTGGTTCTGCTGTCCCCAGTCAACCTCAAGTATCATCCTAGTATCCTTTCCTCCAGTTTCAGTCCTGACCCATGAGCCTGCCCAGCCAGAGGCCCATGACTGCACTGATTTCTGAGGAAAAGAAGAGTCTGAATTTTCCACACTAAAAGATGACACAGGAACCAACCTCTCTGCTTCCCAAATTATGGAGAAGTTAGACCACCAAATACTGTACTTATTGGCCAGTGGGGTCTGCTTGAAGGGAAGGGAGGCCATTAGATCATTTCCAGATGAGGCAGAAAAGGATGTCAACATCTTTACTCCAGTAGGCCCACACACAGTGCAACAGAGGGAAGTCCCCCTCTCCTTTAGGATAACAAGAATACCCATGAGAGTTTTTAAACAAAACATCAATGGTCCTAAACTCTGGTCAGTCAACTGGTGAAGGTGAAAACATAATTTGGCAAGCAGAATTATTCTGAAGTTGTGTAGCAGGGTCTTCTGCTGAAGCTCTCATCTCTCTTCTGAAACTCAGAGAATGAGGGGACATGGGCATCAGTAAGAAACTCCCAAGCCCCAATTCCCACAAAGTAAGTGGAGGGAGAGTAAGGAGTGATGAAGATCCATTTGTAGGAAAGCAAAGAGATCAAGGCCCCTTCCCGGGATCTCTTAAAGGAAACAGATGCCCTTGTTTAGGCTTGCTGTAGCACACAGCAATACCCTAGAACCATCCAGCCCCAGGGGCTGGGGAGCACAGTCATGGGGTGAAGGCAGGCAGCTGCTACGCACAGTCACCATGCTTCTTCCTCAGTGGGCCTGCTTGGCCTCCTGCGTTCAACATGCTGCCATCCATGCATGGCACTGACCCCAGGGTGTTTCCGTGCCCAGAATTTCTCAAGGTGAGGGGACAACAGCCAAAGGCCCTTCCACAAGCTTCTGTTCCAGGACGTTACTGATAAGAGTCCGTAGAAGATGGAGAAGGGAGGTGTCTCGTTCACAGCAGTGACATAAAGGCCAAAAGGAGTTGGCTTGTGGAAACGTCAAAGCACCACATCCAATACTCCCAAAGAGGTAGCTTCCTGATCTTAAGTCTCCCCCCTGCCATTTAGGATAGGGCAGGGATAGTAGAGGGGAGAATAAGATGTGACTACCCCGGGCCCCACTGGCAGCTCAGAATCCCAGGCACATGCTCAGATCCTGTATCAGGAAGCTCAGAGACCCAGGAATCAAGGATGCCCGCTCTCTGCTCTCCTGTAAAATGCAAGGCACCCCCACATGGAAGGCCTCAACAGAAGGCTCTTACCCCACAGAGACTAGCTATCCCTATTCCCACGTCAGCCGCAGAATCTCAAGGAGACTGCCTCCCGACCCAAGCCCCTTACGTTCTTCAGAAAAAAGAATTAAAGTCAAAACACGATTTGTTTTCAGGTTGCAAGTAACGGGTCAGTTGAGCATCACACTGTCTTCCCCCTCCCCCAGCCGCTGGTGTTTGGTAGACGGGGGTGCTGGGTTGGAAGCCCAGCAGCTTCTTGGCCCTGGGGGCCTACTGCCTGCTGTTGTTGTCAGACAGCTGGCTGGGGGTCCGCACCTCACCCAGGGAGGTTGTGCCCTCGAAGCGCTGTGAGGCGATGGCTGCCTGGTGGGACATGCTCTTCCGTACGATGTCACCTTTCCGCCACAACACCACTTCCTGTAGAATTGGGGGAGGGGGGCAACATGCTACCTTGAGAGGGAGGCATGGGGGTGGGGGTTCCCAAAGGCTCCAACTCTTTCCCAGGCACCTTAGTAAAACCTCCTCTGCTTCTCTCTCTCCAATGACAACAGTTATCCGTACTACCTTAGGGCTCCTTCTGATGGTGTGGGCAGGAAGCATAGAGCAGTCACAGGAAGCAGACTCACGTGTCAACTGGGAACCCTCATTTTTGCTGTGCGACTCCCTCTCGGTGAACCAACAAGTGGCACAGAGACTAGTGAACTCTCTCCCCTGTACTGTTCTGCTTAATCTGTCTGAAATGGAGCCTGATCTTCACAGGAATGATGCCATTCCTAATGTGGCTCTAGGGCCACTAGGGGTCTTGGGGAGGTACCTGGGCCTCACCTGCTGTTTGAAGTAGCGCCGTTCCTCCTCGTCTATCAGCACCAGGTTGAGGTAATAGCGCACGGAGAACTTCTTGTTGATGTCCCGCATGGTGGGGGTGAGCTCGTAGCCCGCCAGGAAGAGCCGGATAGGGATGGACTCTCCTGTAAAGGCCAAGCAGGTATCAGAGTGAAGGGCAAAGTGACCCATCCTACCTGACACCAAGTCACACTCCGCCCATGAGATGCCACCTGAGCATGTCATGGAACACTCAAGGGAATGCTTCTGCCTGGTGGGAATTCGCATTCTGTGGCTCAGTGATCTGCTGAAGCAAAAACATGACTGCAGCTCCACTCCAGGTCCCGTTGTGTCTTCTCTAACCACCTCAATACAGAGACCCATGAGTATGAACAGCACAGGACACTACTACTAAGCATCTTTTGATTATATGTATTGTGTCTAGTTGTTGGTTTTTCACAAGGCAACTGTCAAACCTCAGCTAACTCATCATGTCACCCAGCAATCTCAATGCCACCTTCCTCCATCCTACATAGTGTATGCCCCCCAAAATACATCTCTACTTTGAGATGGATTGGCAGTGGTATAGTGGCCTGGAAAAGAGAAAATCCTAATTCTGGTCTTAGTTATCCATTAACTAGTTGTATGACTTCTGAGTTAGTCTATTGCTTTCTCTGGACCTTAATTTTCTCTTGTGGAAAACTGTGGAATCAGACTACGTGGTATTTTTTATATCTTCCAGCTCTAACACCCTGCCTTTCCTAATTTAAGTGAAATGAAATTAGGGCAGTAATTCTACTGAGAAAGGCCAAACCTATAATGTAGTCTGAAGCTAAATATAAAATGCACCATTAATTATCTGCTGTTTTGTCTTACTTCTCAGAGAAAATGACAAGTGGCTCTACTTCCACAGCTGGTGAACAAAAGGGCATATACAGAGTCAAGAGCTCAGTCCTATCCCCCTAAGGACCCGGCATGGTGACATTCAAGAATCTGCTGTCATTGTCCCTACCTTCCCCACAGAACACACACGTGAGAATAAACTGAACAGAACCTTGGCATAACCAAGCACTTCTAAAGGAAAAAGTACATTCTTTCTGATCAGCGGCTGCAGGGCCAGAAGAACATAAAGATTGCTACTCCCAAATAATCACAGATTCCCCAAGTAAAGCTTTCAACTCCATTCATTCCAGATGTAATGTCCGCTCTGGGGGTAGATGGGGGCAGTATCGTTTTCTGTCCCATTCCCAGTGTGGTCTGTGGCACCTGGTAGTGCTGCCCAAAGTATCTACCCTTGGTGAAGGAATTCAGAGAATGAATCATTTTGCCAGAGCTAGAGCTAAGGAACATAAATGATTATTCTGCATGAATCTCTGGCTTCCGAGCAGCAAAGAACACCAATAGGAAAAAGTAGCAAAATGTATAATTTTATCTGCTAAGCCAGTACTTTCAAGCTTTTGTTGTTGTTGTTATTTAAGAGGCATAACTCTTGAGAGTACAAGCTCGGTATGTAGACGAGGCCAAAAGTGGGGCTTTTCTGGGTGAAGGTGGGGAAGGAGCTTGGGGTTTCACATACCCAGTCCTCCTTTTCCTCTTTATTGGGATCCACAGTGAGCAATTAGAGATGAGAAATTATAGGTGAATAGGAAATCTTAATTTAGCAGTATAATCTCTTGAGCCCCTCTAAAACTCTGCAGGGCCTAGGCGAATGGGTGAGGCAGCTGCGGGCTGGGTGCCAGGATGCTCACCTCTCACGGGAGCCCCATCCATTATCTCATACTTGGCTATCGTGTCGTTCTCATGGTACACATTGGGGCCTGTGCCCGTTGTTTCCCGCTTGATGATATCTATCTCCATGTGCTTGATTTTGATTCTCACCAAGAGGAAGTAGATCTTCCCTACAATGACATCTTTCAAGTGGTATCTGGGGAACAGAAAACAAGATGTGAATACGGCAGCCAAACTGCATACTTCCAGGTCTCCTGGGTTTCAGGGGAGGGGACACTGCCAAGCAGGTTGGCTGAAGATGGAGTCACAGTACACACGCACCCATGTTCTTACCACCACTGCCCTTGCAGAATGATTTCCCAGTATGTGCTTTATTGGAATCTGTCCCATTTTTCCATAAGCAACTCACAGGATGTTGTTGCATGTTACATCACCCATTCTATGCTTACCCATCTGATCTATCTTCTCAGCACTTTAATTTCTTTTATACCTTTTGTGTTTAGGTTGTTTTAGATGTCCTGACAAGTGGGAGGCAAACCCCACAAATGCAGGAAACAGGATTTGCTCGCTATCTGAGCTCACAAAACGTCTTTTGGAAACTGGACCTCAATTGCCTGTAGCAAAGAGTTTTGTCTGCTGGACGTGACAGCTCAGGCAGGAACAGTGGAGCAAGACGATGCATTATGCTCCATCAGCACCTTCTCTCTGGGCCCTACTCACATGGCTCGTGCTCTGTGGGCTGTTATGAGCTTGGCCATGCTGTATTACACTTTCTGCCCTTCCCAGCATTTCTCTTTGAGTCAGTATGGAATACCAGTCGTCTGTGTGTGCACTGCCCTGTAACAGGCATACAGGAAGAAAGGAAAATCTTCAAACCTGAAGCTCAGAATCATGGAATAGGAGTGTTGGCAGGGATTTTAGAATTTAACCTCCTTGGGGCACCTGGGTGGCTCAGTGGCTTAAGCCTCTGCCCTTGGCTCAGGTCATGATTTCAGGGTCCAGGATCGATCCCCGCATCAGGCTCTCTGCTCAGTGGGGAGCCTGCTTCCCTACCTCTCTCTGCCTGCCTACTTGCGATCTCTCTCTGCCAAATAAATAAATAAATAAATAAATCTTAAAAAATAAGAATTTAATCTCCTTATATGACATGTGGAGAAAAGGAAGTTCAAAGACAGATACTTGAACAAGGATTTGAGTAGGGGACAGACACAGGGTGTGAACTCAAGTGCCTAATTCCTAGGCTTGTGTTCTCCCCACTATTTCAGGCTGCCTTTCTGCTTACAGTCTAACTGGGAAAACTGTAGATACTCTCAGTAGATAAAGTCTTACAAGGTAGACTTTGTAAGGACACTTACAAAGTCAGAATGGAGGCTGCTCACAGCATTTCAGAAGGAATGCTAAGAGATCATAGATTCTAGGGGTTTTCAAACTTTGGTAAACAGAACATTCCTTTATTCTAAATGAAATCCTATGCAGAAGCATGAATATATGAGAAACTCCTGTGGAGGGCCTAGAACCCTGGACCCCACTCTTCTTTTACTTTATCCCTTCTGATGTGTTTGAAACCCACTAACCTGTCTCCACTTCTCGGAGGAGATTCCCAAGGTACAAACATGGTAGTACGAGCTACCTTACCCCAAGAGCAATCCCTAATGGCAGAATAGCACTACATGATATAGACAGTGTGCTCTTACACAGCAGCCTACTCTGAGGAAGCAGGACAGGTGTGAACATCCAGTTCCCAAGGTCATGGGATAGACTCTCCACAGTGCCCTTCACATACCACACTTGGTCTTGAACCTTGCTGACTGACAGTTATTTTGAGATCTACAAGGCAGTACTGCCTGCCAGCTACCTCTTTTACTAGGTAGCTGGAGTGCTGGTGGGTAGGCACTATTTGGTGGCTCCTTTCCAGAAAGCCCACAGAGCCCTGAGGCTGAAGAGAAAGGGGAAGGCTGTTCCCTTACATGTCCCTGCCTGGCCCAGATCAACCTCCCTCCCAGCTCTCCCCTCCCTGTCCCATAGGCGAGGCTTTGCCAAGCAGGGCCTCTTCTGGGTCATGAGGGGTTATAGGCCAGGGGCAGAGGGAAATATATGCCTTTCCCTCACCCCTGTTCTAGGAAGCACATATGTTGTTAATTTTTAAAAAAGCCCTTCCTAACCCGCACTACCTGGATAATAGGGGTCTCTCCAATAAGAACCCTAGAGACTCTAATTTCTTTTTTTTGCTTTCTGCGAATAGAATACACTTTTACTTTTGCATATCTGATTTTCAAACATTTTCAGGAAGGCATTATACTGAAAAGAAATATGTTTGTGGTATATTTTTGAAGTGTCAGTAAGTTTTGTGATTTATAATTACTTAGATATTTTTTTAAAGATATTAAAAATTCATTTATTTGGGAGAGAGAAAGAGAGAGAGAACACAAGCAGGGGAAGAAGCAGGGGTAGATGGAGAATGCAGGGCTTGATCCCAGAACCCTGGGATCATGACCCGAGCAAAAGGCAGCTGCTTAACCAACTGAGATACCCCAGTGCTCCACACTTAAGTATCTTCATGTTCAGACAGCAAACAGTATAAAACATACATGGCTTCCCAACTTGCTAGCTAGAATTATTTAAAGACCTTTATAAAAAGGCATCAGGTATTCTTTGCATAATTCATTTAATTCAGAAGGAAGCAGCAAACTACGGCCATTGCGTGGCTTCTTCACATTGATTTCTAGAGACATACTGTATATAGGATACAAATGCTAATGGGAATTGTATTCTGAGATTATTTTCATCAATAGAAGGAAAGAGCTGTATCTACACCCAAAACAAATGACCTTAAAGTTAATTTGGCTTGACCTTAAAAGACAATGTAGGATATTTAACTTAAATGTACCTTCTTAATTTCCATTTAAGTAAAATGAAGCTTAATTTCCTGGTCCACCTTTCAGCAGCCTGGCACAAATATTCATAGTACCAGGTCAGTGGCCTCCCCTCCAGCACGGCATTATGAGCCAGCCAAGGCCAGGGCACCAACCTCTTGGATTCTCATCGGGTCCCTTCTTGACCTCCCTCAATAGTTCTCCACGACGGTGGGGCCCCAGATACTTACTTGGATTTATTATACTCAAACTCAATGTGCAGGCAGTCCTCAATCCCAACTTCCATCTTGATGGAAGAGTTCAGCTCTGGGTACGTGCTGAGTGTGTGGACTACAATGTCCATCTCTTTGACGACATCATTGAGGCGGCGGCTGATGGTGGCTCGAAGGAAATACCTGTAGGAGATGGATGTGTCATAAAGGAATACTCCCAGCCTCCACAATGCTGCCTCAATCCATGCACCAAACAGACCCACTGGAGAGAAGCTCTAATAGTGGTTAGCCTTTGTGGCTTTTTATTCCTTCGAAAATTTACCTCTGTGGACCCTCTTCTCAGAAAAAAAAAAAAAAATGAACGTACTTAAGCACAAAATTTTGCAATTATAGTACAATGGAATTCAAAGGCCTTCCCCACAAATGGCTTTTTGAGCCCATCCTCTGGGCTCAGAGCACTGTCCTAAATAAAATTGATTTCACTGCTCTATACTCCCACAACAGGTTATCCTAATAACTTTCAAGCCCCTCACCACTGCCTACCATGTATTTGTGTATGGGTTTTTCCTCAACTAACTCCTGGGTCTTCAGGCACAGGGATCTGTCTTAAACTCTTATATTCCCATGTCTCTACTTAACAATATTCAATAAATTAAGCAATTTCCAAGTCCTTCAAGTTAAATGGGAGTTATAGGGAATGGAGAAAGTAAGTCAGCTCTTCATTCAGCAAACATTTACTGCTAGGCATGGGATGAATAAGATACAGTCTCATGGGAAGCTCACAGTCCACTAGGGAAGGTGGGTCAATAAACAGAAAAATTAGAACACACGCAAGTGCTAATTCAGGTAGAGGAATCAAGTCTATGGGGAGAGGAAAAAGGGCATTCAGGCAGAGCAGACCTTGTAAGTAAAGCAGCAGAGATGGGAGAGGTCCCGGTTTAAACAAAGGAAGTCTCTGGCTAAATCTTGGATCCTTGGGAGATGTTGCTGTGGTAGAGGACAAGTGGTGAAGAACACAGAGACACAGAACCTGAAGGGCTTAGCATGCCAAGCCTGACCGTCTGGTCAGCTGCTCGATCATGGCGTCCCTGTCCCCTTGACCTACTCTATGCTCGTACCCAGTGAATGGAGAAAAACAACCCGTTAATGATATTTTCTTCTAACCCAAACTTAGATGATCTGTATCACTTGTCAACTGTGCCTGCAGAAACCTGTCAACCAGATCAATGACACACTTAGGCTCCTCTCCTCTGTGTAGACCTGAACCATGCTCAGCAACCCATTTATACATCTCAGTAACTTCTGCCACATTCTCCAAGACACATATTTGTTCCTAACCCTTCTCTAACTGCTCAGGCTCTCCAGTCTCCTCTCCCCCTGATCTGTGGAAGACACAGCTTTAACTCTACTGAGAAGAGGAAAGCCTTCCAATTTAAGATTGATAATTCTCTCACTTCTCTGCTTTGCACTGTCTCTTACTTCCGTCCTAAACACATGTCTGTATCTTTGCCCAAACTTTCCTCCTTCCAACAGCACCTCCGTCTCTCAAGACCCCTCTCCTTCTCCATCTGGTAGAAAGACTTTTGATCTGTGTGTACATTACAACCACCCTGGGGAGGAGGGGCTTCCAAAATCCAGATGCCTAGGCAGAGCTGACATTTAACTGTCCTGCAGAGGCACACAGGCATCAACATTTTTTGAAGCCTCCCAAGTGATTCTAATATGGGAGCTTTGGTAGAGAACTACTACCTGGCATCACGATCCCTCAAGTTTTCCAATTCTCTCAATCTATCGAATCTCTCCAGTAAAGACTTCCTCTTTTGAGTTTATACAAAGGTCCAAACTCCTCAATCCCCAAAACAATCTCTAGGCTTTGTGCTCCTGCCCATTCATCAGGACAGTGGTCACAGATGGGTCCTGTTCTAACTATTGCAGCTTCTTCCCTATTGCCAAACCCAGTGGCCTTGCTTTTCAGCCTCAGTTTTGACACTGGAGAGTAAAACATTTCCTTCTCTCTTAGAAATGCTCTTCCTGTGGTTCCACAGGAGGGCTTTACCTGCTTTACCTCCCGCCCTCCCCCAACCCCACTTTCCTATCCCTCTAACAGGTCCTGCCTGGGCTCTTCTCTTCCTCAACTCACCCCCTTGAAAAATATACCAGTTTTTAGCACTGAGCAGAGGACTCCCAACAGTGTATTTCTCTGTCCTGAGTGCCAGGCTTGCATTTCTAATTGTCTAGTGAACTTTCATACCTCTGTATTTTGTCAGTGCCTTAGCCTTTAAATTTGGATGAACCATCTTCACTACAAGTCATCCCTTCCTCCTAATAGCCATCTACCTGCACCTACATTCACTGGTCATTTCTGTGGTTGTCCATTAAATTCCTCATTTACTGCCCGTTCCAGCTGTGTCCACTAAGGTAAGATGCTCAGGTCCTTGTACTAGCCTTCCAACAATTTTGTCTCTGCACTCTACTCTTCATCAAATAGCACATGTTGGCTTTATATTAACCATCCAAAGAACCAATGCCCCACCTAAAAACAAAGAAAGAGGTGTTCAGAGTGATCTTTTGATTCCCCCCCCACCGCTGTGTAAGTAATAATATACAAGCCCTTCATCTGGAATCACATCTATAAGCTGCCCTTAACTAATTTTCCCTTCTTGACCTCCTCACTTTCTCAGCATGAATCCTAATGTCTTCATCTACGTGGACAGCAACACCTTTTTCTCTTTTATTCATTTACGTACTTTGTAGTAAAACACAAAAGGAGTTCAGGGTACACCACCCCAAAATACACCACCCTGGCATGACAGTTTATTAAGCTGATATTATAAAGCAACAGGCAAGAAGCAGACACAGGAAAGAAAACTCTCTGCCCTCCCCACTCTCTACCAGAAGAGCAAGACCTTCTTAATCACCAGAGACAACTGTTACCAGCCCAGGGACTGCACTAGAGAAATCCACAGAACAAATCTTGCTTAAAGGATTCTTACCTTCCATTTGTTTCTCCCATATATTTACCTTCCCACAACTTGCTGTCCCAAGAAGCTCAAAGTCCCTTCCCTATGTCCTGTTGCTTCTCTGCAAAATTATCATTCTTCTGTTAAGATGCTTGTATAAGCTCCTAGTCCTAACCACCCCTTTCTGTTACCAATCCCTGAGTTCCATGCATATGCACAACATACATGTGAATCAACCAGTCTGCCTTTCTCTTGCTAGCATGTCTTCTGTCGGTCTGATTAGTAGGGCCTCAGTCTACAAACCTAAGATGGATAGAGGAAAAGTTTTCTCCTCTCTACAACACATAAGAATTTAACATTTTAACTACTTTTAAGTGTACAGTTCAGTGGCATTAGGTACATTCATGCTGTTGTGAAACCAATAGCAGTCGTCTTTTTATGACTGGCTAATTTCACTTGGCATAATGCTTTCAGTGTTCATCCATGTTGTAGCATATCACAGGATTTCCTTCCCTTTTTAAGGCTGAATAATATTCCACTTATGTATATACCACATTTGTTCACCCTTTCATCTGCTGATGGAACTCAGATTGGTCTACCTTTTGGCTGTTGTGAATAAGCAGCTATGAGTGTGAGTGTATATGCCTGTGTTTGATTCCTTGCTTTCACGTCTTTTGGCTTTGTACCCAAAAGCAGAATTCCTGGATCATATGGTAATTCTATTTTTATTATTCCGGGGAATCCCTGCACTCTTTTCAACACCTTTCTCTCTGTCTTAAAAACATTTAAGAGCAATCCACTGTAAAAAATAAAATTAAATAGGGGCATCTGGGTGGCTCAGTTGGTTAAGCGGCTGCCTTTGGCTCCAGTCATGCTCCCAGGGTCCTGGGTCAGGCCCCATGCCAGGCTCCCTCCTCAACAGGGCGTATGCTTCTACCTCTCCCTCTGACTGCCACTCTGCCTCCTCATGCCTCTCTCTGTCAAATAAATAAATAAAATCTTCAAAAAAAATTAAATAAAATAACAATAAATCCCACAGCCAAGCTTTGGTGACAACTAGATAATCCTCATGGTTGTGAAGCTTTTTCTGAATGCAATCTCTCTAGTTTGAGTGATGTTAGTGATTAGACCTCTTTGCACAGACTGAAAAAAGAGAGCCTACAGTCACGCTTCTGATGGAAGAGGAGAGACCAAGAAGAGAAGAGAAAGGGAGAAAAGGGGAGGGAAGGGGAGGAAATGTCTTCCTGTAGTTTGCACTACCGGGCCTTAAGGTGATGAAGACGAGCTGATCTTATAAGATAGCATCAAGATCTTGAACCAGGTGTCTAAAGTAACAGAGAAGTCTGCTTTATCTCAGTGACATCACCTAATCTCAGGTTACATCCAAGAGTCTAGAACCTCTCTGGATTTTTTTTTTAACCTCAGCAGCCCCTGGAATCAGTCTCCATCCGCAGAACCTGGAACACTAAAAACAGTCCAATGTACTTAAACTGCGTTTATTAATTTTTTAAAAGCTGGTCACACTGTGCTATGTTTTACATTCCCATTACCCCGAATGATGGAGGACCGATCTAGAATCCAAATCTATTCTACTTTTCAAGTGAGAAAGCTGAGTGACAGAGCTCAGGATCACATTGCTGTTGTATGGCAAAGCTGGACTGAGGATCTGTATGTCCTGATGTGCAGCACAGGGTATGCTGGGGACAGCATGTATCACAGTATGAAAGCTAACTGTTGACTCTTCAGGACTTTCAAAAACTGGTTGTTAAACATAGTGATTATTTAAAATTAAATTATAAAAATTTATAATTAAGATTATATGAAAAACAAAAGTAATACTTACTACAAACTCACTGCTTCCTAATAATTTTGCTACCTTTCACAATTCTCTCTGCTCTTGGGGGAATTTACATCTAGCTGTGTCAAGGTGGCTACTGAACATCTCTCCCCAACTCTGTAATTAGGGACATCTGGCTGGGAGCTTGAAATTGGCCATGGTGGCAATATTTACACTACAGAGACAAATGTTACAAACCAGGGCTTTTCCTCCCAGAGAGCCCATTGTTAACCATTTACCAGCACACCACAGCTCAGTTCTCTTTCTTCTTGAGACCCACATTAAAAAGCCTCAGAAACATGGACAGCTTCAGGGGAAGGTGGGGGAAAAAGCAGGCACAACTCACCGTAGCTTTACATTCTGGCCTGTATAGGACTCATACGGCTTCTCCACGTGGGTGAATTCAAAGTCGAAGGCCTGTGATTGGCTAATTTCTCCGGGCCGGGCCAAATCCTTCACCAGGGACACAAACTCATGGTGGTTCCCACGGTCGTAGTAGAGCTCTGGGGAGAAAGCATCAATCTCTACTATCAGACCCCAACCTACATGAGGCTTAGCAAGGAGGCTCCAGGATACAGGATCCCCTCTTCTGAGAGACATCCCCCCACCACTCCCGCCCGCAAAACAAACTCCCCTTAGCCCTTATTTTCGATTCCCTTTATTTACCTAATTGCACTTCTTCACTGCATTCTCCGTATACTGATCTCTTTTCCTCCCCACTTTCTAAACACTCCGGTTTTACCCGGAGAAATCCAGTGGCACAGTAAAAACCCAATATAACCCTGCTTCAGCCTATCACGGCAGTGCCTTAGTGAGAGCTGTATCAGGGGAACTGCTAACAAAAATACTACATTGCTTTAAAAACATTTCTAAAAATATTTCTAACTTCTGAATGCATGTTCATAGTTCTTTAATTATATCATCCTTATAATAAGCTGAAGTAGCTAGGACAGGCCTTGTCACCCATTTAACAGAAAGAAACTGAGGCATACCATGGT
Organism: Mustela lutreola; assembly: GCF_030435805.1. Taxonomy (NCBI): domain Eukaryota; kingdom Metazoa; phylum Chordata; class Mammalia; order Carnivora; family Mustelidae; genus Mustela; species Mustela lutreola. Next base: position 204,420,196 of record NC_081290.1, on the reverse strand, counting down.
CAAATGATTGGCTTAGAGTATCATTGCTGACTGCAGGGCTCAGATTAAAGCAGATTTACTGCTAGAATGAATCTATTTCTATGACCTGGTGCAAAGGGAGTAATAACATTACACTTTGTAAGGTTCTGTAAGAATTAGAGGAAGTAATGCAGGTAAATGACTCAGAATAGTACCCAGTTGACAGCAAATACTCAAAACATATTAGCTGCTAGCTGTTATGATCCTTCAAAGAGGAATCTACATGATGCAGAAATTTTAGTGTTATTTCCTCCAACTAAATAAGGGGAGGGGTGATCCTCAACTTCAGTGAGCACCAAAATCAATTGGAGGGTTTGTTAAAACCAGATTATTCAGTCCTGCTGTATGGGGTGAGGCCTGAGACTCTGCATTTCTTATAAGCTCCAGGGGATGTTGGTCCTGCTGGCCCAGGGACCACACTTTGAGAAGCACTGCTCTAAATTTATCCTCCTCTGGAAATAGTTCTGGCATTCGAATCTTAATTATAAGTTCATGCCATCAATTTATCCTCTATTATTTTATGCCTATTTGTACTCTGCTATTTAAGTGTTAACTCTTCTATATGCATGGTCTTTAGAGTTAAGGCCTAGTTCCTGGCACCCCCTCAGTACCTAGCCGTCCAGAGAAAACACTTAGTACTGACTCTGAGTATACAAGGCCACATAACAGTCAAGGCACTACCTCTCGGGCATTTCTGGGCTCCAGTCCTATGGCAGTGTACAACCTTCAACAGGGTAGATCAGAACTAGATCCAGTAGAGTGCACTCAGTACTACTGCTGTCGGCTGCTTGGGGACAAAGAAACAGGTCCACAGAGAGGAGTGTCGGAGACAATGGCCTACTAGGCCAGTTCCCATATCTCCAGAGCACAGCAGGCGATCCCTCTCAGGGACAAACTGAGCATCCTGGCAGTGCGACAGAGCTGCATTTGTGTGGGTCCGCCTCAGGTAGCTTAAGGGCTGAACCCTGATTAGGACTGCATCTTCAGGCCCAAGAAATGAAGTGTCCAGTCCTGCCCCAGGGGAGAACCATGTCAAGAAAGAGAAAATGGTTTCAGATAGTGCTTTCAGTCTGAGTGCAAAATCAACCCCTTGCTGCCCTAGCAGCTGGTCCTGACAAGCCTATTCCATAGGGAGCCTTTTTTTTTTTTTTTTTTTAAACCCCCAAAGGGAAGCATTCAAAGCAGAGTGGGCTCTGTGTTAAGATTCTTCCAAGTCAGGAAGGCGGCATTAGTGTGGTTTAATCCCAAACTAGTGCGGCCACTTAAGTATGAACTTACACTATATTCTCTAATTATAGTTTATTGCTGATTTCCTATATAGTTACACTTTGATCCACTTTATATTGCAAACAACCACCTTCTCTTCAAATACTTAATGGAATCAGTGGCAGGAAACATTCTGGGTAATGAGTAATAATCTACAAAGTCACTAAATGGGAGATCACACTTACAACCTATAGAGGGAAAGGATAGGAAAAGGTGAACAATCCATTTCTTCTATTTTGAAATCCAAAAACTGTGGCCCCCAGTAATGTCAGGAAGTGCAGTGATCAGGTAGGAACAGAACCACTGCAACAAGGGCTCTCTCACTTACTCTCACTGGTCCATTGCTACCGAAGTCCTTGTTGATGGTCCTGACACCTGTGTGGGAAGTGAGACCTTAACTGGTAGACCTGGTATCTTAGCTCCCAAGCACTGGGTTCTGGCCATAGATTCAGGGGACAGAAGCAGGCAGAGCAGAGCCCCAGTGTCCATTAACTTTAAATGAGAAATCCAGAGTTGAGTAAAAGAGGGAGAGAGAAGGTTGGAAAAATATACAACTGTGATCACACATACCAAAGGCAATAAGAGAAACAAAACCGAGAAGGACCCAAGAACGCCCAGAGAACAGATGGCCAGCATCTGAGAAACCTAGTAATGTTATGCCTGACCTAGCAGGGGCACCTGGCTGTGGCCACCTTTGGCAGGAGAGGTCCTTCCCTACATAGTGTCACGTTCTCCCCAGTGCTTTTCCTCCTGGACACATGTTAATATCAGGTCCTGCACTAAATGTCACATAAGAGTGGCAGTGTGTAGTCTGAGTGGAGCTGGACTGGGCTTTTTAATTTATAATTTATAAGCCCTTTCCAATGCTCTTGCAAACATTGTGGTGGAAAGGGGCAGAAATAACAGCCATACTTTGCTATTTGCCAGAAAGTTTGGTTTCCTCTCATATAAATTAGAACAGAAACTACAAGGCTGTTTTAGCAAGAGGCTGGGCCATCAAGAGGTTATAAATTGCCTGTATTTTATCCCAAAGATGCAATGACAAGTTATCCCTGGTTCTCCCCAACCTCCAAAGCCCTCAGCAACCAGCCATCTCAAGTTAGAAGTAGGAACTGACCATGTTTCTTATTAAGGTAACTTCCCTGTCTTGAGCCTCTCTTTTGATCCAACAGGAAGAAGTGATTTTGTAGTCAGGATGTTTTCATGATGAAACTTGCCACCAACGGCTGAGGGATGAATTTGCCACTTTGTAAGGAAATTGAGCCAACTCTGCATCACAGGGTCATCATTTGAGGCAGCCTGAAACCTGCTACTGGGCCGGGACCATGTTTGATCCAAGCTTCATGCAGGTCTTAGAAGAAACATTAAGTGAGCAAGGCCAAAAAGACCTCCAAAGAGCCCCATTCTGATTTTCCCAGCCACTATCGGCTAACTGGCAACCCAATCAAGACCATGCTGGCCACATCCACTCCAATCTCTTGTATCCTAGTATACTTGCTAGAGCAGTAACACCTCTGGGCTGCCCATCCCCAGCAAGACACAGCTCAGCTCAGGCCCTGCAACAACTCACTAACAGGCCAGAATCAATTCACTTAATTTCGATGTGTCTTTTACATAGCTTTTCATGGGTTAATGAAATAAAATACAGAAAACCTCTGGAATTTTTAGAAGTACAGGCGTGCAGCGCCTGGGTGGCTTAGTCGGTTAAACACCTGCCTTCAGTTCAAGTCATGATCCTAGGGTCCTGGGGTTAAGCCCTACATCGGGCTCCCTGATCAGTGGGGTGTCTGCTTCTCCCTCTCCCCCCAGCTTGTGTGCTCTCTCTCTCTCTCAAATAAATAAATAAAATCTTTAGAAGTACAGGCTTGATTGGTACTGATGGGTTCAGATCCACACAATGGCATTACTTTTTTTTTTTTTTAAGATTTTATTTATGCATTTGAGAGAGAAAGCGAGCACCAGCAGGGGTGGTGGGGGGGGAGGAGCAAAGGGAGAGAAGCAGCAGACTCCCAGCTGGGCAGGAAGCCCTGGACATGGGGCCAGATCCCAGGACTCCAAGATCATGACATGAGGGAAAGGCAGATGCTTAGCTAACTGAGCCACCAAGGCGCCCCCAGTGGCATTACTTTAAAAAAATTTTTTTCTTTAAAAAAAATCCAGATATTATCTATTTGGTTTTGGAGGACAGGAGTATCTGCCCTCTTTTGTAACTCTGACCTTCTAGTTACCTTTGGTTTATTTAATCCCATTACTCTCTAAGATGGCCCAGCTCTGCCTTATATCATGCATTACAGTTCCCCAAATGAGTGCAGCTGAAAAATGGTCTCTTCTAACAATTAAAAAATTCTCCCCCATGCTTCTTATATACCACATTGCATTTTTCTAAAATGTGGGCCATCCCATGCTAGAGTGACATGGGAGTGACATTTGTTAGCTTTGTTACAACAGACCAAGCCATGGGAAAAAGCACACTAGATGAAGAAAGAAACTCAAGGTGGCTCACAAACTTACTAAGGATAAGAGAAAACATAGACAATACAGGTGAATAGATAAGACCTTCCTATACTCTCAGAAGCAACATTCAAACTGCAACATCCAAGTAGTTGGTGTAGAACTGACTGAATCATGGTCCGATGACTCTTATTTTCTTATATACAGGGAGAAATCAGCCTCAGGTTGGCCTAAGAAAGTGTGATCAAAGCAATGTGCAACAGCAAATGAACTGACATCAGCTTTAATGTTTCTGTGCCCTAGTTCCCTTAGGGAAGAGGCTGCACGGGTGCCTGCTGGTAGGTGAGTCATCTTAGTTCTCAGTGCCCTAGAGTAATGGCCACACCTAGCTTACCAATGCCTCTACCACAAGCGCCAGAGGAAGCCCTCCCTCATCACAGCAAGCCGCAAAGCAACCTATACTCCCCCTTTTCATTCAAGTAACTTTGGTTTATCTAGGAGGAGTTGAGAAAATAATCGAGAACTGCTTCTGTAAATTCCTAGATCTGACCAGGTATCCACTTAGCAAATATTTATCAAACACCTACTGATGATGGACTGAAGGTAGTCCCTGGTTTTCAGGGACTCAGAATTTAGTGAGGAAGGCAGACCAGGAAAAAAAAAAAAAAAGTCTCAAGTTTGTCATATCCTGTTTGAAAAGAGGTATTAATGAGACCTGTGTAAGAAGAGTGGAGGGAGGGCTTCAGTCAGCCTGGGGAACTTGCGGGAGGCTGTCATGTTTGCTTCCCCAAACATGTTTGCTGGGCACTTTAAGAATGGGTAAATGCCTGAGTGGAAGTGCAGACCTTGTAGAAAGATGTTCACATACAAAGGGAAGATGCCTAAGATTCTAGAAAGAACATATTTTGATGAAACTATAAGAGGTGAGGGTTACAGGGTAAGGGAGAGATGAGGCTGGGGAGAAAAGCAGGGCTGCTCAGGAAGGAGCCAGGTACAATTTCGCCCTGTAGCCAATAGGAAGTTGAGCAGAATTTTAAGGGGAGAACTGACAATGTCAGAACCGTTTTTTAGAACGTTCACTCTTACAGAAGGTGAGCTGAAAGATGAGGAGAGCAAAGGCAGGAAGACCAGTTAGGAGGGAGCCACAAAAAAGAGATAATAAAGGCAGCAGCACTGGCAAGAGGAGGAAGCACAGACTGAAGATGTATTCGAGAGCTGTTGGGAGAACAGACTGGGAGTGTGGGAGGAGGAATTAGTCTAAGATGACTTCTAGATCTTTGAGGCTGAGTGTGACATAGGCCACAATGGAGCACACAGGACAAGAAGCAGGGCTGGACCTGGAGCAGAGAAAGAGGTTTCTGTTTTGGATGTGTTTCTGAGGGATCTGTGGGGTATTCGGGTGGAGAGGTGCCTAGGAGGCAGTTGGAGACACAGGCATGGAACTCAGTAGAGAGTTCAGGTCAGGACAAAGAAAGAGGTTGGGAGTCATTAGAATATAAAAGACACAGAAGTTACTGGTGCAGATGAGACTGTCAGAGCAACTTACAGAGAAAAGACAAGAAACAAAAGTTATGCGTGTTCCTGCCTACCTCTAAAACCAAGATTGGAACAGGAGCTTTTCTGAGAAGGGTCCAGAGAGGTCCAATGCAACAAAAAGCTAAACGGTTGTCTCTGCAAGGACTCTGTAGAGTCCCTTTCACAGGTTTCCACTTAGGCTAACATGCCGTTTGGAAGAAGACAATGGAAGGCAATGGGGGGAAGCAGACAAGTAGACCAAAGGGAAGGCTAACCAGGTCCAAACATTCCCCATGGACCGCCTGCACAGGAATCAGGGTGACTACACAGTGACACATTTTAAACGTCTAGTGCCTGGAAACCTCTTGATGGGTCAAGCTTAATAGGAAAAGAGAAAATGACAATAATCATCTTAACTTCCTTTTACTGAGTACCTTATTATATGTGCTAAGAGCTGCACATCACATATATTATCTCTAGTCCTCACAAGACCCTAGCAAAGACTGTTCTATTATAAACGGAGCCCTATCTAATTTAAGTCACCCTGTCTGCATGACCCTCAATCATGTACCAGGCTGTCTTTCTAATGAATACACAAGTGGGACAAATATACTTTCATCAGGAGGAAAAAGAAATTAATCATAAGGATAAGAAGGTTAATTACATAAAGAACTTGATTTTCAAGCTGTGGAACTGTTCCACAGAAGGAAGGAAGGTGGGAAGGAAAAAAGAAATCAAATCCAAGAGACGATAGTTTATAAGAACATTTTAAAGTTAAAATGGAATTCAGGTGGACAGAGACTGATGATATCAACTTTCTTACTCTCATATAGCAAGACCTATACTGTACATCATCACTCCCGAGCCAGACCTAGGAGCCTGACCAAAGCTCCACCCCCTTCATTCACAGTCAAGGAATGCAACGAAGGAGAAAACCACACAACCACAACCTCGGCAAAGCTATTCGCTAGCCTCGCTCTGGTGCCCTGAGATCAGTAGACTGTTGACAGATAGACCATACTCTGCATGAAGCATTAGGCCTTGACAGCTCAACATTCTTCTCACAAGATTTTGTCATCCCTGCATTACAGGTGAGAAAGCTGAGGCTCAGAGAGGCACACAGCTTGCTCAAAGTCACAGGGTCAACAATAGCCCACAGTGCTCAGAGGCTCAGGAAGAGTTATCTATGGAAGCTAAAAGGCTGGGAGAAAACCCAGCAGGGATGATGATTCGAGTTAGACAAGAAACCGGGCAGGGCAGGTACAGCAAGCAGCTCCCTCAGCTTCCCTTTCACTTAGACTAGAGGGAGGCTTTGACTCCATTCCCCCCAACAGCTCATTTCACAGTGCTGGGTAGGAGACATTCTGGTTATCTTTCACGTACTGATGTGGTATCACCACTCCCTGGAGTGATGGTATAAGACATGGACTAAATGTGCCTATTTACATTCATATTACAGAGCCAAAGAATCCATGCAATAACTTTAAAACTACTACTTGAAAAATGGCGTTGCTAAGCAGGCAAGCACTTCTCGACTATCTCATACCTCATGCTTAGCGCCAAATGCTTCGGATTCATCCCGTCTACCAGTAGTCCTTTACTACGGGTGATTTTACTCTCCAGGGACATAAGGAAATATCCCAAGACATCTTTGGGGGTGCTATTTGGGGGTGTTTCTGGTACATGGTGGGTCCAGCTCATGTTAATATCCTGCTAAATATCCTGAGGCAACAAAGAATTATTAAGGCCCAAAATGTAAACAGTACTGCTGTTAAGAAACCCTATCCAAGCTACAGGCAAGAGAGTAGAGGGTATGAAACTCACTCTTCAGCCCTTTTCTGATACATAAAAGGCCACTCAAATTCTGGATTTAAAATAGCAAAAAAGTTTCCTATATGATCAGCCAGTCTTTGACCTAATTTTATTTTCTCAAATATCAGAAGCAAATACTTCAGCCAGAGCACTGGCCACACAGACTCCTTTTTCCAGGATTCCTCCTACCTGTGCCAGTGTTTCCTGCCCCTGTAAAACAGGAGAACAGATTTTTTGCTGTGCTCTCAGAATATGAGAGTATTTAACTAGTTTTCCCAAGAAGTCTGTAAGAACAGGGTCATACAGGCAGCCTGTGCTACAGGAACAAATCTTTAGCCAGAAGTTTTTTTCAGCCCACATGAATATTTACTCTGAATCCACAGTGTGACCCAGTGATAAAGACCATTTATTTCAGAAGTACCTGAGAGTTTTTAAAAACACAAGACTTCAAATAGTCTTAGAATTAGAGACAACTCCATTTTGACTGGCAGCTCCCAAATTTTCTGATTCTTACTGCCTGTTACTGTCTAGTTTTAATTATTAACAGTTATGTTGGAAGATTGTTAGAGCATTGAGAAATTTTGATCATTTAATTTTGGACTGAGAAGGATTTTTTTTTTTTTTGTCTGTAAGGAGGAAATTAGTCAACTGAAAACTAGCATTCTAATGAAGAAGTCTTAGAAACACAGGCTAAGTAGACAGAAAGACAGAAGGCTGCAGGGCTTCTTTCTCAAAACAGGTCCAAGGATAGGAGATCAGAGCTAAGGCCAGAAAGGTGGTGAGCTCTCTCCCACATCACATGTGAAAGAAAAAGGGGGTGGATGGGAGTAAACTAAGTGAGGCTCAGAGGACCAGCTTAACTTGGGTCCGACAGCTGTGGGTGTCCAGACAATGGCAAAAGCAGTACTGGAGAAAGGTCTTCCCCTAACAAATCCACCTGCAGGCTACCGCAGGAGCGTTTCACTTGGAAATCCTGGAGGCAGGAAGCAAAGCTGAGAACATGTTTAAGGGACAACTAGGGTATCCCAGGGCAAGGTGCCCACAACAATGATGCTGTGGCAGGGATGCTCCCCGTCGCCCTCGGCCACCCACACCGTCCTCGCGATGCGCTTGTCACTTTTGGCAGGGAAGCCGTCAACACAGGGGCAGTCGCCGGCCGGCGGGCCTCACACTGCAGTGGCCAAGGGGTTCCGACAGGCCTCACCGGAGCTGGGCCCGGAACCAGCCCGCTCCCCCGTCCCCAAGTCGGTCTCTGGCCCGGGGGAGGCGGCCGGGGAGGGAGGCCCCGGGTGCCTACTCACCGATCTGCCCGATGAACTCGATCTTGATGCCCTGGTGCTCCAGCCGCTTATTGGGATTCTTGAGTGCGAGGCTAACCTTCCCGGACACCGTCTCTCCGTCGTAGAAGAGGAAATATTTCTCCTTCTTCCCGTCCTCCGTCTTGTGCTCGGCCCGCTTCCTACTCTCGGCATCGTTCAGCAAGATTTCCACCTCCACGCTCTGCCCGAAGCCGAAGAAGCTCATTTCACCGCCGGGCCGGGTCAGGCCGGGCCGGTCTCGGGTAGAACCTCTCCTCTCTGCGGGGGAGGAGCCCTAAGCGAAGGCCGGAGGGCTGGACGCCGGACCCAGCTCTCTGCCAGACTGGGGGCGACGGCACGACTCCCGGCTCCACGGGGAGGGGGCAGGGCCCGCTGCAGCGCCGTGGGTACCAGTGCACCGCGACTCGCCAGTCCCGGGCGAGTCCTAGCCGTCGGCGGCAGTGAGGGACTAGGGCCGGCAATGCAATTAGAGGGGGGCAGTACACAGCCCGGACATGCGTGGCCGCTGCCGGGCCACCGGGTGGGGTGCGGCGCCGAGCAGCACAGCGAGCCAGCCCCGGCCTCTGGCGGTGAAACGCACGGAGGTGCTTCCGCGGCTTTAAGCGGGGGTGAGGAGGGGCGGGGGGGGGGTGCTCAGTCTCCAGCCGGAACGCTTGCGTTCGCCTCTGCCGCTGTAGCTTTCGCGCATGCGTTCGCCTCTGCCGCTGTAGCTTTCGCCACTCGGCCCCCCCCCCCCACCGAGGTGTGCTCATTGCGCATGTACACTGGTAGACTGCGCGGCCTATCTTTCCCTTAGTTGACATGGCCGTTACAGCCTTTTGCCAGGATCCCGGGCAAGACGTCCCATAAAATTAAAAGAACTACAAATATCCTTTCTGGGTGCTTTGTTTTCCTTTATTGTTTTAGTTCGGTAAACATTAGACTACCATCTACATTCAAATATATACGACGTTCGAGTGCTGCCTGATGGGGTAAGGGTAGCCCTTTGACACGCACGGGAAATGCCGCTTGAGAGATGGGTGCGGGGAAGCAAGAGGAAAGATCCTGTCTCGAGTTCTCTTTACAGTGTCCTCCCAAAATAAGGCAAGAAAGACTATTAAGCTTTTATTTAATAGTTGAACCCCACTTTAAACGGAAACCAAAAAAAAATCACCCCGTGGAACGTTGGCTCAATAGCAATGCTTGGCCCGCCCCATTCTTTGCGCATGCGGCAGAAGTCCCTGCTGATTGGTTAATATAGGGAAAACTGCTGGGTGCGACGATTAGTCGGTGGGAAATTCCCCACATTGTGATTGGTCCACAGGAACGTCTCGGAGCGCGCGCGGGAGCGAGCTTTGAAAGTTGACCACCGGGGAGGCTAACCGGTTCCTGAGCGATAATGGTGGCGCTGCCGGGCCTTGGGAGCGGTCTGCAGCCCTGGTGTCCGCTGGATCTCAGCCCTGGTGAGAAAACGAGGCCGTGAGTCTCGGGGAGGCCAGGCTGTGGTGCTTTGCGAATGCGGTGTTCCTCTGCCCGGGCCTGGAGTGGGGGTGGGGCGCTCGGCTCCCAGCAGAGGCTGGGGTCTCCAGGTCTGTGCATTCCAGGACAGTGGCGAGCCGGGTGTGGAAGAGGGGGTCAACCTAGTGAAGGATCAGGAAAAAGAGAGCTTTTATGATCCGATCTCTTTTAGTTCTTTTGCATGTTTTCTCGGCCTTCCCTTGTTTATTCTGTAAATCCTCACTGGCTGTCTCATCGAGTTCTTTGGTTTTAAAATAGTAAATTTGGTTCTTCGTTCAGACTTATTTCCTGAACTTCGTGTTCGTTGGTTTAAATGGATGTCTCACAGGGACTTCAGACGTTACATGCGTGAAACTGGGGTTCCCAAAGCCAGTTGTTGGTACCAGCCAATCCACAGACCTGGGAGTCATGGCATGCCTTCTTCATCCTTAATGCTCACAGCCACACGGTTGTCCTCCCCTCAGAGATGTCTCTCAGGTCGTCCTTGCTCCTTTTCCTGATGCTGCTATCGAGCAGCAAGCCCTCATGATAGCTAGCCTGTATCCTAGCCGTTTTCTCATGCCAACTCTTTCAGCCTGTTCCCTACACCTCTACCAGGATCAGTTTTGAAAACACAAACGTGGGCGCCTGGGTGGCTCAGTGGGTTAAGCCGCTGCCTTCGGCTCAGGTCATGATCTCAGGGTCCTGGGATCGAGTCCCACGTCGGGCTCTCTGCTCAGCAGGGGGCCTGCTTCCTTCTCTCTCTCTCTGCCTGCCTCTCTGTCTACTTGTGATCTCTGTCTGTCAAATAAATAAATAAAATCTTAAAAAAAAAAAAAAAAAAGAAAACACAAACGTGACCCTATCAAATCTTTAAGCCTTTGATGTTTCTCCTTTATTTCTTAAATAAATGACCAAGTCTTTGGCATGCCCTGTAGGAGGGTTCACCACTCACTTCTTATCCAAGAGCAGATCCTTTGGAGTCAGAACTGTGGGTTGGCTCTTCAGTTTAGCATCTCTGTATCACGGAGTGAGTTGCTTAACCTTGCTAAGCCATAGTTTTCTTACATGTCAGATGGGGATTATAATAATATCTACCTCACAGGAGTTTTGTGAAGATTAATTTAGTACCTGGCACATAGTAGCTGCCGAATAAATACTATTTACTTATAGCATAAATAAATACTAATAATGACTCTCACCCTTTACACTAAGGCTCAGTGTTATAACTATTTTGTTTATTTTTAAACAGACTATTCTTACTTTCTCTTTATTCTCTCTGTCTGGAATACTTTTTTTGCATTTCTTTCCCTGATAAACTCCTACATTTAGGTCCAGTTGAAGCAGAATCATCTTTCCCACTTCTTTTATCCTTCCCACCTCCTCCATAATATTTTCTTCTATGCTCTCTGTATTTTACATACCTATTACTGTTTTAACACTGGTCTACTGAAAAAATAATAAACGTAAAAAAAAGATAGTGCCTATCATTTATTCAATTTATTAATTTCCTGACCAGATCTTTTCTCTTCAATGGGGGCTTGAGTAGTTGTCATCCAGAAATGAGATCTGAAATATTGGTATGTGTTTAAAAATATGCACATTAATTAAATGGGAGAATATGAGAGAAAAAGAAGCAGGAAAAGATGCAAGAATATTTTTAGGAAGAGGATTGTATTTGTTAAGAGAATGATTAGGAAAGAGTGAGTGAATAATTAAGCATGTTAAACCATTGCCTCAGGTGTCCCTTTGTGCTGCATACTTTCTTTGGGTTTATTAACTTGATTGTAAGATTTTCACAAAGGGACATCTGAGGCAATCTTTTATTAACCTCTCTTTTTTCGCCAGATTGAATTCTGGGAAAGCCATATCGTTCAGTGTTTTGAAGTGTCATTCATATCTAAAAAGTGTTTTCTTTCTTGGTATTTTTAGGCGATGATCAATCTAATAACCAGCTGCCAGTTCTGATTTTAAAAAAGATTTTTAGCATTTCTTGCTCTCTTTTAATTATGCTCCACCTGTATTGTATGTTTAAATGTGAGTTGTGACTAGTAAGTTCTCCATTTTTTTTTTTTTTTTAAAGATTGTATTTATTTGACAGAGAGAGAGAGAGAGAGACGGCAAGAGAGGGAACACAAACAGAGGGAGTGGGAGACAGAGAAGCAGGCTTCCCACTGAGCAGGGTGCCGATGTGGGGCTTAAACCCAGGACCTGGGATCATGACCTGAGCTGAAGGCAGACCCTTAACAACTAAGCCACCCAGGCACCCAAGTTTTCTCTTTATAAATATACTTAAAATCTAAAGGTTATTGATGTTTTACTTATTATAAAAACGTTTTATTTAATTGCATTTTCCTACTAGAATGGGTGGACACAGTATGGGAACTGGATTTCACAGAGACTGAGCCTTTGGATCCCAGCATAGAAGCAGAAATCCTAGAGACTGGGTTGAATGCATTCACAAAACTATATGAAAGTGTTTTCCCCTTTGCTACTGAAGAACATGGATCTACAGAGGTAAAGTAAATAAATAAATAAATAAAATTAAAAATTAAGCCAGAAGTGAAAGATGAAAGTCATTATAATCTGAGGCTTAGCCTTTTTAGTATACAGTTTATATGGAGTATGATAAGAATAGCATAGAGAATGTGGTTCATTTGTTATAAAATTGTAATGGCTAATAGCTAAGTCAAGTGGGAAGAAAGTTTAGGCTTTTGAACGTGAAATTCTGTTAGGAAATTCTTAGGGAGATGTAATAGGTCACTGGCAATGTGAATTGGAAGACTAGGAAAGAAGTAAAAATTCAACCACATAGATAGGAAGAGCCATCTGAATCAAGGGGATAGGTGAAGTGCAGTGATGCATGAGGTCAGTGGGGAAGAAAAGAGACAGGACAGGACTGAGAAAGCTGGTTCAAAGTGATGTGCAGGCAAGCAGTCAGAATGTGGTGAGTGTTAATATGAAGACTAGGGAGTAGTCAGGCATCAAGTGCTGTAGAGTCATGGGCAGGCAGAGTTCTGACACAAGGAAGTTGGGGCAGAGATGATTGGATCATCATTGGTGACCTGAAGGGTCACAGTTACTGGTGAGTGGAGTACAGCTGAAGTGGTATTAGGATTGAGGAGGTGACTGCTATAAAAGTAGGAGGTGATTTCTTCTGAAAGCTTCAGGTGAAAAAAATGCAGACTGCATATAGGATTCTAAATGTGCTCTTCTATAAAGTGGCACGTGCTAAGCAGTGTGGCTAAGCCAAGACATTACCTCCCACTTTCCCTGTCTTCAGGAAATCAGGAAGTACAAGGTCTGTTTCTTGAACTTTCGTGGGCCCAAGTTTTTTTAAAGGTATTCCAGGATAAACCGTATTTAGTTGCTGCTGTGTTTGGTTTATAGAAATAACCCTCAAGTGTTCCTCTTCATGTGTTTAATTGGCTAAACATGGAGGAATGATACAGTTAATAAAATTGTGATTTATAGTTGCAAGTGTATTACTTTTCTAACCTAGGTCACTTCTGAAATATGCTGAGGGAGAAGCTTTCAGGTATTTCTTTTCCTGTTCCCACTGCCCATAGAGCATTTAAATTTTAAGTAAATGGCTCTGATTTCTTCAGTTAGTAATTAGAGTGATAAATGGTTTTGAATACTTTTAATATAGGGGGTAACTTGTTTGAGTAAACACTAATATAAGGTGCCCCAAAGGTCTTAGTATAATTTTTAACTATGATAATTTCAGAAATATATATGCTTCAAACCTATCCCCAAATTATTTTTGAAAATTTGATTATTTATGTTTCTTATATACTAATTTATTTTTTAGTTTTGAATACTACATTTTAATTTTTTGCTTCAGTTCCTTGGAAGATTTATAATTAGGAGCCAGGTTGGTCTGTTTTGTTTTTTTTTTTAATGAGATACTAAATACTTGGTAAAATCAAAAATAACAAGAGATTTTCCCATTTCTGTAATTCTTGGCTTTTATGTCTCTCCCTCTCCCCAGAGCATATGGACCTTCTTCATTGAGAACAGTATTTCTCACAGGGCACTGGTGGCATTGTTCTATCACTTTGTTCAAACAGTTCATAAGAAAAGTGTCAGCGTGCAGTATCGACAATATGGCCTTCATGCTGCTGGGCTTTATTTTCTGTTGCTGGAAGTACCAGGTATGTATATTTGATATGATAGAATAAATATACTTCTGTTTTAAATTTTTACATTGTTTCGAGCCCTTACATTTTGTCTTCTCACTTCTAAAACGGAGTAATAGTAACCCATCTCACAGTTGTATAGAGTATGTCTATAAAATATATGGCATGTTACAGGTGTTCAAGAAATACCTTTCCCTTGTTTTTTTTTTTTTTTTTTTTTTAAATATGTTGTGTCTATAACCTAATGCAATTAATCTGAGAGAGTTAAAGGCTTGAGGAGGGGAATTATTTCTAAGATACAAGAGCTCCATTCCCACCCACCCCCACCTAGTATAAAAAACTGATACTGCCTGCTCATCTTCTGACTCCCTGTCCAGACTGAGAAAGACTGGGGAGTCATTGTGTTATATATAATCTCTTTCCTATGCATATATGAAAAAATACTTTAAAACCATTCTAATAAAGAAAGCATGAGAATAGCTAGTAATGCTTGATGAAGGAAAGCACAGGAAAGTAGTCTATGAGCATTGTTTTACTTCCTTTATTGTTAGAACACTTAGGTGGCTGTTCCTCCTGTGAGCAGTAAGAATCTCTTCTACCCATCTCAAACCCAAGGCAAGAGAGGATGGTACATAGAGGGGGATATAACTGGAGAACCTAAAGTTACTGCTTGTCATTTTTTATATTTATTGTCATTTGTATGTTTATATTTATTTATATTTATTGTCATTTATAATAACTGTTAAAGGATGATGATTATCCCATATGATTTGGGGGATGGTAAAAAGACATATAAAGCCTTGGACATTAATTTGTATTATTATTAAAGCTCAAAGGGGCGCCTGGGTGGTTTAGTGGGTTAAGCCTCTGCCTTCGGCTCAGGTCATGATCTCAGGGCCCTGGGATTGAGCCCCGCATCGGGCTCTCTGCTGAGCGGGGAATCTGCTTCCCCCTTTCTTTCTTTGCCTGCCTCTCTGCCTACTTGTGATCTCTCTCTCTGTCAAATAAATAAAATCTTTAAAAAAAAAAAAAAAGCTCCCAATAATGACTTCTGAAGTGAGTTTCTAAAGACTTTCTTCTTGCTAAACAGTATCTCAGTTGTAACTGAGCTGTCTTACAGAAAAGTGGTGGTTTTAGGAACCCACTTTTGTTCTTTTCTTCACTTGTTAGATCCAATTCCTTCTGATTAAGGTGGAAATGTATGCCAAAGTGAAGAGTGTTGTTCATTATAGGCTACTTGCAGCTTTCCAGCAAGTGGTGTTCTTGCCAATTATCTTCTGTTTTTAAATGTTTCTGCATTATGGTTGCAATGCTTTTGAGATTCAATTTTTAATCACAGTGTGCTCTTTTTCAAGATTGTTTTGGTTATTCTAGGTCCCTTGCATTTCCATGTGAATTAGAGGAGGTGGATGTCAATTTCTCCCAAAAAAGGCTTCTGGGATTTTGACAGTGCACTGAATTCGTAGATCAGTTTAGGGAGTGTTGCCATCTTAACAACATTAAGTCTTTCAAACCGTGAACATAGGCTATCTTTCCATTTATTTTGATTTTCCCTCATCTGTTTCAATATTTTATACTTTCCAATGTACAACTCTTGCGCTTACTCAGTAAAATTTATTCCTAAGTATTTTATTCTTTTCCTTGCTATTGTAGATTAAATTGTTTTCTCAGTTTCATTTTCAGATTGTTTACTGGTAGTGTGTAGAGGTACAAGTTACATTTATTTACTTAATATTTAAGTGTAGTTGATGTACAATGTCACATTAATTTCAGTCATACAATATAGTGATGGAACAAGTCTATATATGAAAAGCCTATACCTTATGCTATGTTCACTCCAAGTGAGGCTATCATGTCACCATTCTATGCTATTACAGTACCATTGGGTATATTTTCTGTGCTGTGCCTTTCATTCCCATGACTTATTCATTCTGTAACTGGAAGCCTTCTATTTCCCCTCCCCCATTTTGCCCATTTCCAATCCCTCAAGCAACTACCAGTTTGTTCTTTGTATTTACTGGTTTGTTTCAGCTTTTTTTGTTTGTTTTACTTTTTTAGTTTTCACATATATGTGAAATCATATATTTGTCTTTCTCTGTCTGATTTATTTCACTTAGCACACTACCCTCTAGGTCAGTCTGTATTGTTGCAAATGGCAAGATCTCATTCTGTTTTGTACCTGAGTAATCCATTTTATATATATGTACCCCATCTTTATCCATTTATCTATCAATGCACACTTGGGCTGCGTCCATCTATTGACTATTGTAAATAATGCTGCAGTAAACATAGGGGTGCATGTAAATTTTTTAATTAGTGCTTTCTTTGGTTAAATACTCAGTAGTGGAATTATTGGATCTTACAGTATTTTAGTTTTTAATTTTTTTAGTAACTTCCATGCTATTTTCTTTCCACAGTGGCTGTACCAACATTCCCACCAACAGTGCACGAGAGTTCCTTTTTCTTCATATCCTTGGATTTGTCATTTCTTGTCTTTTTCTTTTAAGATTTTATTTATTTGTGAGAGAGAGAGAGCACGAGCAGGGGATGGGGCAGAGACAAAGGGAGAAGGAGACTCCCCACTGAGCAGGGAGCCTGACTTGGGGCTCCATCATGGACACTGGGACCATGACTTGAGCCAAAGGCAGATGCTTAACTGAGCCACCCAGGTGCCCCTCTTGTCTTTTTAATTTTAGCCATTGTGATAGGTATGAAGTAATATCATTGTGGTTTTGATTTGTGTTTCCCTGATGATTAGTATTGTTGAGCATCTTTTCAAGTACCTGTTGACAGTTTATGTCTTTTTTGGAAAACTATTCGTGTCCTCTGCCCTTTTTTTAATTAAAGGACTACAATTGACTTTTTTATTACCAATCTTATACTATGAAAACTCACTGAATTCAATTACTGTTTCTATTTCTACAATTATTATTTTATCTTTATCTAATAGGATTATATCTTATGTGAATAGACATAATTTTACTTCTTTTTTCCAGTTTAGGTTCCTTGTATTTCTTTTCGTTGTTTTTTTTTTTTTTTAATTTGTCTAGTTGTCCTGATGAGGACCTCCAGTATAGTGCTGAGCAGGAGGTGCACATCTTGTCTTGTTTCTGATCTCAGGAGGAAAACATTGTCTTTTGTTCTTAAGGATGATATTTGCTGTGGGTGTTTTGAGGATCACCTTTAAGACATTGTTACTCCTACTTTGTTGTATGTTTTATTTTGAAAGGGTATTGAATCTTACTATTTGCTTTTCTGTATCTATGAGATGTTCATCTGATTTTTGATCCTTATTCCAATTATAGAGTATGGTATTATGATGATTGATTTTCGTGTTAAACTAGTTTTGCATTTCCTTGATCATAGTGTATACTCCTTTTTATGTATTGCCAGATTCTGCTGGCTAATGCTTTATTTATTTATTTATTTATTTATTAGAAATATGGAACATTTTGTGAATTTGCGTGTTATCCTTGCCCAGAGCTATGCTAATATTCTCTGTATTGTTCTAATTTTAGTATATGTGCTCTTGAAGTGCGCACAACTAATATTTTACTGAAGATTTTTGCATCTGTATTCATAAGAGATATTCTTTTTTTTTTTTTTAAATATAATGTATTATTTGCCCCGGGGGTACAGGTCTGTGAATCATCAGACTACACATTTCATAGCACTCATCATAGCACATACCCTGCCAATGTCCATAACCCAGCCACCCTATCCTACCCCCCCACCCAGCAGCCCTCAGTTTGTATTGTGAGATTAAGAGTCTCTTATGGTTTTTCTCCCTCCTAATCCCATCTTTTTTCATTTTTTTCCTTCCCTACTGCCCACAGTCCCCCAACTCTGCGTCTCAAGTACCTCATATCATAATTCTATGACTGACTTATTTTGCTCAGTATAATACCCTTTAGTTCCATCTGTGTCATTGCAAATGGCAGGATTTTGTTTCTTTTGATGGCTGCATAGTATTTCTCTGTGTGTGTGTGTGTGTGTGTGTGTGTGTGTGTGTATCACATCTTTATCCATTCATCTGTTGATGGACATCTAGGTTCTTTCCATAGTTTGGCTATTGTGGACATTGCTGCTATAAACATTCGGGTGCACGTGCCCGATCACTACATTTGTATCTTTGGATCACTTGGATCACTACATTTGTATCTTTAGGGTAAATATCCAGTAGTGCAACTGCTGGGTCATAGGGTAGTTCTATTTTCAATTCTTTGAGGAACCTCCTTACTGTTTTCCAGAGTGGTTGCACCAGTTTGCATTCCTGCCAGTAGTGTAGGAGGGTTCCTCTTTTTCTGCATCCTTGCCAACATCTGTAGTTTCCTGACTTGTTAATTTTAGCCATTTTGACTGGTGGGAGGTGGTATAAATTGGTTTTGGTTTGTATTTCCCTGATGCCGAGTGATGTTGAGCACTTTTTCATGTGTCTCTTGGCCATCTGGATGTCTTCTTTGCAGAAATATCTATTCATGTCTTCTGCCCATTTCTTGATTGGATTATTTGATCTTTGGGTGTTGAGTTTGATAAGTTCTTTATAGATTGTTGGATAGTTGCCCTTTATCTGATATGTCATTTGCAAATATCTTCTCCCATTCTGTCAGTTGTCTTTTGGTTTTGTTGAGTGTTTCCTTTGCTGTGCAAAAACTTTTGATCTAGAAGCAGTTCCAATAGTTCATTTTTGCCCTTGCTTCCCTTGCCTTTGGCAACGTTTTTAGGAAGAAGTTGCTGTAGCTGACATCGAAGAGGTTGCTGCCTGTGTTCTTCTCCAGGATTTTGATGGAATCCTTTCTCACATTGAGGTCTTTCATCTATTTTGAGTCTATTTTTGTGTGTGGTGTAAAGAAATGGTCAAGTTTCATTTTTCTGCATGTGGCTATCAAGTTTTCCCAACACCATGTTGAAGAGACTGTCTTTTTTCCATTGGAGAAAATTTTGGAAAAAATTACAAAGAATTTTCCTGCTTTGTCGAAGATTAGTTGATGGATTCTGGGCTCTGTTCTGTTCCACTGATCTATGTGTCTGTTTTTGTGCCAGTACCATACTGTCTTGATGATTACAGCTTTGTAATAGAGCTTAAAGTCTGGAATTGTGAGGCTACCAGTTTTGTTTTTCTTTTTCAACATCCTCTGGCTATTGGGAGAGTCTTTTCTGTTTCCATGTAGATTTTAAGATTATTTGTTCCTTTTCTGAAAAATATTGATGGTATTTTGGTAGGTATTGCATTAAGTGTGTAGATTGCTTTAGGTAATATAGATTTTTTCACAATATTTGTTCTTCTAATCTATAAGCATGGAACATTTTTCCATTTCTTTGTGTCTTCCTCAGTTTCTTTCATGAGTGCTTTATAGTTTTCTGAGTACAGATACTTTGCCTCTTTGGTTAGGTTTATTCCTAGGTATCTTATGGTTTTGGGTGCAGTTGTAAGTGGGATCAACTCTTTTATTTCTCTTTCTTCTTTCTTATTGTTGGTGTAAAGAAAAGCAACTGATTTCTGTGCATTGATTTTATATCCTGACACTTTACTGACTTCATGTATGGGTTCTAGCAGATTTGGAGTAGAGTCTTTTGGGTTTCCCACATAAAGTATCATACCATCTGCAGAGAATGAGAGTTTGACTTCTTCCTTGCCAATTCAGATGCCTTTATTTCTTTTTTTTGTCTGATTGCTGAGCCTAGGACTTCTAGTATTATGTTGAATAGCAGTGCTGATAGTAGACATCCCTGCCATGTTCTTGACCGTAGGGGCAAAGCTCTCAGTTTTTCCCCACTGAACATGATATTTGCTGTGGGTTTTTCATAGATGGCCTTGATGATATTGAGGTATGCACTCTCTCTCCCTACACTGTGAAGAGTTTTGATCAAGAAAAGATGCTGTACTTTGTCAAATGCTTTTCAGCATATATTGAGTATCATATGGTTCTTGTTCTTTCTTTTATTAATGTATCACATTCATTGATTTGCAGATGTTGAACCAACTTTGCAGCCCAGGAATAAATCCCACTTGGTCGTGCTGAATAATACTTTTAATGTACTGTTGGATCCTATTGGCTAGTATTTTGGTGTTAATTTTTGCATCCATGTTCATCAGGGATATTGGTCTGTAATTCTCCTTTTTGATGGTGTGTCTGGTTTTGGGATCAAGGTAATGCTGGCTTCATAAAATGAGTTTGGAAGTTTTCCTTCCATTTCTATTTTTTGGAATAGTTTCAGGAGAATAGGTATTAATTGTTCCTTAAATGTTTGGTAGAATTCTCCCAGGAAGCCATCTGGCCCTGGGCTCTTGCTTGTTGGGACATTTTTGATGACTCCTTCAATTACCTTACTGGTTATGTGTGTGTTCATGTTTTCTATTTCTTCCTGGTTCAGTTTTGATAGTTTATATGTCTCTAGGATTGCATCCATTTCTTCCAGATTGTCAAATTTGCTGGCGTGTAGTTGCTCGTAATATGTTCTTATAATTGTTTGTATTTCTTTGGTATTGGTTATGACCTCTCCTCTTTCATTCATGATTATATTAATTTGGGCCCTTTCTTTTTTCTTTTTGTTAAGTCTGGCCAGGGGTTTATCAATCTTATTAATTCTTTCAAAGAACCAGCTTCTAGTTTCATTGATTTGTACTACTGTTCTTTTCGTTTCTATTTCATTGATTTCTTCTCTGATCTTTGTGATTTCTCTTCTCTTGCTGGGTTTAGGCTTTCTTTGCTCTTCTTTCTCTAGCTCCTTTAGGTGTAGGGTAAGTTGTGTACTTGAGACCTTTCTTGTTTCTTGAGAAAGTCTTGTATTGCTATATTATTTCTTCTCAGGACTGCCTTTGCTGTGTCCCAAGGATTTTGAACAGTTGTGTTTTCATTTTCATTTGTTCCATGAATTTTTAAAATTCTTCTTTAATTTCCTAGTTTACCCATTCATTCTTTAGTAGGATGCCCTTTAACCTCCATGTATTTGAATTATTTCCAACTTTCCTCTTGTGATTGAATTCTAGTTTCATTCAGAGCACTGTAGTCTCAAAATATGCAGGGAATAATCCTAGTGTTTTGGTATGGGTTGAGACCTGATTTGTGACCCAGGATGTGATCTATTGTGGAGAATGTTCCATGTGCACTAGAGAAGAATGTGTATTCTATTGCTTTGGAATGGAGTGTTCTAAGTATATCTGTGATGTCCATCTGGTCCATGTATCATTGAAAGCCTTTATTTCCTTGTTGATCTTTTGCTTAGATGATCTGTCCATTTCAGTGAGGGGAGTATTAAAGTCCCCTACTATTATTGCATTATTGTTGATGTGTTTCTTTGATGTTGTTTTTAAATGGTTTATATAGTTGGCTGCTCCCATGTCAGGGGCATAGATATATAAAATTGTTAGATCTTCTTGTTGGACAGACCCTTTGAGTATGATACAGTGTCTTTGATATAGTCTTTGGCTTAAAATCTAATTTATCTGATAAAAGGATTGCCAGCCCAGCTTTCTTTTGATGTGCATTAGCATGGTAAATTGTTTTCCACCTCTTCACTTTAAATTTGGAGGTGTCTTTGGGTCTAAAATGAGTTTCTCAGGGGTGCCTGGGTGGCTCAGTGGGTTAAAGCCTCTGCCTTTGGTTCAGGTCATGATCCCAGGGTCCTGGAATCAAGCCCCGCATAGGACTTTCTGCTCAGCAGGGAGTCTGCTTCCCCCTCTCTCTCTGCCTGCCTCTCTGCCTACTTGTGATCTCTGGCTATCAAATAAATAAAATCTCTAGTTTCTCAGAGACAGCTTATCAGTGAGTCTTTTTTTTTTTTTCCCCATTCTGATACCCTATGTCTTTTGATTGGGGGATTTAGCCTATTTACATTCAGGGTAGCTATTGAAAGATATGAATTTAGTGCCATTGTATTGCCTGTAAGGTGGCTGTTACTGTATATTGTCTCTGTTCCTTTGTGGTCTGTTACTTTTAGACTCTTTCTTTGCTTAGAGGACCCCTTTCAATATTTCCTATAGAACTGGTTTGGAGTTTGCAAATTATTTTATTTTAGTTATTGTTTCTCTTACAAGCTTTTTATCCCTCCTTCTATTTAAATTACAGCCTAACTGGATATAGTATTCTTGGCTGCATATTTTTCTCATTTAGTGCTCTGAGTATATCCTGCCAGTCCTTTCTGGCCTGCCAGGTCTCTGAGGATAAGTCTGCTGCCAATCTAATATTTCTACAGTTGTATGTTACAGACCTCTTGTCCCGAGCTGCTTTCAGGATTTTTCTCTTTGTCACTAATGCTTGTAAGTTTTACTATTAGGTGATGGGGTGTGCACCTATTCTTACTGGTTTGGAGAGGGGTTCTCTGCACCTCTTGGATTTTGATGTTTGTTCCTTTGCCATATTTGGGAAATTCTCTATATAATAATTTACTCCAATATACCATCTGCCCCCCTCTCTTTCTTCTTCTGGAATCCCAGTTATTCTAATATATTTTCGTCTTATGGTATCACTTATCTCTCGAATTCTCCTCTCGTGGTCCAGTAGTTGTTTGTCTCTCTATTGCTCAGCTTCTTTATTCGTCTTTTGGTCTTCTATATCACTAATTCTCTCTTCTGCCTCATTTATCCTAACAGTAAAAGCCTCCATTTTTTAGGTTGTGTACTTAAGACCTTTCTTGAGTTTCACATCATTAATAGCTTTTTTTATTTCAACTTGGTCATTTTAGTTCTTTTATTTCTCCAGAAAGGGATTTTTTTTTCTCTAGAAAGGGATTTTCTAATATCTTCCATGCTTTTTTTCAAGCCCAGCCTTGATAATCATCATTCTGAACTCTAGTTCTGACATATTATTAATGTCCATATTGATTAGGTCTCTAGCCATTGGTACCGCCTCTTGTTCTTTTTCTTCTGTTGAGTTTTTCTGCCTTGTCATTTTATCCAGATAAGAATAAATGAATGAGAGAACAAAATACTAAAAGCGTGGCAAAGACCCAGAAAAATATATGCCAACCAAATCAGAAGAGACCCAAAACCGGGGGGAGAAGAAAGGGAGAAAAAATAAATAATAAGAAAATATATATATGTTAGAGTGGTGAATAGAACAGAGCCACCCACTTGATTTGGGGTGTATTCTCATCTCTTAGAAGAAACTACCTCCCCAAATTTTAGACAAGGAAAAACATATATATACAAAAATAAAGGTGAACATGATGAAGGGATGGAATATGACTGTAAAGATGAAAATTTAAAAAGATTCTAAAAAGAATTGATAAGATAAGAAGTTGGTTGGAAAAAAAAAGTGCAGAGAATGTGATCAGGCTGGAGAATAGAACAAAGGCATGTGCTAGATTCTAGGGTATATTTCCATCTGTTAGAAGAAATCGTATCCCAAAATTTTAAAAAAGAATAAAAACCTATATGTGTACAAAAAATAAGGTTAAATCCAATGAAGGGATAATATATGACTATAATAATGAAAATTTTAAAGCTTTTTTTAAAAGTATTGATAAAATAGTTAAAAATGTTAAAAGAGGAAAATTTTAAAAATTGAGTAAGAAAAAAATAACATTTGAAACGTTGAACTTTGCAAGACTAAAGGGTCATGGGAAAAAAGCCACCGAGTTCTATGTGTTGCTTTCCCCTAGCTCTGGAGTTCCAGAGTTCTCATTGATTGGTGAACTTGGTCTGAGCTGGTTGTTCTTGCTGATCTTCTGGGGGAGGGACCTGTTGCAGTGATTCTCAAATGTCTTTGCCTGAGGCAGAATTGCACCACCCTTGCCAGGGGCCAGGCTAAGTAATCTGATTGGGTTCACTGTTGGTAGCTTTTATTTCCTGAATGATTGTCATACAACTCTGGAGGAGGGGAATGAGGATGGCGTCCTCCAAATCTCCAGCCTGTAGGAGCTGAGAGCTCAGGGCCCCACTCCTCAGTGTGCCCTCAGAGAAAAGCATTCAATCCCTCCTGTCTCCCTGGTCTCTGGCTGCACTCCTGTCTTACCCAGCCTGTGGCCGTGTGTTTCTGTCTCTGGTACACGGCCCCCTTTGGAGTTTCCAAACACACCAGGTTCCTACATCGTGCTCCTGCACTGCTCCTCCTGGAGGAGGAAACGGGGCGGGGGCAGGGGTCTCTCCAGGTCTGCCACTTGTGGGGTCACTGCTTGAAGAGCAGTGTCCCAACTGTGCTTGGATCACGGTTTTAGGTAACCCCGAGGTGAGAGCGCACTCCTTAGCTCCGTCCCTGTAGCTGGCTTTCCTGCTCCAATACCTAGGAACTCAGCCACACTCAGACACCCCCGGTCTTTCTGTAACCCCTTGGGTCCTGAGACCACACTATCCCCGTGAGGGCTCTACCCCCCACTTAGCGTCTGGAGCAATATCCCTCAGTGGAGCAGACTTCTAAAAGTTCCAATTTTGTGTTCTGCTGCTCTACCACTGCTGGGAGCCAGCCCCTCCCCCTGCGATCTGTCTTGTTGCTTTGGATTCACTTCTCCACGTGTCCTGCCTTCCAGAAAGTGGTCTATGTTCTGTTACTAGAATTGCTGCTCTTCTCTTCTATCTCCTATTGAGTGTGTAGGTATTCAGAATGGTTTGATAACTATCTAGCTGAACTCCTAGGACTGATGATATTTTAGTCTCCTACTCCTCCACCATCTTCCCGCCTCCTCAAGAGATACTCTTCTTTTTGATAAGCCTTTGTCTGGTTTGGGTTTCAGGATAATATCACACATAGAATGAGTTGGGTAGTGTTCTTGCCTTTTTTATATTTTGGAAGTTTGTGAAGACAGGATTGTTTTTCTGCCTTAAATTTTTGGTAGAATCAATAATGAAGTCATCTGGGCCTGGAGTTTTCTTTGAGAAAAATTTTTTTGTAAAATCTATAGTGATATGTTGTTTGCGTTCAGGTCTGATTGGTAATTTGTATATTTTTGTTGTTTTCCTTAGTCTAGAGGTTTATTAATTGTATTGGTCATTTCAGAGAACCCACTTCTGATGTTATTGATTATATTATGTATTATATTATGTATTCTTGGGACACCTGGGTGTCTCAGTCAGTTAAGCATCTGACTTGTGGTTTCAGCTCAGGTCATGGTCTGAGGGTCGTGAGGTCAAGCCCCATGTGAGTCTCTGAGCTCAGCATGGAGTCTGCTTGAGAGATTCTTTCTCTCCCTCTCCCTCCTCTCTGCCTCTCTCCTGCTTATGAGTGCACACATGCATGCTCTCTGTCTTTCATATATGAATAAAATAAAATCTTTAAGAAAGATTACTTCAGGGTAGCCTACCCTATACACTAATGAATGAATCCTTATCAAATTTTTATTGCAGGGATGCCTGGGTGGCTCATTGGTTAAGCCGCTGCCTTCGGCTCGGGTCATGATTCCAGGGTCCTGGGATCGAGTCCTGCGTAGGGCTCCTTGCTGGGCGGGGAGCCTGCTTCTCTCCTCGCTGCCTCTGCCTGCCTCTCTGCCTGCTTGTGTGTACTCTCTATCTCTGGCAAATAAATAAAATCTTTAAAAAAAAAAAATTGTATTGCATATAGTATCATAGTCATATTCAAAAATCGGTTTTAGAAACATTGTTACATTATTGTTTCTTTTCAAATAGTGTTTAAGTATATTTTGATAAGCAGTTATTCCTGGATTAACTTGATCCTTTTGAGGCTTGTTTTAAAGTTTTGTTGGAGTAGAGATAAGGTAGCCTTTACTCTAGAGCTAGTTTAGCCCTACTCTTAAGGTGTGTTTCTTTCCAAAGAGGCTACTAAATGCTCTAGGTGTCTAAGTTTCCAGCACTGGCTGGCCAGAACTCAAATATTTCTCAACCCTGTATAAGTTAGAAAAGCTATTTATCTTCTAGCTCCTTGGAAATTGTTCTTTGCTTACTTTCATAAAATTTTACCCTCTGTGGACATAGCTTATATTTAGCCCTATGGAGATCTCTGAAGCTCTTTTTCTGTATAGTTTCTGCTTCTCCAATACCCTGCTCCTTAAACTCCAGCTACCCTTGCCTTCCTGACTCTAATTTCTGTATTCTCAACTTAGAAACACTGTCATAATGTATTTGGGTTCACCATTTTCTGCTGTTGTCCAAAAATTACCTCAAAACACAAAACTGGGGCAATTTTAGGATTTACCTAATTTGTTTTTGTTTCCTCAGACACTGTGTTTCTATGCTACCTATTGCTCCATGTCTGTAAAATAGTTATTTTATACATTTTTGTCCAGTTACATAGTTTTTGGCCGCACGACAGGTATAAAACTCAATTACTCCCTGGTCAGGTGTGAATATCTTATTTATTTCTGATCAGCACGATTTCTCATCTCCTGATGCTGAAGTTGAATGGTATTTATTTGCTAAAGGGTCATTGTTTGTTTAGAGTTAATGATAAGCTCATTTTTACTTATTAATTTTTCATCTGTTGTTATAGACCTATCTCAAGACAATTAAATCTAACCCATCTACTCTTTATTCTTTATAAATAGGCAGTGTAGCCAATCAAGTGTTCCACCAAGTGATGTTTGACAAATGTATTCAGATTCTAAAGAAGAGCTGGCCTCAGGAATCTAACTTGAATCGGAAAAGAAAGAAAGAGCAGCCTAAGAATTCTGAGGCAAATCCAAGAGGGAATAGGAAAAGAGGAAAGCCACCTAGGAAAGAAGATATTGAGGTAAGAAGTAAATGTAATAATAAAACATATCTGTATCAACACAAGATTGTGATTTAAGAATTAACTTTTTTTTTCTTAAGATTTTATTTATTTATTTGACAGAGAGAGAGAGCACAAGTAGGCAGGGAGGCAGGCAGAGAGTGGGGGGGAGGGAAGTAGGCTCCCTGCTGAGCAGAGATGCGGGGCTCAATCCCAGGACCCTGAGACCATGACCTGAGCAGAACGCAGAGGCTTAACCCATTGAGCCACCCAGGCACCCCAATGATTAACTTTATATTAAAATATGGTTTTGGGGGGGCGCCTGGGTGGCTCAGAGGGTTAAGCCTCTGCGTTCAGCTCGGGTCATGGTCTCAGGTTTCTGCGATCAAGCCCCTCATTGAGCTCTCTGCTCAGCAGGGAGCCTACTTCCCTTTCTCTCTCTGCCTACTTGTGCTCTCACTCTCTCTGTCAAATAAAAATATACACACACACACATACATATATATGTATGTATGTATGTATATATGTATATATATATATATATATATATTATGGTTTTGGGCATCATGATTATAACCAAATGATCCCAAAGTATCATCAGCTATCCAGTATTCCAGTATGACCTTAAGTTGTTTCATGCTTTGTATACTACTGAGAATACGTTTCTGCCTTGTCATCTTTCCAACCTCCCCATAATCTTTCACCAGCTTTATTCCCAGGTATGCTTGGCAACATCCCAACAGGTTTATTTGCCACATTATCTTACCGTCATTAAAGAGGAGGATTGAAGTATCTGAGGACTCATGTCTGTAAGAGTGTAATGGAATAATATTAATTCCAAATTCTTGTGTGATGACTTGGTAGGACGGTGGATGTTCTTTGACATGAAAACTTATAAGAAACAAAAGGATTCCCATTGACACAAAAATACAGAGCTAGAAACTACTCTGCAGTCATCTAGTCCAATGATTTATTTTTCTGGCTTTGGAGACAGAGCAGTTAAGGGACCTGATCAGGGTCATATCACCTCTGCAATTCAGCAATCACGTGGAGTGTAACTGGACTTGGATTTGAGTACATTAAAAACCATGGGACAAAGTGTTAGGCATTATTATGCAGCAGGTGAAGCAGGCATCACCTATACATATCTTTATAATCTAGGTGGATGAAATAGAAGAACAGGAAGATGAAGAAAGTATTTGTTTTTCTGCTCGAGACCTTTGTCAAATTCGAAATACCATCTTTCACCTTTTGAAGAATTTTTTAAGGCTGCTGTCTAAATTTTCTCTGAAAGAAAAGCCACAGTGCATACAGAATTGCATAGAAGTAAGTGAGAATTCCAAAAAACCTTGGGGCAACCTCAAAGGGCAGAGATGATAGCTAATACTTAATAAGTAGGAAAAATCAGCTGTCTTCTTTGTATCTGTTTTCCAGGTCTTTGTTGCATTAACTAATTTTGAACCAGTTCATCATGAATTTCATGTGACCCAGGCCAGGTGAGCCACTAATTCTTCCAATGCTAAAATTTTGCTCTAGCAAAAGTATAAATGCCATATTATCCTAACTGGCACACAAGAATTTATTCATTTGGATGTGGTTTATTACAGGGTTACAGAAGATTCAGAGTAATATTGTGTCCATTAATTAATCTTTTGCCTTTTTTCTTTAGAAACCTTAACCAAGTAAAATATGTACCAGAACTAGCCTATCATGGATTGTATTTGCTATGCTCCCCCATTCATGGAGAAGGAGATAAGGTAAAGGAGAAAAAGATTTAATTTAATTACTATTTGAATTGAAAGCATCTGAATCATATAATGGAAAAACATTGGCAGCATTTGGTGTAATTGCCATTTTAATTTACCAAGTCATTTTCATGATCTTACGTCATTTTTGGCAAAAAAAGCATCACTGTTTCTGTTTGCTACCTGTTTTTCATAACCAAACTGGTATTCAAATACTTGCAGGGTATGGCAAATTACTGTTAGGTTTCATACAAAAAATGGTTCCAGTGTGAATTAGATAGGAAGAACACGGAATAGAATGTCACTTTTAGAGAAACAGTCACCAGATTGTTCTCAAAAGAACAGAGAGTCGTGGAATTTTCAAGTTTTCCTTGGCAAGTTTCATGTGTGCTTCAGTATTTCTATTAGTGTTTATATCATTTCAGTTGAGAATTCTATAGAAATATCACTGGTTATCATTCCTAGTCAATATTTGTATATGGATTTTCCTCACTAAGAGAGTATCACTATCTAAACTTTGGAGTCAGGGTTGTTCAAGCATTATGGTATTACTAGACTTGGATGTGATTAATAAAACAAGATTTTACAAGAAATGTAATAGAACAAGGTCCTATGACTTTCGGTGTCTGTGCTACACTTAATTTCCAGGGTGAGTCCCTGGAAAGTGAGTCCCTACTTAAGAAGTAGGTTCAAAGATGGTGACTAACATAACACAATAAAAATTTTAAAAAATAAAATAAAATAAAGTCAATTAGTCTTTGGGGAACAAAAAAAAAAAAGAAGAAGAAGAGGAAGAAGTAGGTTGAGGGCACCTGGGTAGCTCCACTGACTCTTCTTTTTGGCTCAGGTTGTGATCTCAGGGTTTTGGAATCAAGCCCCACATTGGGCTTGGCATTCAGCATGGAGTCTGGTCGTCCCTTTCCCTCTCCTCTTCCTCTCTCTCTCTTTCTCATAAATAAATAAAATCTTAAGAAAAAGAAAAGAAATAGGTTCGGGACTTTGGGCCAGATTGTGTACAGCAGTGGTTGAATTCTGGCTCCACCTCCTACAGCTGTGCCTCCTTGTATGAGGTACTCAGCCTTTCCAAAGCCTCAGTCTTTCCACAGCGTTGCCAGGAGGAGGAAATGAAAGAATGCTTGTCAGATGCTGAGTGCCATGCC
The DNA here is from genome assembly GCF_030435805.1 of Mustela lutreola. Classification (NCBI taxonomy): domain Eukaryota; kingdom Metazoa; phylum Chordata; class Mammalia; order Carnivora; family Mustelidae; genus Mustela; species Mustela lutreola. The sequence continues at coordinate 204,390,693 of NC_081290.1, read as the reverse complement.
TGTTTAGAAAACATGCCATGTTTTATAATTTATTATACCATTTTCCTTTCTGTGTTTAAAATATGGGTGGGATAGAATTCACATGAGTGCTTTCAATTTCTGTGGTCTTTGTAACATTTGTAAAAGCTGGATGGGGAAATATATGCCTAGGTCTACAGAATTTCTCAAGATGTAGTATTTTTTAATTGTGAGAGGGTTGACTAGATGTCAGACATGTTGGTTTTAGTCATGGAGGCTCTTTTATCAGGTATATATATATATATATATGAAATGCCTCACTTATGCAGTTGTGAGGTTTGAGATTAAATCTGGTAATATATATGAATGTGCTTAACACAATACCTGCCACATATGTGGTTTTCTGCACATGTTTTATTTACAGGGTGAATGAATGGTTAAATTGAATAAGTTATATGAGGTGTTAAACATTGGAAGGCATGTTGTAAACTTCAGGTAAAACACAAGTGTAAAATACCATTCTTCCTTTGTTGTATAAGGGATTAGCAGTAGCATTTTTTTGCCATTTAGAAGTGACAATTAATCCTCTATTTACCCTAATTTCAGAGCTACAGTTTGAAAGGGTAGGGAGAAAAACTAGATGGCATTCCTATCACTACCTGTAAGCAGTGTTTTCACGTTGTTTCCATCATGTGTTTATTGAGTACTTGGTAATTGTCCAAGAAACACGTTTCTGGTGTTCATCCAAAAACTCTGTCAACCCAACTTATCTTCACACAGCTTGAAATGGTTTACTCTAGGGCACCTGGGTGGCTTAGTTGGTTAAGCGTCTGCTTTCAGCTCAGGTCGACCCAAGGGTCCCGAGATTGCGCCCTGTATCAGGCTCCTGTCTCAATGAGGAGCCTGCTTCTCTCTCTTCCTCTGATCCCCACCCCCCAACTTGTGCAAGTGTGCTCTTTCTCTCTCTCAAAAAAATAAATTCTTAAAAAGAAAAGAAAAAGAAGTGGTTTACTGTGGTCTGCATCACTCTCTTTGAGGCCCTTAGATTCTTTATCAATCCTTAAATAAAATTTTCTTCTCTTCCAGGTTATAGGTTGTGTTTTCCATCAAATGCTGAATGTGATATTAATGTTAGAAGCAGGTGAAGGAGCCCATCGTGCTCCCCTTAGTATTACAACATCAGTTATCAACGGTAGAAAGCAGGCGGTCCAGTTCATCAGGTGAGGCATACACGCGTAGATTTTCACTCTCTTTAGCACTCTCTCTTAAACCTCCTGGGCCCTGTACTAGCCAAAATTTCTAACACCTATGGAAACTAACAGATTTCTGGCCTGTTATGGTTTTGGGGGTCAAAGTAAAGCACTTCCGAGCTCTTCTGGTTCACATGGCCCGGAGTTCATTGTTGGTAGCCTCTGCACAGGGTCATTGTTAAGGGATACAGAGTCTGTAATTCATGGACTAGCACTGGCCTCCAGCCTGATTCCCACGAGCCTATAAAGTCAGGCTCTGAGGAATGACAGTTTGCTTCTCATCTGTTTTATCATTTGGCTCAGTGTTTGCCTCTCTTACGAGTCTGCCTCTTCTTTTCCTTTTTGTATTTCTGTCTTCTCTTAGTCTCTTTCTTTTTGTTCCTTGCCACTTTTTCCATGTTTCCTCTCTCTTTTCTATCCTTTTCCCTCTACAACCATACTTCCTAAAGGGAAGAATTAAATTAATTTTTACTTCTTTAACAATAATTGATAGACCAATTTTCCCTTCATGAATCATATAGCTTCCCCTAAAAAGTTCCATTTCTCATCTTTACTGGGGAAGACATATTGCTATGTCATTGGCTTTTCTTTCCCTCCTTTATTGAATTTTTGGCATGCACTGTGGAGGTGGTGGAATGAAGTGGTAAGTATATGAGTGTGTACATGCCTGCAGGTATACATGGAATATAGTGTAGTTGGAGATATGGGGTGTGGATGGTAGAATCCAGATATATATAGGCTGTCATCTGATCATTGAGCAAGTATCTCTTGTGGGGGGTTTCTTAAAACATTAAATAGCTAAGATGCTTTAAGTGGAAACACCCGTTTTGGTTCTTCCATAACAGTTCATGATGTCTCCAATTGCTGTAGTATCCACATAATGGTACAGATAAACACTAAAGATGGATCAAATCTGGGCATTACTATGATAATCTGGGGCACCTGGCTGGCTCAATTGAAAGAGTGTGTGACTCTTCATCTTGGGGCATGGGGTTGAGTCCACATTGGGGGTAGAGGTTACTAAAATAAGTAAGTAAACTTAAAAAAAACACACACAATAATAATTTTGGATTAAAGTTTGGAGACGTATTATTAACAAAGCTGTTGAAATGTTGCATTTCACTCAGCTACCACAAGGTGGTGCCATGTCTTATTTATTATTATTTACCCCAAAAAAGATGTATTTTAGAGTCTCAATATGAAATTTAGTACATAGCCAAAAAGTCATACAAAGTTTCGCATTTACTCTTCCCTGACTGTAGCTGTCTGCTTGGCAGCAGCTCTCTAAAAACACACATAGGACATAGTGAATGATCTGCTGCTGTGAAACTATTTTACTCTCTTCACTGAAGCAATGCTTACAATATGGGGTAAATAGTTTTTAATATTCAGGACTTTTAAAACATAGAAGTCATGGTGTTTGAGAACAGAATTGAAAAATTACTATTCTTTGTAATTGGTGTATTGTAAACAGTGGGTGTGGTTTCTTTTTTAAATAGTTCACTTGTGGATGAACTAAAGGAAAATGTATTCCCAGTCCTTCGCATCTTACTCCAGCACATCTGTGCCAAGGTACCATTTGCTTTAATAGTAATAGTAAGAATGATAAAGATGATGATAAAAATACATACTAGATGTGAAGGTAAATGTGTATGTTTGTGTGTATATTTGTTCTTGTGAATGAATCTATTATTCATTATGGAAAGTAGTTTTGTTTAATTTTTTCACTACATGTTCCCATTGACAGTGTTCTTTTTGGGGGGGATCCTTTTTATTTTGGAAAATTTCAAACATGTGAATAAATAGAATATGGTGATAAGCACCTACTTTCAACAATTTTGTGTCACTTATACCCCTATAATGTATAATTTCGTCAACACATGTAAACATTGGGTTTTTCTTTTTTTAAGCAAATTCCACCATATCCATTGATGCTTAAATATTTCATATGTATCTCTAGAGGATAAGAACCCTAAAAACATAACCAATAAATACCAACACACCAAAGAAAATATATAATAATTCCTTAATATCATCAAATATCTGGTTAATGTTCAAATTTTTATGATTATCTTTTCAGTTTCTATAGCAGTTTGGACAAATGATTCCTAATTTGAATGCAGTAGATTCTAGGGGGGTTCCATAAACTTTCCGAAATTTTGTGCTAAGTTTGACTTTCTGAGGGAAGGGCTTATAGATTAGTTTTCAAAGGGGTCTGGAACCTAAAATTTGCTAGTAATTTTTATAACATTTAAAGATTCACTGAATAGTTTCATTCACTAATTTTCTGCTTCTATCACAACACGTATTTCAGTTGTCCTATAGGTAGATATGGGCTGGACAGCCTCTCAATGCTTATATTTCAGGTGACTGATAAATCAGAGTATCGGACCTATGCGGCCCAGTCCTTGGTCCAGCTGCTCAGCAAACTTCCCAGTAGGGAATATGCTACATTCATTGCCTGGCTTTACAGATATTCACGAAGTTCCAAGGTAGGAGATATGCATAAAATCTTGATTCCTGGCTCTTGCAACCTCCTGACAGACAGATCTGAATACACAAGGGATACTTTGTTTTTTATTCCTGTCTGATGGAGATTCTTATGATTTTGCTTTATCAGATCCCACACAGGGTTTTTACTCTAGATGTTGTCTTAGCTCTATTGGAACTGCCTGAAAGAGCGGTAGATAACACTCTCTCGATGGAGCATCAGAAGATCTTAAAGCATAAGTTCTTGGTACAGGAAATTATATTTGACCGTTGTGTAGACAAGTCACCGACTGTCCGCAGCAAGGCACTGTCCAGTTTTGCACATTGCCTGGAGGTATCTGTTACCACTGCATCGGAGAGCATACTGGAACTTCTGAGTAACAGTAAGTGTGGTAACCATTGGGACATGGAACCTGTCTTGTGCTTTTCAAGAAATTGGACTGTAAAGAAAAATCATTCTTTGCTGTTGCAAAAGTAATTGATACAGTATGATATACTTTTGCCCTCATAAACCAATTTTAGTACATTTTTTTGTTCAATAACTTCTTAAATATAGACATACCTTGCAGATTTTGAGTTTGGTTCCAGACCACCACAGTAAAGCAAATACTGCAATAAAATAAGTCAAATGAATTTCTTGGTTTCCCAGTACATATAAAAGTTATGTTTACAATACACTGTTGTCAGTTAGTTGGCGATAGCATTATGTCTCAAAAAAGTACTTACTATAATCAAAAAATACTTTTTGCTAATAATGTTAAGTATCATGTGAGCTTTCAGCAAGTTGCAGTCTTTCTGCCAGTGGAGGGTCTTGCCTCAGTGTTGATGGCTGCTGACCAATAAATCAGTGTGGTGGTTGCTAAAGGATGGGGTGGCTCTGGCGGCTTCTTAAAATAAAACAGTGATGAAGTTTGCCACATCAATCGACTCTTCTTTTCACCAATGATTTCTCTGTAGTAGGTGACACTTTCTTCCAAATTGGAGTTATTCCCAACGCTCACAGCTTCTTTACCACAAGTAGATTCCATCCTAGGAAACCACTGTCTTTGTTCACCTGTAAGAAGCTACTCTTCATTTGTTCAAGTTTTGTCATGAGATTGCAGCAATTCAGTCATATTTCCAGGCTTTGCTTCTAATTCTGCTTCTCTTCATGTTTGCACATCTGCAGTCAGAATACATATATCATTTATTAGGTTTGCTATGTTATATGGGTATGGTTCATAGTATCCCAAAACAATTATAATAGTAACATCAAAGATCACTGCTCATAGATCACCATCAATATGAAGAAGTTTGAAGTATTTTGAAAATTACCAAAACCTGGCAGACACAAAGCAAGCAAATACTGTTAGAAAAATGGCACCCATAGATTTGCTTGTTGCAGTTACCACAAATTCTCAATTTGTTAAAACTGCAGTATCTATGAAGCGCAGTAAAACAAAGTGTGATAAAACAAGGTACATCTGTTAGACAAGCCTGACAAATTTGAAAGGCCTTTTAGAGTATTTTAGATATTCATGTTTTAGAGGTGAGATTGTTGGCTGCCTGTACCACTACTTTGCATTTTTGGGTATTGGCTATATTGGGCCTAATATCCAACCATTTCAAATGCATACCAAAGAGAACATTATTGTCAGCAGTTTAGAATCTGTTTTGTGTATAGGCCTAATTATCTTGATTTTGGTGATTCTTTGAATATTTACTTGGTGCTGATGATACTATGACATTTTCCCTCTTTTTCAATCTGCTTATTTTTAGGTACTGCAATTTCAAGAATAGAGAGCCGTCCTGGTATCTTACCGAGAAATTCATCAGGTAATGGGTGAATATATTTTCCAATATTGAATAATTGTCTTTTGTTTAAAGGACTTGCTGGGTATTTGACATGCTTTTTTCTATTTCCATATTTACCTTTTTAATGAACTTTATTCATCAAGGAAATTGAAATTCATTTCAATAATGATGTAGTAATCTAAATGTGTATAATGCCATGCTTATTATTACTAAGAGGTATAACAAATTTTTATCTTAATGACTTATCTTTTTTTTTAATTATTTTTAAGCTTTTTCCTGTCAGAGGCAAACACTTAACCCTTCTGGAGGCTCAGGGGTGACCAATATAGACAACAGTGGTGAAACAGATGGATCTGGGGGTATGTCAGATTTTATTACTATCAGATGAGTAATAACTATTGTATTTCAGACAACTGTAAGTAGAATCTAAAAACCTTGGATTTTTTTTTTTTCTGATTAATTCACCCTTAATAATTGGAACATCCTTCTTTTTAAAAGTGGAATAATTTCTATTTTATTGTATCTCTGATATCTTCACACTATACTTTCATCTTAAGGTAAAGAAAAGCTACATTCCACTGACTATGTCCTGAATCTCAGTATTTCTGTAACACATAAGAGAATATTAGCGAATACTTTATTTCCTTATTAAAGGCAGTCATTGTGAACTCTTGGGATTGCTGACCTAAAAAGGGACCAGCTGCTAGAAAAAGTGCCGCACATAATAAATTTGTGTTTGGCATCATTTAAAAAAAAAAAAAAGGAAAAGATGAAGAATACCTTTGTACCCAAGTACCCAATCTTGTTCCTACTTTTAATTCTTCATTACTTTTTTCACCATTTCATCTTGACTCTGATCAGGCATCCCAGAATTCACTTTTAATAAATGATGGGGAACTGTGAATTGAAGCTCACGTTGAAAAAGTAAATTCAGAATTTAGATTATAATTTCTCTTGATGAGTAAGGTAAACCATACATACTGTATGGGATGGTTGTGGAGTCCTCTCTCCCATGGCCTCCAGCAAAGGATTCTGAATACAAGTGATGCCTGAGCACTTTCATTGACTTGCTGAACCCAGAGTAATCTGGGTTGGCTTAAGTGCTAATGTGATTTAGGAGGGAAAAAAACAAATCTAGACTAGTAAGTAGATAGATCTGGACCCTACTCCCAGATTCTGTGTCTGTCTATCCATTGTGATCTTGAAAAAGTCACTTTCCTTCTCTGGGTGCCTTTTTCATCTGTAAGATGACATAGCATGAAATAATGGGGAACACTATTTAGAAATGAGAGTTGTTCTGAATTCTTGTACTAATTCTGGTACTAAATAGCTGCCTAAGACATGGACGCTAACCCAGCACCTTAATCTGTAACTTTCTGAGTCTAACACCCTCCCTGTCTTTCACAGAGGGCCATTGTCAAAGTCTGTGAAAAGAAGTTTAGAGAAGTGATTTTTTCAAGATAGATAAGTGAGAGAATATATGTGTAGAGAATTAATTATATAATTAGATTTATTAATTTGTTCCATTAACATTTATCTGGCCCCTTGTAATCTGTGCTAGGGATTGTAGATACAGACTTTAATAAAACATAGTTCCATGTGTTGAGGAGCAGTAGGAATAATAAATATGTATACAAATTTTACCTACATGTTTATATAAAAGAATAATGTTGTCAGGTAAGTGCTGAGGTCTATGTGAAGTGCCATGAAGTTAATTACTTATTATTTTAGCCTGAAAGATCAGCATGGAATTTGATTTATATGACTAGATATTAGGATGTGTTATTCAAATTCAGAGCAAAAACTCAATATGTATATAAACTGATTTCCTAAAATATTATAAAAAATTTATTCTCCAAAAGTGTTGAATGTCTGTGTTGACTCCAGTCTTAACAAGGTGAGTGCTAAGTGTTTTCTTGGCAAAGGCAGAGGGGGTTCCTTTTTTTGGGTTTTTTTGTTTTTTGTTTTTTGTTTTTTTTGAGATGTAATTCACATACCATAAAAATTCACCATTTAAAGTGTATAATTTGGAGCACCTGGTTGGCTCAGTCGTTAAGCATATGACATTGGCTGAGGTCGTGATCCCAGGGTCCTGGGATCAAGCCCTACATCATGCTCCCTGCTTGGCAGGAAGCCTACTTCTCCCTCTCCCACTCCCCCTGCTTCTGTTCCCTCTCTTGCTGTGTCTCTCTCTGTCAAATAAATAAGTAAAATCTTTTTAAAAAAAATAATAAAGTGTATGATTTAGTGGTATCACAGCTAAGAAACCACTGCCTAATTTTTTATGAAGATTTGCTTTTATGATTTAGTGGTTTTTACTATTTTTACAAAACTGATCGATTTTCAGAATTTTTCCTTTGCCAAAAAAGAAACCCCATTCTCATTAGCAGTTCCTCCCCATTCTCACCTTCCCCCAGTCTCTGCCAATCACTGATTTGCTTTCTGTCTCTACAGATTTGCCTATTTCTGTATTTGCCTATTCTACCTATTCCACATAGGTACAAGCATACAATATGTGTTCTTTTGTGGATGGCTTCTTTCACTTAGCATAATATTTTCATCCATATTCATGTCAATATTTCATTACTTTTTACAGCTTCAAAATAGTCCATTGTGTGGATAAGACTATGTTTTGTGTGTTCACTTATCAGTTGATGGGCTTTTGGGTCATTTCCATCTTGGGGCTATTACAAATGATGCTGCTATGAACATTCTTGTGCAAGTTTTGTTATGTAAATATATTCACTCCTTTTGGAGTGAATACCTAGGAGTGGAACTGCTGGGTCATGTGGTATCCCTATGTTTAACATTTTGAAGAACTGCCGGGCTTTTTCCAGAGTGACCATACTGTTTTTACATTTACACACTAGCATGTGTAATAATTTTAATTTTTCCACATCCTTACCAACACTTGTCATATCTATTTTTATTGTAGCCATCCTAGTGGATGTGAATTGATACCTACTCACTGTAGTTTTGATCTATATTTCCCTAATGACTAACAGTGTTAAGCAAATATTCTTGTGTTTATTGGCCATTTATATGACTTCTTTGGAGAAATGTCTGTTCAGCTTCTTTGCCCATTTTTTAAAATGGGTTATTTGTCTTTATTTTTGAGTCAAAAGAGCTTTTTATGTATTCAGGATCCAAATTCCTTACCAGATATATGATTTGCAAATATTTCTTTTCTCATTCTGGGGTGTAGTTTCTCAGCTTCTTGATGGTGCTCATTGAAGCATAAAACATTGTAGCCTTGATAAATTCTAGCTGTCCACTTTTTCTTTTTTTTCCTTGTGCTTTTGGTATCAAAGCTAAGAAACCACTGCCTAATTTTTTATGAAGATTTGCTTTTATGTTTTCCTCTCAGAGTTTTGTAATTTTACCTCTTATGTTTTGGTCTGCAATCAATTTTAGTTAATTCTTGCATATGGTTTGAGGTAGGCGTCCAATTTTTGCATGCAGATAACTAGTTTGACGCAGCACTGTTTGTTTAAAAGACTTTCATCTCCTTTGAATGCTCTTGGCACCCTTGTCAAAAATCAACTGACCATAGACACATGGGCTTATTCTGTACTTTCATTTCTGTTCCACTGACATTCCATTGTCTCTCTTTATGGCAGTACCACACTGTTAATTACTGGTGCTTTATAGGAATTTTAAAATCAGGAAGTATAGCTTCTGCATCCTTGCTCTTGTTTTTCTAGATAAATTCTTGTTTTTCTAGATAAATATTTTCTCTCTCTCTCTTTTTAAAGGTTTTTTAATTGATTTGAGAGAGAGAAAGAGAAAGAAAGAAAGCATGAGAGAGGAGAGGTCAGAGGGAGAAACAGACTCCCTGCCAGGCAAGGAGCCCGATGTGGGACTTGATTCTGGGACTCCAGGATTATGACCTGAGCCAAAGGCAGTTGCTTAACCAACTGAGCCACCCAGGTGCCCCTATTCTGTGTCTCTTATATTTCCATATGAATTTTATGATCATCTGTCAATTTCTGGGGAAAAGAAAAAAAAAAAGCCAGCTTGAATTTTGGTAAGGATTGATCTATAGATGACTTTAGGGAGAAAAGCCAGTTTAATAATATTGAGCCCTTCAGTTCATGAACATGAGGTGCCTTTCTATTTATTTAGATCTTTAATTTGTTTCAGTGATATTTTTTCAGTTTTCAGTGTACAACTCTTGCTTTTTAAGTTGATTCCTAAATACATTATTCTTTTTGATGCTATAATAAATTCCAGTATTTCCTTAGTTTCATATTCTAAATGTCCATTGCTAGTTTTTACAACTGCTATTTGATGGTTTGACGTTGTGTCCTGCAACCTTGCTAAATTTGTTAATTCTGTGTGTGTGTTCTGTGTGTGTGTGTGTGCGTGTATTCCTTAAGAATATCTGTATAAGCTCATGCCATCTCTGAACAGAGAGAGTTTTTTTTCTTTCTTTTCCATCTGGATGCCTTTTCTGTCTTTTCCGTCTTTTCATTGCCTGCTTTCCCTGGCGAGAACCCCTAGTACAATGTGGAAAAGAAGAGGGGAGAGCAGACCGCCTTATCTTTCTTTTGTACTTAGTTTTCAGTCTTTCACTATTGAGTGTGATGTTAGCTTTGAGTTTTTTCAGGATGACTTTTATCAGTGTGATGAAGTTTCCTTCTCTTCTGAATTTATTTAGTGTTTTTATTATGAAGGGGTGTTGCATTTTGCACGTTTTCCTTATCTGTGGAGATAATCATGTGGTCTTTCTCCTTTATTATATTATATATTATATTTATATATATAATAATATATATTATATATAATTATATACTATATATGTAATGAAATATATAATTATATATAATTTATATATATAATTTATGTATAATTATATCTTATGTTGTATTATATTATATAAAGGTATATTAGTTACATTGATTGATTACATTTCATTCCTGGGGTAAATCCCAAGCATGGTATATAATCCATTTTGTATCTTGCTAGATTTGATTTGCTGATATTTTGTTGAAAATTTTGTGTATGTATTCAGAAGGGATTTTGGTCTGTTGTTTTCTTGAGATATTTTTATCTGGTTTTACTCTCAGGGTAATACTGCTTACTAGAATGTAGCAGGAAGTGTTTTCTTCTTTAAAAGAGTTTATGAATTGGTTTTCATTTTTGCTTTAACATTTCATGGAATTCTCCACTGAAGTCCTCTGGTCCTGGGATCTTGTGCATGTGTGGGAAAGTTTTTGTTTTGTTTTATTTGAGGTTTTGGTTTTTTTTTTGTGGGAAGGTTTTTGATTACTTGTTATTGTTATATTGGGTCAGTTTCCATAGTTTTTATGTTTGTAGAAATTTGTCCATTTCATCCAGATTACATAAAATTGTAAATTGTAACATAAAATTGTTTATAGTATTTCTTTGCAAGTCCTTTTTATTTCTGTAATGATAGTAATGATGTTTCCTCCTTCTTTCCTGATTTTAAGAGTTTAAGTCTTCTTTCTTTTTTTCTAGCTAAAACTTTGTTAATTTTATCTTTTTCAAGGAACCTACTTTTGATTTCATTGATTTTTTTCTATTGTTTTCCATTCTCTGTTTCATTTTGTAATATATTTTCTTGTACATCAGCAGCTCACAGAGTGTAGTTGGGAATCCCTTAGCCTCCTTCAGCAGGTCGTTGAAGTTAATATTGATCTCATAATAACACCAAGACTCTGTACTGTAAAGCATTCTGATTTTGAAGCAGAGATGAGAACTTTCTCTTTTTTATTTAGCCTGGTATTAAAGAGTTTGCAAAGTTGTAAAACAATGCCATTGTCACTAATATTTTTGAGGGGGAAATAGAATTAGTTTTCCTTTAAAAATGTACCATTTATAGTGATACATTTTCCTATTTTAAAATGAACTATTAAATCTTTTTACTAGAGATTTTTACCAAAAAAGCCCTTAGGAGTCTTCAGAGAATTAATAGGGTAAAGAAGCCTGTGATCAAAAAGTTTTAAAGCTGCTGTTATATTTTATTTATTCTTTAAAAAAAAAATTGTGATTTAGAGATTCCTTTCTTATAGCTAAACAAAATGGAAAAGCTAAATAATTCAGCATTTTAAACATAAGAGCCAGGATTAAAAACTGAGTTTTTCATATTCCAGAATTTATGCCCTTCAAAAATTATACTGTTCTGTCCTTTGTGTTATTTTGACTAGCTAATTATTTGACTTTTCTTCTTTTCTACATTGACTAATTGGTCAATCTTTTAGAGTATTTTCTCAGTACTATGTAGTAAGGTGTTAGATACTGTAAATACAGTTTTTCTCAGACCATAATGATTCTTTGGCATTTCCTCAACAGTGAGATGTGTCATGGCAATGCTGAGAAAGAGAATCAGGGAAGAGAAGACAAATGTCAGGAAGTCTGCACTGCAGGTGTGAGTTTTTTCTAGATATCCTTGAATATGCTCTCTTTTTAGCACTAAAAACTTGGAAATATTTTGTAAAAACCCCAGCCATAGTCATTATTTAACTTCTTTTTTACTTAACATTTGTTCACTGTTGTATATATAAATTACAGAGATGATCTAAAGGTTTGTCTGTTTTTAAGTTTCCTGGTGGGTTGTTGGCTTTTTAAGAATCAGATATTTAGGGGCTCCTGGGTGGCTTAGTGGGTCAAAGCCTCTGCCTTCGGCTCAGATCATGATCCCAGGGTCGTGGGATCTAGCCCTGCATCAGGCTCTCTGCTCAGCAGGGAGCCTGCTTCCTCCTCTCTCTCTCTCTGCCTGCCTCTCTGCCTACCTGTGATCTCAATCTGTTAATAAATAATTAAAATCTTTTAAAAAAAAAAAGTCAGATATATATAGCCTTAGCTTTTTTTGTTGTTTTGTTCTTGGATTGGGGATTCTTTTTTTTTTTTTTTTTAAGATTTTATTTATTTATTTGATAGAGAGAGATCACAAGTAGACAGAGAGGTAGGCAGAGAGAGAGAGAGAGAGAGAGAGGGAAGCAGGCTCCCTGCTGAGCAGAGAGCCCGATGCGGGACTGGATCCCAGGACCCTGAGATCATGACCCGAGCCAAAGGCAGCAGCTTAACCCACTGAGCCACCCAGGCGCCCTGGATTAGGGATTCTTAATCTAGGAACCATGGATGGATTTTGTTAGGGTGCATGTAACCGCTGAATTTGTTTGTAAATACTTGTTTATGTAAAATGTATGTCAAATTTTCTCCAGAGAGAGGCCGTAGCTTTGATTAGATTCTGAAAAGGTGAGATGTTACTGGGTGGAGAGATGGATCTATGACCTCAAAAGTTTTAAGTACCACAGACTTAAGTCTTATTTTTGTCTACAGTGTGTCTTTTTACTACCAATAAGTTATCAGCCCTGTTACATATGTTCCTTCTAGGTACTAGTGAGTATTTTGAAACACTGTGACATCTCCAGTATGAAAGAAGAGCTATCACTTCTGCAAGACCAGTGTCGGGACCCTGCAGTATCTGTCCGAAAGCAGGCCTTGCAGTCTCTTACGGAACTTCTTGTGGTGAGGAACAGTGTATTTTTTTTTTAAATTTTTTATTTTTTATAAATATATAATATATTTTTATCCCCAGGGGTACAGGTCTGTGAATTGCCAGGTTTACACTTCACAGCACTCACCATAGCACATACCCTCCCCAGTGTCCATAACCCCAGGAACAGTGTATTTTTACGTGAAAAATAATTCAGCATAAATAATTACCTTTTGCTAAATATTAAGTTGACTAGTGGAAATTCTACCAAGTGTATTGTAGGACTATATACAGTGTAAGGGAAGAGGCGTCTTTCAATTACATATAATAATGTTTCATATTAATATAAATTATGAACTAATACTAGAGAATGCTAGAGATTACCCTTTTTTTTACTTTAACTTAAATCTCCCATAGAAATGTGAATTTTAAAATGAATTTTGTTAGGTCGGAGACCTAGATCAATTTTTCCACATTAAAACCTATTAGATGATATTGTCAAAAGAACAGATCCACTAATCTGATATGTGATTTGCTTTTGCCAAATAATTAGCTTTTGAAGAATTTTAAAAGCATGTTTATTTCTTTACTTCATGATAGAAAGCAACAGGCAATGCATATATTTACTTCCTCTGTCAGCATCTATTCTAATCGTTCCTTTGGAATAAACATTCATCTTTTGTTCTTGATCTTGAATTACCAAAAAGTGCTGATTTACTAATAATACTGCAATGGCTTCCTAAGTTTAAAATTTCAATACACACTGATAATACAGTAATTGGGGATTGAACTTTGTTTTAACATATATTTCAAATGTTGATTTTTTTTTTTTCACTTTGATGGTTTATTTGTACTTGTATGAGTGATTATTTTTAATCTGTCTCAATATTGACCACAGCCTCACTGATTTGTATTTAGACTTCTGGTAACATCAGACTTCTTTATGACTTCATGATGTTTAATTCCTAAGGCCCAACCTGGATGTGTCCAGATACAGAAAGCCTGGCTGATAGGGACCATCCCAGCTGTGATGGACTGTGAGAGCACAGTGCAGGAAAAGGCTCTGGAATGCCTTGACCAGCTCCTATTACAGAACATTAAGCATTACAATAAATTCCATACTGGAGACAATAGCCAGGTACTGGCTTGGGCACTTCTTACTCTCCTTAGTACAGAAAACCAGGAACTGAGGTATGTAATTCAAATTGCTTAGCATTTTTGAAGTGACAGTTTTTTGTGAAGCTTTTGATTACCTCCTTTTGCTTTTCTCTGAGTGTTTAAATTAATGTCTTATTATGTAATAGAAAGTACTGATGGACATGATATATTAATAGTACCTTTCCAGATACTCATTTTTATAAAAGATTACTTTCTAGTTCTTTCAAATTAAACTTTTCCTGACATTTTACTGGATTGGTTGACTTAGTATGACAGCAGTATTTTTTTCCCCATTTAATAACATTTACTGAGCATACACTGTGCAGTGAATACTATAGTGAGGGTTAACACCTGTTGTATTGCTAAATTTTACCTATCCTGTAGTAATCTTACAGTTAGCTTGTGTTTACCCTACCTTGAGTGACTTTTTTTTAATTGGGTAAGAAACACTTCCAACTTGTTTACATGTAGTCATGAAGGAATTATCACACAGTAGAAACATACTAGATTTTGTATTGTAAAATGCTGTTCTGTAGCTCTGACAAATCACCAGTAAAATGGTGCTTAGCAGGGGCTGTGGAGAAAGCAATGGGGAGTTACTGTTAAATGGGTACAAAGTTTCACTGTGAGGTGATAACAGAGTTTGGGGATGGATGATTGGCACAACCGTGTGACCCCACTGAACTATACACCTAAAAATCATTAAAATGATAAATTTTATTATGTGTATTTTACCACAAGAAAAAAAATTTGTTTGCCCAAAATTAGGAAGGAGAGTATAGAATTAGAGTCTTAAGTGTAAAAAAGTTTTGGAATAGCCATTATAGAAAATGATTTAGGGCAGCAGTCCTCAAAGTGTGATGGATTCATGAGCTCAGACTATTTTGATCATTATATTAAGATGTTATGTGCCATTTTTCACTTTTTTTCTTTCACAGTACAGTAGAGTTTTCTGGAACCATATGATAGTATTTGAAGCAAATAGAATGCAGAGGCAATTATAATAATCCACGTATCTTCTGTTTAAGCCAGACCATAAGGAGATTTACAAAAAGTAAAAGCAATGACACTGTTCTCACCAAGTTTGTTTTGAGAAAGATTATTTTAAAAACAAAGATTATTTTTTTTGAGAAAGATTATTTGAGAAAGATTATTTTTTTGTAAAACAATGCATTTATGTTAACTTATAATTGGCTTATTGTTATTTTTAGATTAATAGATAGGTATTTTTAAATTTCTCAGTTTTAATTTCTGCATAGCAGGATATAGCCCACATAAACCAAAGCTCTTCAAGGTGGTGCATAATTTTTTTAGCTCAAAAGTGCCCAAAGATGAAAAAGTGTGAGAACCACTGAGCTTTGGAATCAGTTTTTCAGAAAGGATTATTAAGGAAAGTATGGGCTGGTAGAAGGAACAGAGTTCTATAAACATTTGTAAACAAAATCTTTTGGCATGTTCTCTGATTAACAGAAAATAGCTAGAACATTAGGACATGTTCAAGAGGAGAGACTTAACAGAACAGATGAATATTGGATATTTGAATTTGAATATTGAAGGCTAATAAGGAGGTAGAAGGGGAAACAAACAGCCAGTGTAAAGCCATGGAAGCATAAGCAGTGCATCCTGTTAGGAGCTATAGGATTACACTGTGGGTAGAGAAATGGTGCCTGTCAGACTACATAAAATGAAAGGAGATGTTAAGCAGGGTCCACATACTGCAAAGTTTTAAAATAGCATACCAAGGAGTTTGACTTTAGATAGAAAACAGAATGGGAGGGGGAGGCTGCTGATGAATTTAAAGTGGATGGGTAATACAGGATTTTATATTTTTGGAAATACTAACCTTAAAAATAAAACACCCAATTATTTTATCAGCAAAATGGGTTTATACAGGAATAGCATAGCTATGACAAACCACAGGCAAGTCTGGAGATCAAAGGAGAGGAACTATTAGTGTTTAGAGAGAGGGGGACTTTGGGAGGGGCTGCTTCGAAGGAAAGCATTAAAAGTGAGTGAGAATTCAAGGTAGTGATTGTTTCTCACTGGCTGAATTGTGACATACTCTCAATTAGCTGGGCTGTCACCAGGCTAGAAGGAATCCTGCCTCTTGGCTGGAATAGTCAAGTCAGCTTGTTCCTCTTGGGCGTCTAAGTCCTAACCCTTCCTGTTGGGTCTGAAATTGATGACCAGTGGTAGGCATGAGAGCTCCCCCTGCTGGCTTCTCAGCTCCACTTTCAGTTTCAGAGAAGTGCAGAAAGGGACTTGTGCTTGGTGACCAGGAGAAAACTAGAATCTAAGAAAACAGGCCAACACTGAAGTGTTGTTAAAGATGTAAGTGAACTTACACTGAAGTGTAAGTTAAAGATGATGAGGGGTTGCATCAAGGAGAAGGCATTAGAAGTGAAGAGAATGAAGTATATTTAAGAAGTGGAAGTTTAGAATTGGTAAAGTTTTGATTTGAAAGGAATCAGTGCACTTTCACTCTTCTTAAGCTGCTCACAGTCTAGTGGAAAGAGACAAAATAAATTCACAACTTTGGTAGAAAGTGAGTTTTAGGCGCAAAGAGGAAGGGCATAGAGCAGTTTGGTGGTTTTTTGTTTTGTTTTGTTTTGTTTTGTTTTAGCTTCAGTTGGCTTCCTATCGATGGTGGCAAGAGCTGAATTATTCCCAGCGGTAGACTAAGTAGAATTAACCAGGCAGCCATAATAGTGAGACTTCCCAGACAAAAAAATAGCAATAGAGGCCTGAAGGCTCCCTGATTCTGTCCAAAAGAACTGGTCATTGGGATTTCCATTCACTGAGGTATGGCAAGCAGAATCAGGGCAGATTTCTTAACAGAGGGAGGGCAGGAGATGGAAGTCTAATTTAAATGTCTGCAGAGCAAAGGACTTCAAACAATTGACAAAACTGAGAGCCAGCCTATGGAATGGGAGAAGATATTTGCAAATGACACGTCATGTAAAGGGTTAGTACCTAAAATCTATAAACAACTTATCAAACTCAACACCCAAAAAAAAAAATCCAGTTAAGAAATGGGCAGAAGACATGAATAGACACTTTTCCAAAGACGATATCCAGATGGCTAACAGACACATTAAAAGATGCTCAACATCACACATCATCAGGGAAATACAAATCAAAATCATAATGAGATACTACCTCATACCTGTCAGAATGGCTAAAATTAACAAGTAAGGAAACAACAGATGTTGGCGAGGATGGTGGAGAAAGGGGAACCCTCTTGCACTGTTGGGAACGCAAGCTGGTACAGCCCCTCTGGAAAACAGTATGGAGATTCCTCAAGAAGTTGCAAATAGAGATGTGCTATGACCCAGAATTGCACTGTGAGATATTTATCCGAATAGTACAAAAATACTGATTTGAAGGGGCACATGCACCACAGTGTTTATAGCAGTATCAACAATAGGCAAATTATGGAAAGAGCCCAAATGTTCATCAACTATGAATGGATAAAGATGTGGGGGGTGGTATGTATTTAATAGAATATTACTCTGTGATCAAAAAGAATGAAATCTTGTCATTTGCAACAAGTGGATGGAACTTAGACTATATTATGTTAAAATAAGTCAGAGAAAGACAAATATATGATTTCACTCATGTGGAATTTAAGAAACAAAACATGAATATGGAAAGGGGAAGGAAAGGAAAAATAAAATAAGATGAAAACAGAGAGGGAAGCAAACCATAAGAGACTCAAGTATAGAGAACAAACTGAGGGTTGTTGGAGGTGATGTGGGTGGGGTGATGGGTATTAAGAAGGACACTTGTTGGAATGAGCACTGGGTATTCTATGTGAGTGATGAATCACAAAATTTTATTTC
Organism: Mustela lutreola; assembly: GCF_030435805.1. NCBI lineage: Eukaryota > Metazoa > Chordata > Mammalia > Carnivora > Mustelidae > Mustela > Mustela lutreola. Next base: position 204,372,739 of record NC_081290.1, on the reverse strand, counting down.
TGAAATCAATACTACACTATATGTTAACTAACTTGATGTGTGCTTGCATTGTTTTGTTATGTCTAAGTGGAAACCTTTTGGTAATGAATGAGATCATCTAGGTTCTGTTGTAGAAAGAGAAGAGGACTAAGAATAGAACTTTTCAAAATCAGCCATTAGAGTGTTTTGAAGAAAAGGGATTAGGGAAGGGAAAAGAAAAGAGATCCAACAAGTAGACCATAGACCAGAGTACGAGGGCAGAGAGAGTAGTCAGTAATGTCTGGCAGAGATCATGGAAAATGGGGACTGAACATAGTCCATTGGTTTTGATATTAGGATAGAGGTCAGTGGTATTGTACAAAAGAACCAGGTTAGTATCTGTTGACAACATTCTGACCTGATAGGGAGTGACTTGTGATCAACAGTGGGGCTAACTCAAGGGTAAGCTAATTGAGGGAGGCTTTTTGGGAACTGTTCAGCTGATGTGGAGGGGTGTGAGTTGTCAAATTTGAGGTTTCAAAACAGGGAGGTTCAGAGGATTTTTTTTTCCCATTCTGTTCATTTCTTACAGTAGACATTACTTAATATTTTGTGTGATTCTTAATAAATTTTAAAATACTTGCTGATTGTATGTATGTTGCTTTTGGACTGTAATCAGATATAAAGTATGAGCTACCTGCAGTAAAATTCTAGGTATTTATAGATAGATAAACAGTAGCTAATTTATTAAAACCATTAATTTATATGGATATGCTTATTATGTGTAGGTGTGTTTATTTTGTTTCCGTTGTCTTCTGCATGCTTTGAGAATTTTTTTCATTTAGTGAGAAAGTCTTGGTATATGAGTATGTGTGAGTGTGTTTGTGTTCCTAGAATTTTAAGAAGTATTAATTGGAGGAAGAAGTGTATTTTTCTCTTTGCTTAGATAGGTAACACTTCATTCGTCTTATCAGTCACATGTTCTTGTGAAGTACATGCATGTGAAGTACATGCGAAGAAGTCAGATAAATGATATAAAAATAACACCAGCATTTTAATACACAAGAAGCATTTTTTGTCTTATTTTTAAAGGGTTAGAAATATATATTTCTGAGTGGTATTGGCAGGTCATGGCAAAGTTTAGCTTGTTTAATATCACCATATTTAAATGCTAGAATGTCATTTGTCTCCAGTCTTTCCATTGAAAAATCAATGTCTACGTTTATTGTCACTAAAACCCTCTAAGCTCATGTACTTGTTGTTGGTAACTCATCTCTTATGTTTGTATATTAGTTTTAGAGGAAACGAGGATAAGAAGGGTCTCAAATGAATTGTGAAATTTTATTCTTTGCTTTAAAAATAAATACTTCGGGGTGCCTGGATGACTCAGTGGGTTAAAGCCTCTGCCTTCGGCTCAGGTCATGATACCAGGGTCGTAGGATCGAGCCCCACATCGGGCTCTCTGCTTGGCAGGGAGCCTGCCTCCCCTTCTCTCTCTGCTTACCTCTCTGCCTACTTGTGATTTCTGTCTGTCAAATAAATAAAATCTTTAAAATAAATAAATAAATAAATAAATGATAAATACTTTATAAGGGGAGAAATAAATATATCTTATCCTGTATAAGAAAAATTTTAGGGGCGCCTGGGTGGCTCAGTTGGGTAAGTGACTGCCTTTGGCTCCAGTCATGATCCCAAGGGTCCTGGGATCGAGCCCCACATCAGACTCCTTGCTCAGCGGGGAGCCTGCTTCCCCTCTCCTTCTACCTGCTACTCTGCCTGCTTGGGCTCTCGCTCTCTGTCAAATAAATAAAATTTAAAAAAAATATTTTTTAAAGATACCTAATTTGATATCAAATATGTCACTAGCCAGGAACTTCTGCATAGATGTTTGATGTACCAGAGGAGTCCTGGAGCAACAGAAGGTGGTAACTTTTCACTGAGGGCTGCTCTGAACAGTTTTGTATATTTACAGTTACAATTGTTCATTCCTATCTTTTTTTCCAGCCGCTATTTAAATAAGGCTTTTCATATCTGGTCCAAGAAAGAGAAATTCTCATCCAGTTTTATAAACAATGTGATATCCTACACTGGCACAGAACATTCTGCACCAGCCTGGATGCTGCTCTCCGAGATTGCTTGCTCATCCCCCAAGCTGGACTACACCAAAATAATAGAGTCTTGGGAGAAAATCAGCAGGTTTGCATGCTTATACTGTAGTTGCTGAAGATTCTTGTAAACAGAGCTCATGTCTTAAGGAAGTGGGCTCTTTGGGGTGCCTGGGTGGCTAAGCATCTGTCTGCCTTCAGCTCTGGTCATGATCCCGGGTTCCTAGGATCGAGCCCCACATCAGGCTCCCTGCTCTGCAGGAAGCCTGTTCTCCATGCCCACTCCCCCTGCTTATATTCTCTCTGTCACTGTATCTCTGTCTGTCAAAAAAATAAATCTTTAAAAAGAAAAAAAGGAAGTGGGCTATTTCATAGCTATTCTTATACATAGATCTTGTCTTTATATTCTGGAATAAAAACAAACAGGAACATAAGAATAAGTTTTAAGCTTTCAGTTTACCCTTTGTCCGGGTAATTTAAGTGCCTTAATGCTCCTACAACTTGACTCCTAAACTATGCTACCCTACGTTCCTCCAGTATTAACAATCCAGAGACTATTTTGTTGGCAGCAGAGCTTATTTTGGCTCTAGATTGATGTTCTTTATGTCATTTTCCTAGTCAACAGAATCCCAATTCAAACACCTTAGGACATATTCTGTGTGTTATTGGGCATATTGCGAAGCATCTTCCTAAGAGTACCCGGGACAAGGTGACCGGTGAGTGTCTGTTGGAAAATCTTGCAAAGGCTTTGCTTCTCACTTTATATATGTTTTAAGCAGTTACATTTGGAAGGTTTTGACATTCCTTTTAGATGTGGTCAAGTGTAAGCTGAATGGATTCCAGTGGTCTCTAGAGTTGATCAGCTCAGCTGTTGATACTTTACAAAGACTCTGTAGAGCATCTGCAGAGACACCTATGGAAGAACAGGTAGGCTACAAACTCTTCCTGGATGTTTGTCATTTATTTGTACTTAGACATATTACTCTGTTTTGAAGTTTGAATTGTGTTCTCTTTGGAGAACCTACAGGAATGGGTAGTCTCCAGTAACTGATACTACAAGGAAATTCTTTTTTTTATTTTTTATTTTTTTTTTTTAATTTTTTTTTTTAAGATTTTATTTATTTGACAGATCACAAGTAGGCAGAGAGGCAGGCAGAGAGAGAGGAAGGGAAGTAGGCCCCCCGCTGAGCAGAGAGCCCCACGTGGGACTCGATCCCAGGACCCCGAGATCACGACCTGAGCCGAAGGCAGCGGTCCAACCCACTGAGCCACCCAGGCGCCCCCAAGCAAATTCTTATGTGACAAGCAGTTGACATTCCCCGAGAAGATCTTGGGTACTAATGACCCAGGGTTCCCTCAGGAAGTCACCCATTTTGGTTCTAGGTACAGGTGTCTTCTAGGAAATGATTTCTGATCATTTGAGAGGTCATACTCCTGGAAAATACCTGTTCTGTTACTATAAGCCTTATTACTGTAATATCTCTTCCTGTGTCACATCCCCAAAGCTGGTCAGAGCCTACAGCTCATGTTTTCAGTAGACATAGACACAAATCCAAACCAGGGTTTCGCATGAGACAGAGCCATTACTTTCTCTAATTTTTTTTTTTTAAAGATTTTATTTATTAATTTGACAGAGAGAAATCACAAGTAGATGGAGAGGCAGCCAGAGAGAGAGACAGATAGGGAAGCAGGCTCCCTGCTGAGCAGAGAGCCCGATGCGGGACCCGATCCCAGGACCCTGAGATCATGACCTGAGCCGAAGGCAGTGGCTTAACCCACTGAGTCACCCTGGCGCCCCTTTCTCTAATATTTGATTCAGTTTCTCTAGTAAGTTATTTTATTACCATGTATTCTGTTTTTGTCACAGAACTAGAAGAGAGGTTACTACCACCATGGTTGTAGCTTTGTCAATACTATTTCCCTGGTAGTAGACAGTGCACCCTGAGATTTTCCAGAATCTTGGGATATTTTAAATTCGTTTGATCTGGTGTGTCCCCTAAACATACATCTCTTTTCTCTGTAAATGAACATTCTGTATTTTACTGAGAAAAACAAATTGCCCAAAGCTCAACAGCACTCTATGTCAAATATACTCCTAGACAATGCTAATCATAATGAAAAATTTTAGGACTAAGGTTATTAATAATGATTCTAGAAGTGAAAATTTAATTTAAATAACTGCTGGAATATTTTTAAGTTTCCCAGAATAAAAATATTTTTGCTTCATTCAGCTACATTCCTATGCTTCCTTTTCTTATATAAGTTCCTTAAAGAAAGTCCTTCCTTGATAAGTTACATCTTCTATTTGTAGCAACAGATATAATAAGAAAATATATTATAACTTTTTTTTCCTTAGGACTGAAAACAGGTTGAAATGTACTTAACTAAAAATGCCCTGTTCTTTCCATGTAAATAGTGTCTGGTGTTTTCCTGGAGTCTACCTTTTGGCTCATCTGGTGAAAGAGATACTTGCTTTGTTTGATTTTTCTAACTGTTTATCTCTTCATCCAAGAAAAACTTTTTTAAATGGGGAACATTACCTAAGTAGGGAGCATATCTGAATAGCAGAAAACAGGTCAAAACAAAACAAAAAGCTATTCATGAAGAAAGAGTGATGTAGGAAAAAGTGGGGGGAAATGTATATTTCTTAGATTATGAAACTGTGATGTCTTGATGGCATACCATTGATTAATGTCAGAGCCCTGCCTGGAACTAAGACCTCTGGAACTTTTTTTTCACCAGCACTGGCTGGAGGAAGAGTGATCTATAATACTGGAGGCATTGGGGCCTTATGAAGCCACTGGCTGCTCACTAATGGCCCACAGTTGTTAGCACAGTAAGTTATATCATTATTAGAGTCTGTGAGGAAAACAGAGTTATTTTCACATTTAAAAACAGAACTAGAAGAGAGGTTACTACCACCATGGTTGTAGCTTTGTCAAAACTATTTCCTTGGTAGTAGACAGTGCACCCTGAGATTTTCCAGAATCTTGGGATATTTTAAATTCGTTTGATCTGGTGTGTCCCCTAAACATACATCTCTTTTCTCTGTAAATGAACATTCTATATTTTACTGAGAAAAACAAATTGCCCAAAGCTCAACAGCACTCTATATGAAAAGACATAGGTCTTGGGGCATTGTTGCTATCTATAAGGTTGTTACTGGTTTATAGTGTTTTGTGGCTATCACTAGAAACAATCTGTGAGATTTTGGACTGTATTAATAGAAACAGTGTCTACAGTAAGAGGGGTGATTGTCCTCTTCTTTATATTGGTAAAATCTAAGTTGGGGTGTTCTAATTTAACTTCAGTGGCAACTCCTTAGAGAAATGTTGATAAAATTGAATATATCAGTGGGAAAGCAATTCGGTGAGGCAATTGCAAAGCACATTGTATAAGGAACAGCTGAGAGACCTGGGTGTTTAGCTGATGAAGAGAAGAATTATGTGGGATACACTGCCTACCTAAGTTCAAATATATGAAGGACCTTAAAATGAAAAAAATTAGATTTATTTGGCATCACAGAGAACTGATTTGGACCAGTGAGTGGGAAATTGCAAGGAGACAAATAATTGGCCAACTAAAGATAAAAAACACTAGGTCTGCCTAAAATGGAGGGACTTCCCTCAGAATACATCCTAAGTCATTGGATGTGTTCAGAGAGAAGCTAGACAACTTGACATGAGTCCCTCCCTATGTGGAGAGAATCCCAGGATTAGATGGGCATAACAGTTCTCTCCCAGATTCTGTGATTACAGAAGTTCTAGTCCAACTATCCAGCCCAGTTCTAGGCTTGAGGTCTCACACAAGCTGACCTTTGTCTTCTTGCCAGGATAGAGCATACAGATTTCAAAAGTTCTCTTGGACAGCATTATAGCCCAAGCAGTGCAATCTATTAAAATAAGTACAGTAATTCCATAAAAAGTAATAAAGACAGTCATTTTGAAATGTTTTAGGCCATGTCAAACTAAAAAACATTTGGATCACAGTCATAGTGGCTACAGTATGGTAAACATTAAGCATTGTTTTGTGGTAGTGCTGCTGGGCCCTGGGGTGATTTGTTAAAACAGAGTCCCTTCCTAAGGCACTCAAAACATAACAGGAAAAATGCACATGGAAACAGGTGATTTCAACATGTACTATAATCATTTCTGGGGCTGCTGGGTGGCTCAGTCAGTTGAGCATCCCAACTTTTGATTTCATTTCAGGTCACCATCTCAGGGCTGTGGGATCAAGCCCCAGCTTGGGCTCTGCACTCAGTGCAGGGTCTGCTCCTCCCTCTTCCTTTCCCTCTGTCCACTCCCGACCCCCAGTTGCTCTCTGTCAAATAAATAAACATGGAAATAACATGGAAATCTTGGAGTGGAGCCTCTTAGCTAAACTTCGGTGTTTTGGGACTGGCCTCCTAGAGAAAATGTAGTCAAAGAGCTACAGAATGTGACTGAGCTCTCTCAGCTGGCGTGGAAGTGTTGTATACTACCCACTGGGTGGTTGTATACCACTGGGTGGTTGTATACCACCCAGGTTTCCAGTGTTTTTCTCTATTAATGGAAGAGCACTGCTATTATAGATTTCTTATCAGGGTACTAGATCTTCCCAGAGAAAGAGAAAAGTGTGTATGTATGTGTATTATATGTGTTTATACACACACCTATGAGATATATATATAGATGTCTATATATGTATCTGTCTATCTATCTATATATATATATAGTGTACATCTATCTATCTATTTATCTATCTATATATACTATTCTTTGTGAATTCTGCTTAGTTCTTCTAGCTAGATTGCTAAAAAGAGCAAAGATTCGAAAGCATGATGGCTAGGACTTCTCATGGTTTATGCCTTTGAAGACCATAGAGTTTCTTCTGAGAAAATTGTTTCATGGATAGTCTTGTAGATATATGGAATCCTTCAGAGATTACCTTTGACTTGTCACAGGAACTACTGAAACAGGTGTGTGGGGATATCCTCTCCACCTGTGTGCAGTCACTCTCTGACATAGTTCTGAAGCAAAGTGGACCCGGGAATATGGATGAAGACCTATTTGTAAGTAATTACTTTTCTCAGACATTCCTTTCCTTTACATTGGGCGGGATTTTCTAAAAATGACTTTCTAATGTGCATTTCTAATCCTATTAGCAAGAAAAGGATTTTCCGAGCCTAGACCTTACTTACTTATTTTTAGAAAAATTTTTGTGTTGGTGGCCTCTTCATTTTTCTCTCATGTATATATTATCTGGGGAAAAACTGGTTGGGATATGCTTCATCCAGCTAGAGCCTGTGAGGTACCTGATCCAACAGGGAAAACACAGTATGCACTGAAATAATAAGGTAAGAAAGTAATAAAGAGAGTATGCTCTTTGTTCTTTTGGCTTATTTGTTTGGTGTGTATTTAAATTATAATGTGTCTGCTAAGCTGTTTGAGTATCAGACTGTAGAACTAGGGACTAGGGCTGAGCAGTTCTGAAGCCTTGTCTGTAATACAGTGGAGTGTTTAAAAATTGAAGATACAAGTAACCTTGGAGCAGCAAAACTGTATGACATGGCACGCTGCTTTAGAAATTGTGTTGGTGCAGTTAATTTCTGTGGGCCAGGATATGTGGAGCCAGTTTCCTGATTTGAGTGGCTGACCATCAACAAAACATGCTGTAGTAATTCTGACTGCCAACATCTGACACTTGGGAAAGAAAACTTTTTGATGCCCTTCAATAGAGGCCAGCATTTCACCAGAATTGGCCATTTTTCTCATCTATTTGAAAATTAGTAGAGCACCTCTCCTCTGAGCTCTCCTCTTTGCCACCTTACACTTGTACCTAGAAACTGAAGACCATGTTTAGATTTGTGAGAAGAGACCATTTGTGCCGAGGTATTAATATACAACTTTAGTAATAAAAATAATATCATTAGGAATCTAGACATTTCAGTTCAGAGGGCTTTGATGTGTGATATGGCCCTGTCCCAGGGTTTCTAGGGGGTCTCACGCCTCTAATTTGTCTGAGCAGTCACTGCCCAAACTAAGAAAAATGCTTATTATGACCAATGAGTTTTTCCCTCTAAATTTTTTTCCAACTATTAAATATGTCATCAAAATCTTCCCTTCAGTCAAAATATATATGGAGATGTTTTGCCCTGTATCATATTGTTTACATCACTCTTCTTTAAATAGAATTGAAATTTTCCTTTAATCACTAAGATTAAAAATACATACTTTTGATTTTGGTTCAGATCGTGATCTCAGGGTCATGAGATGAAGCCCCACGTTGGGCTCTGCTCTGGGCAAAGTCTGCTTAACATTCTCTCTCTCCCTCTGTCCCTCGCCCTGCTTGCACACACACTTTCTCTAAAATAAGTAAGTAAATCTTAAAAAAAAAAAAAAACCTTTTGCATTTTACTATTTAGCCTCACCCCTGCATTTTTAGGATGAAAAAAAAGCAGTGTTATTAATTATCAAGTGGAATGTCTTCATAAACATAGCAGCTGTGAGGAAGACAGAAGTTACAAGTTTTTGATAAGAGTCTTAATAGTAAACCAATCAAGCAGACAGTTTGGAAATATGTTTTAAAATGTAAAACAGGGGGCGCCTGGGTGGCTCAGTGGGTTAGGCTGTTGCCTTGGGCTCGGGTCATGATCTCAGGGTCCTGGGATCGAGTCCCACGTCGGGCTCTCTGCTCAGCAGGGAGCCTGCTTCCTTCTCTCTCTCTCTCTCTGCCTGCCTCTCAGTGTACTTATAATTTCTCTCTGTCAAATAAATAAATAAAATCTTTAAAAAAAAATAAAATGTAAAACAGTTTTATGCCCTTTAACTCTGGATTACTTCTAAGGAAGTAAAACAGTGTTTAAAGGTACAAAGGTATTCTTCAGAAGGAAAGCAAATAATAGTAAAGGATTAGAAATAGTGTAAATGTTTGCTAGTAGTGAAGTAAATTATGATGATATCAATAGTTCTTAACATACTTATATAGTCATTAAAAATTTATTATACATATATAATTATGTTTTATATATATATATATATATGGTTGGGCGATTTTGCCATTTAGTGACTGAATTTTTACAGTAGCTATATGTTTCTATGGAAAAAAAATAGTTAATTTGGGGTACAAAAAAATTGACATGTCTTGAGCTACAGTTAATTTTTCTTTTGCCTTATTTTTACTGCAAAACCAATTCTTTTTGCAGGTGAAGTACATTTTTACCTTAGGAGATATAGCCCAGCTTTGTCCAGCCCGAGTGGAGAAGCGAGCATTCCTTCTGATTCAGTCCATTCTAGCTTCTTCTGTTGATACAGATCATCGTAAGGCACTTGAAATTATCTTCTGCATGGCTGTCTTAAGGCACGGTTAGCCTCTGAGATACTATAAGTAAGATCTCTTTTCCTTCCTTATAGCAACATCTTCTCAAGGTGGCAGTGAAGCCCCAGTCTTCCAGCCACTCTCCCCAGTCAGAAGTTGTGTCATGCCTTCCGTGATTAGAGCACATGCCATCATTACCTTGGGTAAGCAAGAATAACATAGGGAAAGTATTGCTGGTGCAGTCTAGTTCCATGAGTAGCTTTTTGTCCTAAATAAGGCAGCCTTAGTAATGTATTACATATGCTACACTCGTATTTACTCTAGCTCTTGTGAATTTGATAGGTGCTCCCACCTCAGAGGCATACCAGAGAGCTGATAATGAGAGCCTTCGGTTGGCAGCCGCCCAAGACAGTCAGATTCAAGACACCCCCTATAGAGAGCTTTTGGTTTTTATGTTAATTTATTACAATTTTACCTGTTCCTGTTTTTGTTTTTATTTTTTTTAATACTCATAATGTGGCACCACGAAGTCTGTTCATCTGGAACTGTATGCCGGGTACTACACTGATTGCTGGGAATGAAAAAATTAATTTGCAGTTCAGTTCATGAAAGGAAATAGTTTATTTGATACCTTCCAGGACTGGCAGATGAGCTAATTAATAAACATATTTCCCTATAGACTCAAATTGTTGTGAATCTCAAAAAGACTGACCTCTATGCTGTGATTTTAATTTTGTTTTAGTATGCTTGTTTATCTTATGCTGGATAAGATTTATGAATGTTTTTTGTAATAATGGTTATTTTTCAGAAATATAAGAATTGTGAATAAGAGCAAAACATTCTCTGGGCTGCAAAAAAAAATACAAACAGGGGCACCTGGGTGGTGCAGTCAGTTAAGCTGAGTTTGGCCAGGTCGTGATCTCAGGGTCCTGGGATCGAGCCCTCCCCATTCAGCAGGGAGTCTGCTTGCCCCTTTTTCCCTCTGCCTGCCTATGCTCTTTCTCTCAAATAATAAAAAAAAAAATCTTTAAAAAAATATACAAACAAAACTCATTTACAGCTTTCCTTCTCCTAACCGTGAACAAGAAATAAAATGAGGTGGTCATTCTTTCCTATTTACCTAATTCAGATTTCGAATTCATTATTAAACTTTTTGGCTTCAGTGGAATATGTGTATAATCAAAATAAAATGTATCATCTTTTAGATTTTATTGGTCATTTTCCAGATGAGTAGATAATTCTGAAATTCATATGTTGACTTTAAAAGGAGAATAGTTTGGGTGCCTGGGTGGCTCAGTGGGTTAAGCCTCTGCCTTCGGCTCAGGTCATGATCTCAGGGTCCTGGGATCGAGTCCCGCATTGGGCTCTCTGCTCAGTGGGGAGTCTACTTCCTTCTCTCTCTGCCTGCCTCTCTGCCTACTTGTGATCTCTCTCTCTCTCTGTGTCAAATAAATAAATCTTTAAAAAAAAACCAGGAGAATAGTTTTGCTCCAATGAAGGAACATCTCTTAGTCTATGTCTCATAAAACCCTGGAAGGGGTAGGGGAATATTGTTTTTTTAGGTGTTTTGAACTTCCTTATATTTAGTAGTATGAGTTTGCCTGCCTTTGACCTTTTGTGATTGTTGGCATGATATTTTAACTTTGATCAAGTAAAATATATATTTTAGCAAGCTATATCTGGAGAAAATGTAAGCATAGGATTAGAATTAAGAATCTTAATCTCTTCTCTGACAGGTAAGTTGTGCTTACAGCATGAGGATCTTGCAAAGAAGAGCATCCCGGCCCTTGTGCGAGAGCTGGAAGTGTGTGATGATGTGGCTGTTCGCAACAATGTCGTCATCGTCATGTGTGATCTTTGTATCCGGTACACTGTCATGGTGGACAAGTACATTCCCAATATCTCCATGTGTCTAAAGGATTCAAATCCATTTATCCGAAAGCAAACACTCATCTTGCTTACTAATCTCTTGCAGGTATGTCTTAGAACAGGACCTGTCATATTTTTCCTTCCACTATTTCTTCTGGTTTCAGGGAATATTTGAGTAAATAGGAAATGTGCTGCTCTGTAGTAGAATCCAAAAATAATCAGCCTTGGCTCTAGTTTAAAATATCACTCTTCTGATGTTCTGTACAGGCGTTTAAACAGATCATTACTTCCTAATGTTTATTTTGGGTGTTTGTTCAGATATCCTGTCAACCAGTGTGAGGTTTCATTTTTGTGAATAAATTCCATATAGAGAAGAACACACTCAGTGGATGAGTACTTCTAGTTACTATTCTGTCATTCTCCTTGACTTTGAACAAGTCAGTGTTTCTCGACATAACTTCTTTTGTGAAATGAGGATCATGTTTGCCTTGGCTAGCTCAGAGTTGCTCTGAGAGTCTAATGAGAAATTTTAGTATGCGAAAGAACTTGGTGAACTCTAAACTTAGTGAACAGAGCACTCAATATTTTTCTTGCTATCAAGAACATATGTTTAGCCTAAAGTGAAGGAGAAATAATAATTGATCTTTAAAAAGAAGGCATTTAACTAAGATGTATGTCTATTCTTATATGTTCTATATACTTACTTTTTCATATGGTTAGATGGCTGACGAAGGCACCATTGGCACTCTCCCTTTTAAAGCTATGTGCTTTGAGTCATTTTCCTAATAGAGTAGATATGATGCTGTTCTATCCAAATATCCCTCCACTTCTCTTTGTGATTAACAAATACACATGCTTTCAAGATGGTCGGGAAGTGAGTGCTAACAGACTGTGCTAATGTGCCACAGACAGACTAAGTAGCTGACAGCTGTGATGTTAAACAAAAGAAAGTTAACAGTTGGTTTTATGACTGATTTTAGGATTTGTGTATTAAAATTCATCCTTAAGTAAGCCTGTTTCTCTTTATACAGGAAGAATTTGTGAAATGGAAGGGCTCTCTGTTCTTCAGATTTGTCAGCACTCTGATAGATTCACACCCGGACATTGCCAGGTAACTCTTCCCTCACATGTCAGAAAACTGAATGATTTACCTAATTTCTTGTGTATTTTAGCTCTTTTCCTTAAAACTGGTTTAGAGCTGAGTTATTTAGAATTTAGTGAACTTTTGGCAGTTGCCAGAGAATTAGCAGATTTGTAAGCTATATAACAAAGCTTTAATTTGCATATGTTTAAAAGAAAAATGCCTCATCCAATTTGACCGTTAAATAATCTCAGCACTGACTACACTTGCTAACAATGTTGATTCTCCCTAAAGGAGTAATTGTAGCCATTAATTGTTGACTTAACTATGTTGATTTCTAGGTCAATAAAATGCCAATTTTGATAGAGTTCATGCTTTTTAAAAGTACAGAACTTGTAAGGAAGATATTTTAGGAATTTTGAGATAATTGCACATGTGAAATGAGAGTATACAAATTACAAGGCTTCTTGGAAATGGGTGTTTCTTGAGAATTGTTAATTCCTGTCATTCTGTGTTTTTGAGGATTGTTTTCAGGAGGTTGAGGAATGATTTGTTTACCTTGATTATGTTGCATGAATAATTCTTTTTGGAGCAGTTCTACAACTGGAAAATAGAATGTTGAATGCCATGGCAAAAGCTACCACAGTTGGGAAAAGGTCTTTATAGAGTTCATTAGCTATAAATAGCTTATAATAGTGGTTCTAAATATGATCACCTGTGATTTACTCTGACTTCCATGGAAGAATTTCTGTTTGGTTTTTCTTTGGGTATAATTTTCCAAGGAGGAATATTTCACATAGAAAACTAGTAGAAGGTTAACATTCTAATTAATGCTATCTAGAGTCAGAAAAAAAAAGCTGAGACTATTACTTTTTTTGTTGTTTATATAACTGAGAAAGGACCAAAATAACAATGTAATGCCCTCTTACCTTTACTGTGCTACCATAAGACTGGCTGTCCTGGCTTTCTCCTCTCTGCAATGTATAGCCCAGCAGCAACTATAATTAGAAGTGTTGAGAGGCTTTCATGTGATGAGCCGGGGAGGTGAGACCTACCCTTCTAGGTTTACTCCCTTTTCTCAGCCTCGTTACATGTATGTGAACAAGAGCATTGGTCAGTATGTAACATACACAGAACCCATTATAGAAGTGATCAGAAGGTACCTGAGTGGCTCAGTTGGTTAAACAGCTACCTTGGCTCAGGTCATGATCTCAGGGTCCTGGACTTGAGCCCCACATTGGGCTCCCTGCTTAGTGGAGAGCCTGCTTCTCCCTCTGCCTGCTGCTCCCCCTGCTTGTGTTCTCTCTTTGTCTCGGTCAAATGAGTAAATGAAATCTTAAAAAAAAAAAAAGTGATCAGAGCATGAATCAGAAAGAAATTAGAAGGATAGATAGGGGGGCGCCTGGGTGGCTCAGTGGGTTAAAGCCTCTGCCTTCGGCTCAGGTCATGATCCCAGGGTCCTGGATTGAGGCCATCAGGCTCTCTGCTCAACAGGGAGCCTGCTTCCCCCCACCCTCTCTCTCTGCCTGCCTCTCTGCCTACTTGTGATCTCTGTCAAGTAAATAAATAAAATCTTAAATAAAAAAAGGATAGATAGGTATTTATAGTAGATTATCAATGCAGTATTCTGATACTTTCCTTTTAAATCTTTCCATTGTATCTCCATATTCTGTGTTTGTTTAAACCACGTGGCTTAAATGTGGGCCCTGATTTTCAGCTTTGATAAGCTGATGATTACCTTTATTAACTGTAATTTAAATTAGTCTGTTCCCTTATTTTTAGGTCAGGCCTATCTGCTTGCATGAAACACATTAATTTTTCCATACATGTGTGCTAATACAGTCTTCTAAAAACTGTAGTGGCACAGCCTGATGCATTTATTTCTGGCCTAGGTGGATTTCCTGAAGATTCTTGCAAATTTGAGTGACATTTTTAATTGGTCATATACACCCACTAAAGTTTAGGGTCTGCAGAATTGTATGATGTATGATGTATCCAGCTTTCCACACAGATGTTGCTGCCTATTGTGTTGCCTTCTCTCAGGTTAGGAGCTCTCAACTGTGCCTAACCTCTCCCTTGCTCTCTTTGAATTACTCCTCCCTTAAGATGCTCTCCCCCTTCTCCAAAGAAGGAGCGACAGAATCCTGAGAAGATGAATGTGCCCTAACCTCCCACATATGTGCCCTGGCCTTGTGCATCCGCTGACTGACTCAACAGGGAACCCCTTCCCCAGGTTCCTTGGGAGCCTTTCCTATGACCATTAACCTCAATAAAACCTGTCTCCAGTGGAAAGAAAAAAAAATTCCCTCTGCCCACTAGGTGGTGTCCTTGTAGTATAGCAGTCAAGAGGTGATAGGTAAAAAGTGGGTTGTTTGGGCTTAACTGGGGAAATGCCACAGAAGTGTCACAAGGCAGGGCCAGAGAGGTTCAAGGCAAGAGAGTGACTAAGATAGTAGTCATTGAGTCAGTAAAGAAAGTGAAGACGGACTGGTTGGAAGAAGAGGAAGTAATTGAGCATGTCAAGGGGTTAGTGAAGTTGTAGAACAAAAGGGACGGGAAGAGGGGGTGTCAGAAAGCTGGAAGGTTAGGTGTGTGTGGTCATGACGTAGATTATCGTACATCAGAAGCGGGTGTTCTGGATGTAGTGACATGGTTCAGGATGGGGCTGCAGAGTAGCTACATAGAACATGCATGGGAGGATCACTAGAGTTGATGAGATCAGAAAAATAGAAAGTTAGGGGTTAATTGAGGTTATCTGTATGGACATTGAAGAATCCCTGAGAAATTGTCTAAGTCCATTCAGGCAGCTATAGCAAAATACTGGGGGTACCTAGGTGGCTCAGTCTGTTAGGCATCTGCCTTCAGCTTGGTTGTGATCCCAGGGTCCTGGGATCAAGCCCCACATCGGGCTCCCTGCTCACCAGGAAGCCTGCTTCTTTCTCTCCCTCTGCTTGCTGCTCCCTTTGCTGTGGTCTCTCTTTTTCTGTCGAATAAATAAATAAAATATTTAAAAAAAAATAATACAGACTGAGTAGCTTATAAACAACATAAATTTCTTTCTTAAAGTTTAGAATTCAGAAGTCTGAAACAAGGTCACCAGCATGATTGGGTTCTGGTGAATGAAGGTCATCTTCCAGATAGCAGGCTTCTCATGTGTCTTCACATGGCAGAAGGGACAAGGGATCTTTCCAGGGCATCTTTTATAAGAACACTAATCTCATTCAGTAATCCCAAAGGCCCAGTCTTCTAATACTGTTTCCTTAGGGGCTAGGTTCTCAACATAGGAATGGGGTTTGTGGGGACACAAACATTCAGACCACAGAAGCGTTGTTGGGAGAAAACTAGGAAGCAGTTACCAAGCAGTGAAGGAAAAAAGCCAGATCCTCAGTAGAGGAGGCTACGTACTATTATGTGGGCCAGGTGGAGGAATCTAGCCCTCCTGTCCTCCCAGGCTATTTGAAACCTGGATTTGGATTCTTAGTAAGAGAGTAACAACCGTTTTGTAAACGATTATTATGACTCCAATTTAGCTGGTCTTCTCTTTGTTTTCTGTGTAATGTAATTAATGCGGTGTAAAATGTCTAGACAATATCCCTGAATTGGTGGTGTGATTATGTACGGTTCCTTTCAGCTGTCCTGAGGGATGAGAAGAGGTGGGAAAGGAAGTTGAGTTCTTAGGAAGGTGTCTTTGGAAGTGTTAAAGTTTCCTGTTTTATGTATCTGGAAAGTGTTGTCCTCTGCCACTCTAAAAGGAATGCTCCAGGAAACATTCCTTAGACTACTGTTCATTTATTTTAACTTTTCAGCTGACAAAAAAAAATCCCCAATTCTCTCTCTTCCCAGTTTATCAAGCTAGAAAGATTGGTAAGTGTAATGCTGAAATGTGTCCTTTTAGTCCCAGTAAATGTAATAGCAAGACGAGTGCTGAATGTTACCCATTGACTGTGGTTTCTGGCTTCTCATGATGCAAAGCCCTTTAACTCTGCTTCCAGCCCTGAGCATGTGAATCCTTTGCATAATTTGTGTTACTCTTGGATTTATCTGTATACTTGGTTAAGCCAGTAACTCACTAGGGAGTAGATTGCAGTATCTTGCCCGTCAGTTACCTTTACTGGTATGTATTCTTGACCTAAATTCTGAGCAGATGAACACTGAAGATCAAGTCCAAGCTCAAAAATTGAAGCTCACAGTAGCCCCTCTTCTTGTAGAAGGGTTGTATTCTGTCTAATCTTATTTTGACATGAATGATTTCAGATACGAGGAGAAAATGCAGATAGTTGTAAGAACTGCTATGCTATTGTAGGTTAACTGTAATAAAGGGAAGTAAAGCCTTGTTTCTAGGGAAATGGTTTTTGTTTACTTAATGATTTTCTCCACTCTTGGTCACAGATAGCTTACCAGAGTAACCCTTGTTTAGAAAGAACTTCACCTGATGCTGTGACCTTGCTTGTTCTTCAGCCAGGTCTACAAAACAGCAGTTTGTGTAGAACATACCGATTGCTCCTAGATCAGCAGGGGCATCTAGCTGGCCTTATATGAACTTCTCCTAAGGGAATTAGAGTTTTGCTGGTTTTGTGTTAGGCTGCTCCCTTATCTCCTAGATAAGTGGTCAGAGTGCCACTTTTTGCAGTGGAGCTTTTTCCTAGGTTTACTTCAGTCAAGTTTCCAGAACTACCTACTCTGAGTCATAATCAATGTGTATTCTTTGAATACAAAGTGATTTTAATATTAGCCTCAGGAGGACCGTTAGGAGAAGGTGACTCTCCTGCAAGTCCTGTGCTTCCCAAAGCCAAGAATCACTTTGGGTTATCCTCGTCATTGCTCCTCCCTCCTTGAGAGCTAACTGGTGCCCCTGTGTAGGTGGAAATTGGATTTAACTCTGAAATGAAATTAAAACATTGCTCTAGACAGTCTAAATGAATCAGAGCCAGCCCTGTACCACCCCATGCTGACCTCTGAGCAAATGCTCATGCCTTGGCCTTCTCTCCCCTACTAGATAAACTGTCTAGGGCCTGCAGTTGGCTTTTGTCCATATACATTTGGCTTTGGAAACCACTAGTGTTTTGCCATTCAGATCGGCACAGTGTTGGTGACATCTGTGTCTTACTGGGTGGCCTGGTATGTGCATGTCAGATGCCTCTTCTAGGTTTGGGGCCATGGGAGAAAGGAGAGTGCCTGGGGCTTGCTGATGGGTCTAAGGCTCAGTGAGAGTGCTTCACTGTCTGGGCTGACCCAAACTTTGAGGCTCTTATGACTAATCCCAGTTCTTAAAGAAGTCCCAATTACGAAAGTTGGTTGTTGTTCATTATTGTGGACAACACACCTTAAGTTGAAGTGGGGGAAGGAAACCAAGTGTTCATTTTCAGGTGGTGGTCTGTTGTTGCATCAGCTATAAGGACCACAGAATTCTACTTGAAGAGCAGTTTCGGGTCGGTTGGTTGTTTTCCTGCATTTGAAATATAGCTGAATAATAACACCTTGTTAGAATTTTGAAAGGAATCTAGGTAGAAAAAGCCTTTATGCACTTGAGCAAGGACAGACAAAAGAAGCTAAATTTGTATCTTGCTTTTGGTCTGAATGAAGTTGTATATTGGGATAGATTTCGTATCTCTTTCCCTTATTCGTAGCTTCCCCTGGCCCCTGTGTTTTTGGTGTAATTTTAGAGGCTGTCTGCAAACAGGAATTGGGTCTCTTTCTTTCTCTTTTCTCTCCTCTTCTCTATAGTTTTGGGGAGTTTTGCCTGGCTCATTTGTTACTGAAGAGGAACCCTGTCATGTTCTTCCAGCACTTCATTGAATGTATCTTCCACTTCAATAACTACGAGAAGCATGAGAAGTATAACAAGTTTCCCCAGTCAGAGAGGTCAGTGGAGCTCTCTGGAAGGGCTAGGCAAAACAGTGGGAGGTGGGCATCTGCTTTGTACAGGTGATGAGGCACAGACCCCGGCCCTAGCACTCTGTGTGGCGGGCCTGCCCTCTCTGGGCAAAGTGACCCGAGACAGTTTGCCCTGTGATAGTGTTCTGAGGGAAGTGCCTCCAGGAAGCACAGTCCTCTGATCTGTGCACTTACACCTTGGGTAGACAATTTTTTTAGGATGCTGCAAACTGCTGTTGAAATTGTACCCTTGTATCCTTGTCCATGTGATGTGGTAAAATTGTCCTGTTTCACCATAGAGAGAAGCGGCTGTTTTCACTGAAGGGAAAGACAAATAAGCAGAAACGAATGAAAATCTACAAATTTCTTCTGGAACACTTCACAGATGAACAGCGATTCAATATCACTTCTAAAATCTGTCTTAGTATTTTGGGTAGGCCTGATGTGTTTGGGATAAAATGTATATTTAAAAATGAAATGCCTTGTGGCTAATGGCTCAGCAGATCTGTAGCAAATGAGACCCTGATATTATGGGAAGACCCCGTTTTTTTCCTTCTTTGACATCAGCTGTGCCCATGCAGACCCCCACTCGAAGCCAAGATGGGCCCTCCTAGCTCTGTGGGATACCCTTCCCCCTGCAGCTGGACTGTTTCTCAGAAGCTGATCTTCTGTGCTCTTTTCTCAGCATCTTTTGCTGACGGCATCCTGCCCCTAGACATGGAAGCCAGTGAATTGCTCTCAGATACATTTGAGGTCCTCAGCTCAAAGGAGATCAAGCTTTTGGCCATGAGATCTAAAGCAGATAAGGACCTTCTTTTAGAAGAAGATGACACAGCCTTGGCCAGTGCAGTCATGCAGGAAGCTCAAAAGAGGCTCATCTCGCAAGTGAGTTGTCATTCCGTAAATGGGCCTGGTTATACTCCTGTGTTCCTCCGTCCACCCCTTGAGTGCTGGTGGTCTACCTCACTTTTATTCTCACCCATGGCCTTAACACTTACCCTAGTGATGATGATTCTGCCTCTGTTTCTAGCTCCACCTTCTCTCATGGCCTGAGCCCATCCCATTTGTCTGCTTGGATGTGCCACAGGCATCTCAGACTTCCTCTGTCAAAACTGAGTTACTCCTCTTTTCTTCTCTTTGTCTCTTCTCTCACTGTCTTTATTGTGGGGAAACAAACCATTATCTACCAAGTTGTAACCCAGTGCCACCTCCGTCTGGAGTCTGGCATGCCAAGTGCATGCTTCCTTTGACCAGAGTATCCAGATTGGGATCAGGCTAATTTAGAATGGCACTTAATTGCCATAGTCCTCACCAGGGTCCAGTTCTTAAACTAGCCTCGATCACTAGGTTGTATTTCCCACTTGAGTCCTAAGAGCTTTGGACCCTAAAAAAATAGACCTTGATGCCATCCAGTCCATTTTATCTCACAAACCCATCTCTCTCACCCATTCTTCACTTACTTAAACTGGTGCCGTTCCCAGTGGTTTCCTCACTCAACACCCTTTGTGTCGCTAGTTTCTTCCTGGTTCAGGCTGTGTACCACCTTGCTGCCCCAGCAGTTTTTCTTAAGGACAAATTTGATCATTTTATTCTTCTGCTTAAAAGAGACTAGAGGAAGATTGGCTGCAGAGGGCAGCAGGGAACTTTCAGAGTGATGGATTATGGGTGATTAAGCAGATTGTGGTATTGGTTACTCACTCTATACTGTTGTCAGATGCGTCAAACTGTTCACTTAACATGGGTAAATTTTATTGCATATAATTTATACCTCACCACTGCTACCTTTAGTCTGTAGTTTGGTGGCTTCCTATCACCTTCTGAATAAAATCCTTATTCTCCCAGGCACATGGAACTCTTGAGTGTCCATACTGCCCCTGCGCCTCCCGTCTCCATGCTCCCCTCCCTGACCCCTCCATTCCAGGTCCCTGTTGGTTCCTCAAGTGGGAGGTGTGTGCTCCTGCTGTTTGCCTTTGCACACTGTCTGCCCCCCCCCCCCGCCCCCGCAGGACCTCTCCCACGCTGTCCTCATTTCCTGCTGCCAAATTCCTACATCTTTTCAAAAGGTTCACCTGCCTACGTAGGCATCCCTCTTGTGTAAGTTGCTCACCATCCTGCCACTTGTCACACCATGTCATACATCATAGCACACAGCCTGGTCTGGAAGTAGCTTGAAGGCAAGAATTCTTGGCTTCATGTTTACATCCCCAGAGGTTAACTTTGTGTCTGGTACAAAGAAGGCATTTGATAATATTTATTGAGTTGAATGCATTTAAACCACATTTTAAGGCTATCCCTATACTTACGATCTGCTCAGACTCATAATTATTAAAGTGCTTATTTCTCTACCGATTGAACTTCTATTTCAGGAACTGATAAGCCTTTTTAGAAATGGTGATTTACAAGCAAGGAACATATACTAGTGACTTTAAATAAGAAGAAAAAGAACACTTTCCAAATCCAAAAGGAGAAATCTTTCTACATATGTTGGCTACTATAATGATTATTTTTAATTCTAAGAGATTTATTAGAAAATATCTATGGTTAGTGAGGATTCATGGTAAGAATATGAAGGCATGGTCAAATCAGGTACTGTATAAATACATAAACCTTTTCTAAATGTATGCGAAGTTATACACACAAAAAGAGAGAAATACAACGCTGACTCTTTCATGCTTAGACATTCTCAACCATTTGTCATTTCACAGCAGGAATATAAAATGTCTTTTTTGAGTAGCCAGAAGTGAACTCATTTTTATTCCAAAGGGGGGATGCTGAGTAGAAGAATTGACTGGATCCGAGATGGGTTTGTGTAGAGGTTGAGAGCTTATTATCAAGTATTCATCCTATTTCTAATTCCTGTTTCTTGTTTAGAAAATATGAATAGCATTTGCCCCCATCCTCCTTCACAAAGCCTTCTGAGTATTTTGAGATCATGCTTATAAAGTCTCCAGGACAAAGGTGCTAGAGTTCCCAGCATCATGATAAAAGATAAACAAGAAGCCTTTGTAGTACTATATAGCTCGGCTATGCAGAAGGTGCTAGGTGGAGAAATCTTTGTCTCAGAACTTTATCCATCTAAAACATGCCTTTGTTTGTGTTACTACAGGTTCAGAAGAAGAATTTTATAGAAAATATTATTCCAATAATCATCTCCCTGAAGACCGTACTAGAGAAAAATAAGATCCCAGCTTTGCGGGAACTCATGACCTATCTCAGGGTAAAAGAGGACTTTGTGCTTTGTGGACTCTGTCTCCTGCCTCTAGCTCATTATTCAGGATCTGTCACAGTTATGATGGTGTAGTTGGTCAGTGAACACAGGAACTCAGAATGCTACAAAACCAGCTTTATATTTTTTTAGAATTAGACCAGCCAAATAGGCCTTTGACTGTTGGGAGAACAGAGAGAGTGTTTGACCATAGGTTCCACAGAAGCTGGTTCTTGCCTTTTTCATGGCTGTTGAGTTTATGAAGGGCTGACTCACTGTGCTGAGCCTGTGTGTCCTTGATGCCAGTTTGGAGATTCAGTTTTGAAGGCTTTCTCAACTGGGGTCAAGTACAAAGACTTCATCTTAGTCATTCTGGGGAGGGATAAAGTGAAATTGGGCATCATGTTCAGTTTGGGGATGTTTGCCTTTAACACTGCCTCCACATCAGGAAATAACAGTGGGTTTGGGGGCACACTGATGGGGGCTGGGCCACCATCACTGGTGGTATCCGAGGCCATGAAAAATGGTCTAAGCCCTCAGAATATGTAGAACTGCTGTGCAGACATAAATGAGGCCCCTGACCTTTCTGGTAAAATTTTTCTATCAGAAATAAATGGAACATTTTTTTTCCTTTCTCTGTTTACATTTTTCTATCAGAAATAAATGGAACTTTTTTTTTCCTTTCTCTGTTTACATGATGCTATTTTCTTCCTCAAGAAATGCTAAAAAAAAATTTTTCCATAAGGGCTACAACCAAATTACATTTAATGTAAATTCTTCAAATAGCTCTTTAAACTAAAGAGTTAAGGTAGGAAAGTTAAGTTAAGGTAGAAAAGATAGGCTCATTGTGTGGACCAAATGAGAACTTCAGTCATTCTTATGCTTTTACTGCCCTGACTGTTTTAAAGCTCTAAGAGGAAAAAAAAGAGTTTAGATCTTCAATAAACTACTTAAAGGCTTATGAACAATAAGTTTCCCCTATTTCTGAGCACACGCCCAGAGGATGGCCACACAGTTGCCTTATTTGAGCAGCACAGTGCTCGTGCATTGGCAGCCTTCTGTGAAAGCAGCTCCAGCCGTCCTCTCCCCCAGCCTGTGCAGCCCCCTCTTCATGGTACCTGGAAGCGTTTATAGAGTTCCTACCTTTTGTTAGGACTTCCCTCGCAGGTAGGGCTGTGATAAATCTTCTCCTTCTGATACTGTTAGATGAAATGGTTTCTTCCTCTTAGCAAAGAGGCCTGGTCCCTGGCATCTCCCCGTAAGGCCTGAGAATGTTCTTAGCCTTGTATGATGAAAGCTCTTCTGTTCTATCTTCAGAGGAAGACAGAACGATGGGATTAGAGCTATAGTTGCAGTCCTCTGAGAAAGCTAGTGTAGACAGATGAGCAACTTTTAGACTGCACAGCTTCCTGTAACTTGCTTCAGAGGTCCTGTCAGAGCCAGGACAGTGCCATATATCACCTGCCCATCTAACCTCTGACTTGAATTGCTAAAGGACCTGCCTCAGTGACACTACAGAAGCCTTTAAACTGGTAGTGACCCAGAGCGAAGCCCGATCACCTAGCTACATCACTATCCCCATCCCTACTTTCAGGAATAGATGGGGGTAGCTTATTAGTGCAAGTCTGTGCCCTTGTATAAGACCTGCTTGAGGCTCAGATTGTGTGATTCTGTTTTCTTTCTTCCTTATCAGGATCCTGGGAAACTGCCTGTTGAGTGGTGGTTAGACAGGACGCTCCCTAAGAGATCAGAACTGATAGTTAATCTCTCAAGTCTTCTTGGCTTCTGTGGTCAATACGAGTGCAGTTGGCATTTCCCAGGATAATACCATCATGTTACTTAACTTGTTGGTTGATATACTAGAAATAAGTCTGCTCTCAACAAAACACATCTTATTATTCCTGTTAATATTTATCAGGTTGTGTTGCAGAACTTATGTATTTATTCAAGTAAACACTAAAAGATGCCTCTGGGTCTGTTTTAGGAGGTGATGCAGGATTACCGTGATGAAATAAAGGATTTCTTTGCATTAGACAAGCAGCTTGCATCAGAACTTGAATACGACATTAAGAAGTACAACGAGCAGCTAGCGCAGGAGCAGGAGCTGGCAGAACAAGCAGATGTGAGTGGGGTGGCTTACAGGGCCCGGGGGACACAAAGAGCACCAGTAGCATGTGACCCTCCTCTCCAGTCTGCCTTCCACTGCCAGCTTTCCCAGTGCTTCTTGAAACCCACATAGGAGCCAAGGTTGGTTGGAACAAGACCTTTTGGGTTGCCGGTTGTGGATCGCTTTATGTTCCTTTGCCACGTGTGCCACACAGATTATTTGATCAGAGAGGCTTCCCTTCCCTCATGCCCAGGCTACGTGAATTTTTCTGGAAAGTCATCGTAGTAATACTTGGGGGCCACGTATGAATGCCCAAAAAGCAAGCTGGTGGTTGGGTTATTTAATGTGTGATTCTAGTGATCATAGCTAATTAGATCCCTCTAGGTATCTCAGTTTGTTTGTGGTCCTGCTCCCCATGTGCCCCTGTTCAGGACAAAATGTTGCTTGGGTTATTTCTAGTAAGCTGCTGTTCACTTCCAGACAAAGTGTGGTCACTTCTCTGAGAAATCCAGATAGATCTGCTGCATTAAAAACTGATGAAGGCAAACTAACTTAATCCTTTTTCTCTTTAATGCCATAGCATCTGCCATAACTTTCTGAAGAAAAAGTTCTACTTGACAAGGGCTGATATGGTTTTAAAATAAATTACTTCTGGACTTGCTCAGGGCATGTAAAGTTTCCATTAAAAAAAAAAAAAAGTTGCAGTAGGTAAATAGTCTTTATTTCTGTTCTCTGACAGGTTGCCCCGAGTTCGGAAGTTATGCCAGCTTCTGCTGGCCAGGAAGGTGCCACTGTGCCTGCCACTGATACCCAGCCCTCAACACCCAGGACGGCTGCTGGCCAAGCACCGCCTCTGTCTCCTTCCCTTGAGGCTGGGCTATTGAAGAGGTTCATACCCAAAAGCAGGTATGGAGCTGGTACATCAGGAATGGGGCAGTCTGCCTCTCACCACATTCTCCATGATGTCTGTGCCTTCCCCACTGGGTGTTTCATGAACACTTCCTCCAGGCTCCTCTCCTTCAGATTTGCAATGAGTGTGATTGAGGGTGCACCTGAAAGGCAGAGGGTGGTGACTCCAGCATTTTCACCCTCCTTCTCTCTGCGTGTCTGTGGCATGTTTTCCTCTACAGGCCCATGTCCTTGAGCACCATCGCAATCCTGAATTCTGTCAAGAAAGCTGTGGAGTCCAATAGCAGGCACCGGAGTCGGAGCACAGGAGCGTTGCCATTCCCATTAAGCTCTCAAAGCCTGGACAAAATGTGCAATCGTGGTAAGCCCCAAGTGGCTCCGGGGGCTGAAAGAAGTGCTGGGTTTTGTACCTCAGACACAGTGAGGTTACAGATGAAAATACAGAACAGGCCTCCCTCTCATCCTTTTCTAAGTGATTTCTGTTTTCTTATCTTTAAAACAAACAATTTTGGGCATTTGGGATTCTGTAAGAAGAGATTTGGAAACGAGTGAAGTGGAAAACTCATCCATTAGTGTTCATTTTTCCCATCTTTCTACTTCCCACACACATGCGTTTGGCCTTATTTATAAAGTTTTAATCTTAGTGCGCACTTTTGGTTTGTAATCTACTTCCCTACACATACAATAACAGTGAACATTTGCTCATGAACTTTTCTTTCCTAACTTTTCTCCTGTGGCTTCGTGGCATTCTATCTTGTGAAAGTACTGAAACCTATTTAATGTTACCCTTTTCTTGGAAATATAGGTGTTTTTCAATTTTTTGAAGTAATGTCACAATAAAGTATATAATCTTTAGGATTGATTCCCAGCACTCCAAGGCCGTGGATATTTTTAAAGCCTTTGCTAGTGTCAGGTTGCCTTCTGTAATTCCCCGTGGTTGTACATTGATGGGAGCCAGTGGTGCACCGGTGTCTGTTTTCCTACTTCAAAACATTGGTCTAACAATTTCCCTTCTTTGCCAGGCTTTATAGGTCAAACTGGTGATGGTTTTAATTTCCTTTTCTTTGAATCCTAGTGAAAATGGACATTGTTTCTCATGTTTATCATTTTTTTATATCTTTCTGAATTATTTCATTATAAGAACACTTTATTTGGGATATTAACTTTATCATAGATCTTGCTAATCATGTTGGGGGTTTTTCTGGACAGCTAAAATTTCCCTGTTTTGTCCTAGCAAACTCCTACAGCCTGGAGCAGGAGTCCAGTGGAGCTGTGGACCGCGTAACTAAACGAGCGATCAGTACTCCTGAGAGTAAGTACTCCTGTGACAAGCCAGCTTCTGCTAAGTCTCTCCTCAGCCACTGTGTGTCTGCGGGAGCTGCAGTAAGACTCCTTCTCTTGAAAGAAAGGTCTTGTACTAGATGAAGGCACTTCTTGTGGTCACCAACATTGTGGTGCCTTGTCACATGGTGTCTCATGATAATTATAACTCAACAGCCCAGGAACTAGCTGAATGTAAGTCAAGCACTCTTCTAAGTGATTTCACAGGCATGAACTCAGTTAAACTCCCAGCCATCTTTGAGGATCCCTGTTTGACACACGGGGAGGCTGAGGCACAACTTCCCTTGGCAGCGCCATGCTTGCCAATCTAGAGCCAGCACTTGGGCACTCCGGCCTGCCTCGGGCAGCCCTGCTTTGTAGCTGTCACATGTTGATGCTGGCATGCTCCGTGTACGTCATTGAGGCCAGCTCCAGAGCCAGGCTGAGGCTTCGGGTTCAGTGTCCTATTGAGGACCCCCCCCACCAGCTGTGTCGAGAACCTCTGTCTTCTCACTACCATTGGGTGGTTTTTCTAATCTTCTGTTATTTCCTATTATTTCAAAGTCAAGGTGAGTTAGAAGTATAGAGGATTTTTTCCCTATTACCTTGTTTTTTACCTTCTTACTGTCCACAGCGTGTCTCACTGTGCCTCCTGCCTCTTCCCTCTTTTTTTTTTTTTTTTTTTTTTTTTTTTTTTGCCTCTTCCCTCTTAACCTCCCCCTTCCTCTGTCTACCACTCCTGGGCCGGGTTCTCAAAGTCCTGCATACACCTGCTCTTGCTTGCCACGGGGCGTTCATGCACCATGTCCTCATCTACAACTTCCCTTTCCCTGGTGTTCGCTGCTTTACCCTCCAGCAGCAGTACTCACCGTACCTCCAGACACAGGGGACCCCTTGAACAGCACAGGTTTGAACTGCACAGGTCCACTTATGCGCGGATTGTTTACAGTGCAGCACCATAAATTGTTTACAGTGCAGCACCATTAATTGATATTACCAGTAATATCCTTCTGGCCAACAGTAGGCTATTGGTAGTTAGCTTTGGGGGCAGTTATACACAGATTTTCAACTGTTGGTGGGGTTGGCAGCTCCAGCTCCTTCGTTGTTCAGGGTCATCTGTACTGCTTCACCTGTCCTTGCAGTTCATAAGCTGTTTTACTCTTCACTGTACCCACTGTGCCTGCCACAGTGCCTGGAACATGAGAGGAGTGAAACAGATGTTAATGAGTTAAGTGATGGGACAAATGGCAGAACTGGGACCTGAAGTCAAGTCTCCTGACTGCAAGTCCTATGTCCTTCTACAGCCTTTGCTCTCCCAGTGCTGCTCTTGGGCATGACTGCAAGATGAGAACATGTTAAGGTGTTCTTCTCTTCGATTATGGTGCAGCCCAGGAGCAAGCCATTCATTTAGTTGTACATTCAGTCATACAAATGTATTGAGCACCTAGTGTGTTCTGGCTAGTTGCTGGACAATTCTATGACCTGTGATGCTGTGATCTGTTAGAGTATATACTGGGTTGTAGAGAATTTCCATCAAGTCCTCTTTTTTTTTTTTTTAAGATTTTATTTATTTATTTGACAGAGAGATCACAAGTAGGCAGAGAGGCAGGCAGAGAGGGGTCGGGGGGAGCAGGCTCCCTGCTGAGCAGAGAGTCAGATGCGGGGCTTGATCCTAGGACCCTGAGATCATGACCGATGAGCCGAAGGCAGAGGCTTAACCCTCTGAGCCACCCAGGCACCCATCAAGTCCTCCTTTTAAGGGAGATTAACAGATGAACAGAATTCCTACCCCACATCTCCTTAGATGACAACTGAATCATGACTGCTTTTGTCATTAAAAGCTGTAATTTGGGGTTCCTCTATATTGAATAGGTGTAATATTATATATGTGGAAAAATTCAACCCTTTGAAACAGACAAATTTTTTTGTATGTTCTTTGTTCCTGGTTCATAGTGCTTCTATTTTGGCATTAGAAACCATATGCTGCAGAAATGGGGCGAATGCATCTCATTTTAGTTTTGTTCGTCCCCAGGAGTCCCTGATTCCAGTCTTTAGTTGGTTTCCTAGCAGCCTGAGTTCCTCAGCTGTGAAGTCTGGCATGCTGCATTAATACTGCTTGAATGTGCATGCATGGAGCCGTCTTTGCACTGAAAATAAGACTGTCAGGTGACCCCAGGTCAACAGACTACTTTTTCTCTCTCTAGGCCCTTGAATATAAAATTCGTGGCCATCTTTCCTTATTCTGAACCAGGAAGGAATGCTTGAAGAAGGGTCTCCTATTAGCTCTCCTTCCTGGAAGAATTATCAGATCATGTAAAACACTCAGTTCTGTTTTCTGTGTGGTTTATAAATACACATTCTATTGACAACTCTTAGTGGGGTGACTGTCAGGAAGTGGTCTCAGCTCTAAGAAGGTAGGAGGAAAAATGCTAGCCAGTTCCACTGTTCTGGCACACCAGTGGTATTCAGCATGAGCAGAGGGGCTTTGCGAAATGTAAATTAGTCCTTTTCAGAGCTAGATCTTAACTGAAAATCCATGCAGGTAAGTCCCTCTTATTGCTGTCACTCAGGCAGCAGAGATGCTCCTGCCTTTGGTTACAAAGTGCACAGGGGATCTGAGAGCTACCACATAGCTGCCTTTGCGAAGTTTGGAGACCTATTGCCTGGATGTGCTCAGGCTTCCAAACCGGAAAAGGAATGTATACGTAGGGAAGGGGAGTTTGAACTGCAGCATAAGGAGAGACCTCCTAGAAACAGGAATAAGCACAACTGAGCTATTTGAGTGGCAGCATGATGAAAATACTGGTCTCTCTCTCTCTGTTTTTAATTTCTTTTCATTGTTTATGTACCACACCCAGTGTTACACACAATATGCACCCTCCATAATACCCACCACCAGGCTTACCCAACCTCACAACCCATGCCCCTTCAAAACCCTCAAATTGCTTTTCAGAGTCCATAGTCTCATGGTTCATCTCCGCCTCCAATTTCCCCCAACTCCCTTCTCTCCATGTCCTCCATGTTATTTCTTATGCTCCACAAATAAGTGAAACCATATGATATAATGGACTCTCTCTGCTTGACTTATTTCACTCAGCATAATCTCATCCAGTCCCATCCATGTTGCTACAAAAGTTGGGTATTCATCCTTTCTGATGGAGGCAGAATACTCCATAGTGTATATGGATCACATCTAACTTATCCATTCATCTGTTGAAGGGCATCTTGGTTCTTTCCACAGTTTGGTGACTGTGGCCATTGCTGCTATGAACATTGGGGTACAGGTGGCCCTTCTTTTCACTACATCTGTATCTTTGGGGTAA
Organism: Mustela lutreola; assembly: GCF_030435805.1. NCBI lineage: Eukaryota > Metazoa > Chordata > Mammalia > Carnivora > Mustelidae > Mustela > Mustela lutreola. The sequence continues at coordinate 204,343,692 of NC_081290.1, read as the reverse complement.
ATACCCAGTAGTGCAATTGCAGGGTCATAGGGAAGTTCTATTTTTAATTTCTTAAGGAATCTCCACACTGTTTTCCAAAGTGGCTGCACCAACTTGCATTCCCACCAACAGTGTAAAAGGGTTCCCCTTTCTCCACATCCTCTCCAACACACATTATGAAAATACAGTCTCTTAGCAGTTAATGTAGCTTAAGTTGTTCATGGGCACACAGCACTGCAGATGCACTGTGGACTTTAAAACAGACTAGAAAAATCTAATCAGTACTCTTTTTTTTTTTTTTTAGATTTTATTTATTTGACAGAGAGAAATTACAAGCCCCACATCGGGCTCTCTGCTCAGCAGGGAGCCTGCTTCCCTCTCTCTCTCTCTGCCTGCCTCTCTGCCTACTTGTGATCTTGCTCTGTGTCAAATAAAATCTTAAGAAAAAAAGAAGAAAAAGCTTGAGGTTTTTAGAGTAATTCAGTAAGACCCTGAGCCAGTATTCAGATCAAGTCTGATTCAGATCTGTTCCTACACTCTGCTCCCTGCCTCCTAGGGGAGAACTGAAAGAAGAGGAGGCCATGGGTGGAGACCAACCACTAAGCTAAGTCAGGGTGAGAGGAGCAGACAGCAAGTGAGGAGGAGAGGAGGCAATGGGAGGAGGAGGAGATAGGAGGAAGGTAAATGTAACCAGTTAGTGATTAGGTGTGGAGAAGGAGCCTCTCATGCCTGACAGTTCTGACTTGGGCAGTCCATTGATAGGAGATTCAGAAGGAATGTGCTCAGAAGTGGGGGTAATGAGGTGGGCCAAGTGTTTTCAGGGAGTGCAGTGAGGGACAGTAGGAAATGTAGGACTCCGAGAGAGGCTAGAGCTGGATGGAGTCACCGGTGTGTTGGCAGTAACTGGAGATGTGGGGTGGGCAAGAAGCCAGAGGCAGTGGGCAGTGGGAATGCAGGGGCCACAGAGCCATCTGAGGGAGTAGTCAGAGGTGGAAGGAGCCAGGAGACCATTGGTGGGATGAGTATCCAGGAGAGTCTCCAACTTCATTTGAGTCCCACCCACAACAAAGGTAAAATTGAGGCCTGACAGGGCCCCTGGATTTAGATTTGACAGTGCTTAGGGATTGATACAAGTGACTGAGTAAAACTGGAGCGGAAGCTCCATGACTGACCTTGCGCAGGTGACTTTATGTAGGTCTGTCTCCTACTGGCTTTTCGTTAATGGTGTTGTTTTCCCCGTATTTACCCAGGGACCATCAATGATGTCACATTTGGAGCAGGAGTCAGCTACATAGGTACACCACAGACACCTTCAGTCAAAGGCAAGTTCCTTTCCTGTCAGATGTATTAGCCGCTTTTGAGTTCTGGGAAATCTGAATTTGTGTCTGACTCCCTTTCAGAGAAAATTGAAGCCCAATGTCAAGGAAATGACATTTTATGTTTATCGCTTCCTGATAAACCGTAAGTTTACCAAGAGTTCCTTTTGAGGTAAATGTTTGTGTCAGGGTTTTATCTTTAGTTCCAGAATGATTGTCTCTTTCCTTTCCCTAGGCCGCCACAGCCTCAGCAGTGGAATGTGAAGTCCCCGGCTAGAAATAAAGATAACCCAGCCCCTAGCAGGAGGTCACTCAGAAAGATACCCCTGAAAACAGCCAACTGAAACAGTCATTCAGGAGTATCCAGGAGGCAAGAGCTCTAAGGAGATGTTGTCTCCTGCCTGTGGAAAGGCAGAGTCCACCTCCCTTACTCTCAGGGTGAGGGAAACTTTTACTGTGTGATACCAGAGTTTTTTCTTGTGACTCCATCACTCTAACTGTTTATCTGTGTGGCTGGCCAAACTTTTGCATTTCTCTTTATGCAATACGTGGTTAAAATATATATATATACATATATATGTGTATATATATATATATAATAGAACTGCCTTAGCTATTTAATATTCTAATTTTATTCCATTTGAAAGTATCATGTTCATTCTGATAAAGCATACTCTGGCCTTTAAGGAACTCAACAGATCAGCTTTCTTTTATATAAATGAAGGCTCTGTTTGTTATATGGTCGGAATTCCCTATAGTACAGTAGTTTCCTGTATCTAATGATGAAATTTTCATTGTAATTATTTTTTTTATTCTTATTTATAAATTGCAGGTTTTTAAAGTGTACAGCTTTATAAAATGGAATAATAAAGGTTAAGCATAAATATAGCCTTCTGGTTATTTAATAGAATATTTCTACTTTTAGAACAGAGCTTTTACTGGTAGTCATTTTGATTCACATTAAGTGTTTAAGAATAATAAAACCTTCTCTGCCTCAAGAACTGTGAGAAATAAATGTGTGTTGTTTAAAAAAAAAAAAAAAAAAGGAAGAAAAAGAATAAAACCCAACTTTCCTTTTAGGAAAAAAAAATGACTCCCTTTGTCTTTAAGGTTCAGCTCATCTGTCCCTCTGCTTCTGTCCCCTGACAGAAGCTGTCTGCCTCCTAATAGCACACATCTGTCTTCAAATGTAAACCTGGGCTGGCTCCTGAAAGTTCCACCTATGTGTGGCATGCACTAATGCTGGTTTGTATTAACAGTCCATAAAGATTGCTCCCATGAAGGGGTAAGGTGTTGGTGTCTTCTGCTGATACCGTTAGGTAACCTTAAAACACATGTACACTCATGTTTTATCCAAGAGTGACTGGGGAAAAAATTCATTCAGTTCCCTTTTTAATCCCAGTACTATAGAAGCAAAATTACAGGGTTACTGTGTTGGTATTTTTTTTTTAGTATAAATGGGGTAGTTGGATTTGAGGGGTAGAATGTCATTGTGCATTGTGTCTATTCTACAGTCCTCCCATATATGAATGGTGACACACATGGAGATGTCATTGGCAGAGAGAGTCACAAAGCTGCCCTTGAGTAAGGACAGTTATCTCCAAATCAAGTAGATGGTAATTGATGGCAGCCTCTTTTGAAACCTGGGATTGTGCTATTTTAAGTATACCTTCCTAACAAAATGCTAGGAAGATGAGGTAATCTCAACATAAGAGCACATAAGGAGGAGAAATAATGAGACAAAGTTGATTTTTTTAAAAGCTTTTATAAATGAGGTTTAACAAATACCAACTTATAGGTGTGTTAGTACAAGTCTGCAAAGTCTATGTACAGCAACAGCCACACCAGAAGCCACAGTAGCCTTATAGAAGCTCCAAGTCTTCAATCACATTCACATCTTAAAAACACATGAATGTTCCTTTTCTGTTTACATTTTTACAGTAATGTAAACAACAAATTAGGCAACAACTTCCCAGACTCCATACTCACTTCTGTCAGACCCAGTTCACATGGCACTAGGATAGGAGGTGTTGTGGTCACAAGAAGGGAGTCAACAAGGCCGTCCTATCACTTGGACAACCAAGATGGCAGCTAGAGTGTTACTCCCCAACAATTAGAGAACAGGAACACTATCCCTTTCTACCAAGATGGGGTGAAGATGAAGGGATATCTTAAGTCTAAGCATTCAAGACACAAACGCAAAAGAAGATGGGTACCATTAAGCAATTATGAAGAGTTGCCCACCACTTCTGCCAAATAGCCCATGGCAGAGTATTCACAGAACTTAAAAAAGAAAAGTCAACATAAGTCTCAAGTATTCAATTAAAAAACACCCTCCAAGTATAAAAAATTAAGACACTGGAAGTTTAATCTCAAGATGACTATATCCTTCTGAATAAAAACCATCCTTGAAGCACACTGGAGGCACTGGGACTGGAGGCGCTCTTCTGAGAAGCTCCCTCTTCAAACAGCTTCACATCATGAGTTTAACACAGAATGTATCTAAGGTGAAGAACATCTGCTCTTGAAGAACAAAGGCTTTTGAATGATGTTTCTAATGTCCCACACCCAGTGAGCAACAGTGTCTTGGGTAGACTTTTTAAAATTAAAAAATCAGAATATGGCCTTTGATTCAGGCATTTCGCTTTCCTCACCATCAGGCTTTCTGCTCTGGCTACAATACCTGATGTTCTTCAAAGGGATGGCCTCGCCGCCACCACACAATGGGTTTATTGTGAAGTGAGACACAACCTGTGGTGTCTCTGTGCTTTCTTCATGGCAAAGAGGAAGAGTGGAATTCATTTTCTTAAAAAACATTACTGTAGTTTTCAGAACGGCCTTTGGCCCTGGACAGTCTTATGAACTACACAAATAAGTAAAATGAATTTTAAAACCAAACAGCAGAGGCTGCTTTGTTTCAGGAGCCATCCACAAAGAGCTCTGTCACAGGGGATCCAAAGGCTGGGATACCACAGGGAAGACACCCACCCTTCTTGAAATGTCCACCTTACAACTAACTGTAAAGCTAATCAGCACACAAAGCCACTGTCAAGCCAATAAAGATGGCAGTGCACATGCTGGCTAACCTTCAAAGTTAACAGCCAATATCGACTTAGAGAGTGATGCAGGACTCAAGCCCGGGGGTTGGCTAACATAGTTTCACAGGTACATCCAAGCACTTATGGGTGGTGTCTCTGGGCTTAGGTAGTCTGAGTAATCCAGTAAGACACTGTTCAAAGCCAACCTTAGAGGTTACATTTTCTTCTGGAGAGATGTAAACAGATTTTGACATTATTCAATTGGATTTTTAAAAAAGTTTCCTAAGTAACAATGGCTTGATGTATAGACAATGTAGTTCTCTTGTGAAAAATGCTGAAACTTATGTGGGAAAAAGGAATGTTCCAGTAAGCTTCCTCGAGAGGATTTTTTTGGGGTTAAAATACTCTTTAATTATTGGTATTTTCCAATTTAACACTAGTAGCTTGGAACTCCTACCTTAAGTTGAAATTTTTTTTAAAAAAATAGGTATTTAACACTGTATGACAACATATTTACAGTTTAAATAGAAATTTTCCTTCAATAACCAAAATACATCTTTAGCAAAAATTTAGAATGTAAAATTTTATAAAATAAACACCGATAGAAAAGCAGAGCATTATTTCAGTACCATTTCAGATTTTGCCTAAGATGAAGGTTTGTATGTAAATATTACCCCCCCGCCCATGGACAAGCAATTTACCTTCCTGATTTGGGCTGTTTTTATAAAATTCTGATCCAAATAGATTTTCCAAGATGGACACTAAAATACTGATCAACAAAACCTTCAAGAAGAATCTGCCATGCTGGCTATGGGCAGCTGTGAAACAAGACCATCACATAGATGGGTTCACTGTTCAAACTCTGCAGCTGTAGGGTGTTGCAGTGGGTTGTGCTCCCAAGCCCTGCAATGCTGGTGCTACATGGCTGCCTGTGGGAACACACATGGGACTCACCTGGGCTGATGTAAGTGAGCGGCAAATAAACTGGCTTCGCAGGCCACAATGCCCAGCCCGGCCTCTGTGAGCAAGAGCTTTCCGCTCACCTTAACGCTCAGGTGGGAGCCAGGCCAGAAACAGACTGGGAATCCGCCTCAGTGAAATACAGTTGTGTGGTTTTTCTTCCCCCTTGTGATGACTATGCCCACCTCGAGGAAAATTCTTTTATTCGTGTGGCTTGTTAAAAAGTAAGAAAGGAGTAGCGGTCAACTTTGGCCAAAACAAAAAGCTTTTGCGCAAGTGTCTAGCTCTGTCCAAGTGCACTTGGCTCCCGGGCTGCTCTTGATAGGAGTTTCTGGTAGAGGTATTTGCATGTGCCCCGTCAGTCACACCATCAGATTTCAGATCACAAATGATGATTTGTGTCTGAAGTCGCCCTGCAAGGCCAAAACAGGTTAGAAACGGCCATCCTTGACAAACCTAGGGGCCTAAGTGGGAGAGAGAAATTGGAAGCCAGATCTAATCCCCATTTCCCTGAGGAAACTTATGGCAAAACAAATCAAATGAAACCCTTCTTCAAAGGTAACATCTACTACTAGAGCCTGCAAACTGAATGCCAGGGGTGTGTAAAAACTCTGCATTAGGAAGGTTTCCAAGGACGAATGTCATTTTTTCTGGAAACACTTCAATTACTAGGTTTCCTAATCAATGTCTGCTCTGTTGCCTCACTCCTTTCCTTACCTCCTCATCTGTCCTGATATAGTTCACTCCATCTGACTTCCCCGGACTCTTATAACTGAAAAGGAAGGAGAGAGGGCTTCAATGACTGATTTTTCATGTAATGCCAACTTAAACTTTGGTTTGGTCATTTAAGACGGAAGACAGGCTCACTTTTCGCTATTCTGCTTATTATTGATGAAGTAACCCCGTCTGTACGCACAGCAGATGCCCACAGTGATCAGGACCAGTACAGCAAGGACCACCAGAATTCCCCCAATAATGCCACCGATGTTCAGGTCATCTGGAAAAAAAAGGGATTAAGGGATCTGGTCTTAGAAAAGTCCTTGACCCCACTTCTTTTTTGCATCCTTCCACTTCCCACATCTGCCCTGTCATGCCTACTCCAGCCAGAAGAGCAGAGTGAGACCACTTCAACTTTTTTTTTTTTTTAAGATTTTATTTATTTATTTGACAGAGAGAGACATGGCGAGAGAGAGAGAACACAAGCGGGGGGACTGGGAGGGGAAAAAGCAGCCTTCCTGCTGAGCAAGGAGTCCAATGTGGTCTCGATCCCAGGATCCTGAGATCATGACCTGAGCCAAAGGCAGCCATTTAACCCACTGAGCCATCCAGGTGTCCCCACTTTTTAACACTTTAGCCCGGAACATACAGGACCCCAAACCCCTGCTCTCACTTGTAAAAAGTACTGAGACCTCCAAAGTTCAAATGCTGTTATACTTAATCTGATATTAAAAAGGACTTAGGGGGCATCTGGGTGGCTCAGTGGATTAAGCCTCTGCCTTCAACTCAGGTCATGATCTCAGGGTCCTGGAATCAAGCCCCACATCAGGCTCTCTGCTCAGCAAGGAGCCTGCTTTCCCACCCCCCTGCCTGTCTCTCTTCCTACTTGTGATCTCTCTCTCTCTGTCAAATAAATAAATTTTTAAAAAAATCTTTTAAAAAGGGGCTTAGCATTTTTAAAAGGTTTTACAATCTTCTGGCTAAATTCCTAAAAATATTATTAATGGAGAAAATTGTTTCACTTTATAGAGACAGAATTAAGGAGCCAGGAATCCCAAAGAAAAAATTCCTAATTTCTACGGATTTCCTTTGCTATGCATTATTTGGGGGAAAAAGAACTAGTGTTGCACAAGACTGAAAAGTAAAAATATGAGGTAGGAACATGACCTTTCACTCTCAGCTGCATGGCCTCATATCTTCTAGTCTCTTGGAGGAAGGCCCTTGACCCTCTCTTCCCATTTCTCTATACCGGGCAAAGGTGCCCCAGTCCACATAGGTGCCCCAGTCCACATCAGTGTGGGGCACTGGGGTTGTTTCCTCCACACAGACAAAAATGCAATGGAAAACATGCAAGCGATATAGCAACATAAGCCAGCTAACTTGGAAGTTGTTAAATTCTCCCTTATCTTAATGCAGGGGTTTCAAATGCAAGTGTGCATTTAAAAATTGGAATTTTAACTTTTCAAATGTCAATTCCCACGCTCTATCACTACAGAGAGATTCAGTAGGTCTGGGGCAAAGTCCAAGAGTCTCCCTCCTGCCCTGGAGCAGTTTCCTGAATTTGACAGATGACAAGAATCCCCTGGAATTGTGTTTGACACACAGACATTTCCAGACCTCCCCTGAGGACTAAGTCCATAAGCCTGGGGTGGGGCCTTGGAATCCGTACATGAAACAGTGCAAAGGATTCTCATAATTAGGCAAGCTTGGAAAACACTGCTCTGGGGTCAGTTATTCTCAGGAAGGAGGGAGGGGCTGAGATAGCTCCGCAGATGACTGAATGTGACATGCTCCATCTGCCCCATCCTGCCTTCAACACCTCTCCTTTAGAACCAGCACCCTAGAGATGGCATCATCACAGAACATGCATGGTAAAGTTATTGAGGCTAAACCTCTGACTGTCAGCTTACCACAAAATGGTTATAACTGGATAAATTTCTAGAGACTTTACATGACATAATGTTTTGATCTTATCAATTACCAAAGAAATGAAGTAATTTTTTCTATCTTTCCTCCATCTATCCATATATTTATTTATTTTAAGTAGGCTCCACGCCCAGCATGAAGCCCAACACAGGGCTTGAACTCATGACCCTGAGATGAAGCCTGAGCTAAGATCAAGAATCAGATGCTTACATCCCAGAAGTGGAGTTTATTAAACACAGTTAAGGGGCACCTGAGAGGCTCCGTTGGTTAAGTGGCTGCCTTCAGCTCACGTCATAATCCCAGTACCCTAGAACCCCACATCAGGCTCCCTTCTCAGTGGAGAGCCTGCTTCTCCATCTCCCTCTGCTTTTCCCCCTCACTTGTGCTCTCTGGCTTGCTCTCTCTGTCAAATAAATAAAATCTTTAAAATTTTTTTAAAAAAACAAACTCAGTTTAAAGTGACATGATTAGCTATGTTCCCAACACCAGTCTATTTTGAGGAGATAAACATATTTCAAGTAACCACTTATTAGTCACTTAGCTGTTACTCCGAACTTTCTCATCTTTCCTTTCAATGTACCCGGATGGGTTTTGGTGAATTTAGTCATCTCCAGAAGAAAGGAGACCAGTTGTCTAAAGATGGTCCAATATTAAATTAAAAATGTTCTATCCACTTGCCAGTCTTCAGATGAAATAGTTTCAAAAAGTAACTCACAGACTTCCATCTCCTGCTCTTCACATCTGGCTGAGCCTGCATCATTGGAAGCGATGCAGTAATACTGCCCAGAGTCCTCCTTGTGAACAGCATTGAAAACCTATTTCAGTAAATTACAAGTAAATTATGAGACCAATCACGAGGGCAGACCTCTGTGGACTGAAGACATCACTATGCTCCGCCACCCGGGCCTCCCAACAAGGTGCTAAGTCCAGAGCTCAGTAAAATATCTCATTTGCTCTTGGCTTCCTTTCAGTTTCCTGCACTGTCAGGTTCTTCCCTGATATTCTTCCCCAGCAGTCTTGCCCAAGAGCTCCTGAACAATGAGATCCCCTCAGATTTTTTAAGATATCAAAGCAACATTCAGAATGCAGTGTGAAGATAATAAGAAGAATTGTTTCTCAGCAACACTTGGGCAATACAAATACAGAGGATCTTATATAACCTGACTTGTTACTACCTGTAGTTAAATACGCCAAGGATCAGGAGGGCTGGCTGTAGAAAAGCCCAGCTGAGATGCTGCTGCGGAGGGCAGTCTGTCTTCTATACATGACCAATGTAACTGCATCTTGCCCCCCAACCACTTTCCACTACCATCACTGGGTTATTTTGAAGAAAATTCTAGACACATTTTACCCATAAAAACTTCAGCATGCAACTCTGAAAGACAAGGACTTCTTCAGATTATAACTATAATACCTTATTGTACCTAAAGCAATGAACAATTCCTTAACATCGAATATGCCACCAGTAATCCAGTTTCCCTGTCTCGTGATTTTTACAGGTGGTTATTCACATCAGGACCCTAACATCACTCATCCATTATATTTCTTTAATAGACCTACACAATCACCTTTATTTTACAAGTTTCCCTTCCTTTATTTTAATCCTCTTAGAACTTACTTGCTTATACAAAGGAGGGAGGGTTCATTTTTCCCACAGAATCCCCAACATTATAGGTTTTTAGTTCCTGTCTTATAAAGTTTATTGTTTTTCCTAGTAAGTGCTCTTCCCACCATAAGTATCCCTTCCTCAACAAAGACTTTTCTTCTATCCTCACGTCCAAGAAGAGATCTTACCAGAGTGCCTGTTTCAGAGTTTAAGAGAAAAGAGGAATTTCGGAATCTAGGATTGGCTCTGGAGTCTGTGGGCAGCGGCACATCGTTGCGGTACCAGCTGTAGTACGGCCGGGGGTAGCCCTCACTCTCCTGGCAGTGCAACGTGGCCGTCTTGCCTACAGGTACAGCCTTCGGGACTCTGCACACAGGAGGGACTGGCTTCACTGTGGAAGAAATTCGAGTTGGGGTTTCAAATCAGCCACATGGATTGATTCTTCTGAAAGCCCATAATAAACCTGCTCACAAAAAAGGAAAACCAGCCTGGGGATGCACCACTGCCACAGCCATGTCACGCCCATGGGCTTGGATCTGCCATGGCATCTGCCCCACACACAGCTCACCCCCATGTATAACCCACAATGCATTTCTAATGCCCACACCTCCTGAGGAGCACTTCCTACAGCTGGTTGGGGGTGGGTGGCCGTAGCTCCACCTCCCTTCTCGCCTTCTATCCCAACTCAGGCAGTCCAAGCTCCTACAACCGCCTGCCCCCTAAGGCCTGCAATACCCCCAGGGATATGCCTTTGGGAAGAAAGAAAGAGCTAATCTCTTTTTTTAATTTTTATTTATTTTTCCGCCTCCCCAATCTTTTTTATTTTATAGACAGATTCATGAGGTCTAAAAGGGGGAACATATTTTTAACTTTATGTGAGTTCCTACCTTGAACAGTTAACTCAATGACAATCTCATCAATTTCTTTCCGGTCGTTTCGAGCAACCACCTCACAGCGATAAAGGGCTGAGTCTGTCCGGGTCACATTCCAGATTCTTAGAGAGGTTTTCCCCAATAGTTCTGCACGACCTGCCAAATCTCCTACAGAAAAGAAGAACACAAAAAGACTTTAAAGACATCTTTGTCACCTGTGAAGAAGGAGGCTTCTGGGGCTAGCATTTAATGCCTCAGTAAGGACACTGCAGACTGGCTTCTCCTTCTGCTCCTGTAAAAGAGAGGTAAACTAAGGACACTGAGCACCAAAATAGTACCTGGTGTGTAAAAGGACTCATTACATGTGTCTCTGTTGTTAAAGCAGGGACCTTGGGACGCCTGGGTGTCTCAGTCAGTTAAGCATCTGCCTTCAGCTCAGGTCATGATCCCAGCGTCCTGGGATCGAGTTCTGCCATCGGGCTGCCTGCTCAGCAGGAAGCCTGCTTCTCCTTCTACCTCTACTTCTCCCCTGCAACCTGCTCATGCTTTCTCTCTGACAAATAAATTAAAATCTTTTTAAAATAATAAATAAATAAATAAGCAAGCAAGCAAGCAAGCAAGCATGGACCTTATTTCGTTCTCCTCATTCCTAGCCAGGACTCCCCATTAAAAGAGAAAAAAAAAAAATCAAACAAGCAACATGAAAAAAACAACCAGTATTCATAAATGGTGCTAGGACAACTGGATATCTACATGCAAAAGAATGAGGCTGGACTCCTACCTCACACTATATACAACAAAGACTTTCCTCTAAGAGTTAACAATATGGGGGCTCCTAGTGGCTCAGTCAGTTAAGCTGTGGCTTAAGTCAGTTAAGACCTTCATCATGCCTCAGGCCATGATCCTAGGGTCCTGGGATCAAGCCCCACTGCTCAGTGAGGAGTCAGCTTGTCCCTATACTTCTGTCCCTCCCTGCTGCTTGTGCTCTGTATCTCAAGCACTCACTCTCTAAAAAATAAAACTTAAAACAAGAGTTAACAGTATGGCTCTCAGGAAAAAAACAGATAAAAATCACCATGACCTTGGATTAGGCAATAATTTTTTAGAAATGGCACCAAGACCACAAGCATAAAAAAAAATGACACTGGACTTTCATAAAAAATTTTAAAACTTCTGTGCTTCAAACAACACATTCAAGTTTTGAAAAGACAATCCACTAGAAAGTATCTGCAAATCATGTATCTGGGAAAAAGAACTAGTATCCAAATATATAAGGAATTTGCAACTCAACAATAAATGGACAAATAACCTAATTAAAAATAGACAAAGGATTTGAGTAGACATTTCTCCAAAGAAAGTATATTAAATGGCCCCCAAGAACATGAAAATATGCTCAGCATCATTAGTCACCAGTGAAATGCAAATCAAAACCACAATGAAATATCACTTCACACCCACTAGAACGGCCAGATTGAAAAGGTGGGCAATTACAGGGGCACCTGGGTGGCTCAGTTGGTTAAGCGTCTACCTTCAGCTTAGGTTATGATCCTGAGTCCCAAGTCAGGCTCCCTGCTCAGCAGTGAGTCTCTTTTTCTCTCTGACCCTCCCCACTCTCATGCTCTCTCTCTCTCTCTCTCTCTCTCTCTCTCTTTCTCTCTCTCAAACAAATAAATAAAATCTTTAAAAAAAAAAAAAGATGGACAATTACAAATGTTAGGGAGGAAATAGGGAAAAACACTGCTGAAAGAATGTAAAATGGTGCAGCCACTTGGGAATATAGTTTGACAGGTTCTATATAGTTTATATATAACTACCATATTACCTAGCAATTGTACTTTTGGTGATTTATCCATCCCCAAATGAAAACTTATGTTTACACAAAAAACATTATTCTTACATGAATATCCATAGCTACATTATTGATAACAGCCAAAAACTGGAAATAACCCAAGTGTACATCAACTGATAAATGGATTAAAAAAAAGTGGCCTAAGTGCAATGAAATATTATGCACCCATATAAAATGGGATGAAGTATTGATACATGCCACACCGTGGATGAACCTTGAAAATAATATGCTAAGTGGAAGAGGTCAGTCACCAAGGACCACGTATTGTATGATTCTACTTATATGAAGCACCCAGAATAGGCAAATACATAGAAACAAAGTAGATTAGTGGTTGCCTGGAGGTGGGGACACGGGGGAAGGGAAGTCACTGCCAAAGGATATGCAGTTTCTTTTGGGGTTGATAAAAGTGTTCTGGAATTTGATAGCAGTGAGGGTTGCACATCTTTGTTGCATATACTAACAACTGCTGAAGTATACACTTTAAAAAATGTGAGTTTTATGCTGTATGAACTATATCTCAATATTTAAAACTTTTAAAGTATAAAAAGATGGTAGCTCTTTCAAAGAAGCATGAAGAACCTAAAGAATGTCAAATAAAGGAGCGTCTGGGTGGCTTAGTCAGTTGAGCTTCTGCCTTCAGCTCAGGTCGTGATCCCAGAGTCCTGGGATCAAGTCCCGCATTGGGCTCCCTGCTTAGTGGGGAGCCTGCTTCTCCCTCTGCCTCTGCCTGCTGTTCCCCCTGCTTGTGCTCTCTCTGTCAAATGAATAAATAAAATCCTAAAAAAAAAAAAAAAAAAAAGACAAATAAGGGAAGGAATTAGGGGGGAAAAAAGGACACAAAAATAGAAAATAATTATTACTAAAACCTGATGACTGGTGGTAAGAACAGGAAGGATTCACCATAATATAATAAAAATAGAAAAATGCTTAGGACAAAAGATAAACACTTGCAAAGGCATTTTCTAATAAGAAGGTTGCTATCCAGTAGCCGTTAGTGGAGGATTAGACTTTTACCATGTAAGCAAATCTATCAAAGATATGGTGTGTGTGTGTGTATAATTGAGAATATTACTCAACTATAAAAAAGAATGAGATCTACTCATCTGTGATAACATCAGCAGGCCTAGAGAATATATGCTAAGTGAAGAGAGATCAGACAGAAAGACAAGTACCATATGATTTCACTTATATGTGTGATCTAAAACACAAACCAAACAACAAAAAAAGCCAAAGACAGATTACTAAATATAGAGAACAAACTGGTGGTTGCCAAAGGGGAGTGGGTGGGTGGCAGGGCAAAATAGGTGAAGAGGAAATTAAGAGAAACAAACTTCCAGTTATAAAATAAGTCATGGAGATAAAAAGTATGACAGAGGAAATAGAGTCAATGATATTGTAATAATGTTGTATGGTGACTACTCTTCTTGCAGGGAGCATTGAGTACGATTTGTCTAATCACTATGTTATATACGTGAGCCTAATATAACACTGTATATCACCCATACTTCAACAATAAAGTTTTAAAAAAATCTATCAGGATTGGGGTGCCTGGATGGCTCAGCCAGTTAATGTCTGCCTTCAATTTAGGGCATGATCCCAGGGTCCCAGGGTCCTGGGATCCAACCCCACATCAGGCTCTCTGCTCAGTGGGGAGCCTGCTTTTCCCTCTCCCTCTGCAGCTCCCTCTGCTGGTCCCTGTTTGTGCTCTCTCTGTGTCAAATAAATAAATAAAATCTTTTAAAAAGGGGGGGGGGCATTAAAAAAATATATCAGGATGTTTTTGGCACAGTCCTGAATTGAGACAAGAGATGAGGCCAAGAAAGATTCAAATTTTCCTGCAGCCTTCATATTTTGTGTATAAATATCCTCCTCATCCCTCTGGCTAAGAATAAGGTGTTTAATTCCCAGAAAGAGAATCTTTTTTAAGATCCTATTTATTTGAGAGAGAAAGAGAATGAGAGAGAGAGAGAGAGTTACAGAGAGAAGGAGACTCTCCACTAAACAGGGAGCCCAATGTGGGACTTGATCCTGTGACTCCCAGATGATAGTCTGAGTCAAAGGCAGTCATTTAACCAACCAAGCTACCCAGGTGCCTACAAACAGGAAGTTCTTTAAGAAAATTCTCACCTAAAAAAAAAAAAAGAAAAAATTCCCCACCTAGGTTCTCTGATGATCACAAATGCACGTACAGGCTTTATCAGCAGCAGCCTAAACTGCCAGAGAAACCAGACTTGTTTTCTGGAAAAAACATTTCCATCTCTTCAAAATTAAAAGGTGGGAGATATACTGGTGAAGGAAAAAAAACAACAAAATATTTAAAAAGATTTGAGTGTGTGTGAGAGAGAGCGCGCAAGCAGGAGGAGTGGGGCGGGAGAAGGAAAAGCAAACTCCCCGCTGAGCAGCAGGCTCCATCCCAGGACCCTGGGATCAGACCTGAGTTGAAGGCAGATGCTTAACTGACTGAGCCACCCAGGTGTCCCCAAAAGATTTTTAAGAGCCTGATGATATTGGGGACCCAAAGCAGGAAGACTGAGATTTAGCTGTTTCGACATCTCTCCTCTTCTCTGAAGCCTCAACTATCAATTTCTCGGAGAACAACAAAGCCAGCCCTTAGAAGCTATTGCATTTGTCCCTCATGTTCCTCCCATCCCTTCTGTCAAAATGAAGGTAAGGTACCATTGCACGTCATCTATAATTTCTCTCCCTCCCTCACTCGCCACAGCCAGCTCCTAGCAAGTCCTCCCCATTGCTCTCTACAATGCCTCAATCTTAGCTCAGGTCATCAGCAGCTCCCTTCTGGCATCTGCAAAACAATCTAAATTAGCACCCCTGCTCTGAGTTTTCCCCATTCCCAATCTCCTCTACAAAGCAGCCGAGTCAAGTCTTTCTAAACTGAAAATGAAGTCATCTCCCTTCCCTCCAAAAAAAATCTTTACGGAACTCAAGATGCTGTCCATTCTTGCATGGTGTTCAGTACTTCCTGCCTGGCCTTGGCATGCCTCACCAGCTGTGTGGAGATATTCCTCTCTCCCTTCCTTAAATCCCACCTGTGATAGAGAACTTGCAGTTTCCTTAAGCCAACCTGCCTTTTGCTTCCACGTCTATATGCAGAGCATTCTTTCTTGCCCAACACCTTCCTCCACCCCACCCATCACCATCTGGCCTGGATAACCAGCTTCACAGCTCAGCCTAGATGCCACTTCTGGGAAGCTTCCCCCACCAGCTGCCCTGCTCCTACTTCATGTGATCAGAGATACCTTATGCTGATGTCTGTTCTAGCAAATGCTTTCTCAATGTAGGAAGCTTGGGACACAGTAGGTGCTCAGCAAATACCTGTCTTATCTCCTTGCTGTTCCCTGTGATCCTTCTGATTAACACATGCAGCTGGTATCACGAATGGGACCATGATAAGAGGATGGCATAGGACAACATTCACTCTCATTGCACAATAGGATGGGCTACAGATAGATTTAAATCGTAACTAATGAGGTGATACTTGTTGAAGCTGAGTAACAGGGACAGGGAGATTCAATAGACTACTCTCATTACTTTTCCGTGTTTGAATTTTTCAGAAGTGAAACAAACAAAACAAAACAAAAAACAAACCAATCCTGGATACAGATGCAGGACCAGTCAGAGGAAAGTCTCTGGGCACAAGTATATGTCTGGGCCCTGTGAATAAAGGAGGGGATTAGAGAATCATACCCTGAATTCTGTTGTCAAAAAACACATATGTGGTTTGGTCATCTTGAATTTTCTTCCACTCAATCCTGGGGTCACTTGTCTGTGAATCCGTAATGATACAAGATAATTCCACACCTAATGAGCCAAAAAAAAGAAGAAGAAGAAGGAGAAGAAGAAGAAGAAGAACTCTTACAGAATGGGAAACAATTTTATGATCACTTGTATATCTGGACCCTGCAAGCTATCTCTAATTTGAAAGAAGTCTTAAATGTACATTTAAAAAATCTATCTTCAAGTTCCAAATGACTCTAAGAAAAGATGAATTTTAGCCAGAAAAATTTTTAAAGGTGATTAGCAAGGCCTTAATACTCTGCTTGTATATAAGGAAGTTCTTTGTTATATATGTACAAAACCAGGGCAGGGATCTGATTCTAGCCAATATAAAACCTGCAGAGTTCCCTGTCGGCCTGCTGAAAAGGGCTTCACTGACACATGTGCACATCAAATGCACTGCTACAGAGCCACCCACCCAAACATCTCTTGGGCACTGTATGGATGTGCTGTGTTTGTCCTGAGTAGGCTGCAAGACTACCAAATGTCCATTAGATGGTGCCCATTCTCTTAGTAGTCTCCCTTGTACTTACTTTCAAATTCCTGTACCACTGGGGTTCGGTTGCTGGATTTGAGATTCACGGCTCCAATCAAGCAACCTGAAGGAAAAAATAAATAAAGTAAAATTAGAGACAATGCAACTCTAAAATAGCAGAGAATCCTCCAATCAAGTTCAGATTTTTCCCCTTCTAGGTAGACTACAATCACTAACCACAGAGTATAGAAAAATAGTATATTTCAAAACAAAGTCTATTAGATAAAGCAAGTTGACAACTTTCTTTCTTAGTCTAACCTCACTGGAATGAACTGAGTGGAAGAGTTCTGAGAATTTAGATCTAGAGCATAACCACCCTGGAGCTAGAGTTCTAAGAATTTCCTTCTTGCGCAGAGCCATTCTTAATCCTGTAAACGTCTTTCAACCAGACCCACCTGGGCCTTGTCTTTCCTGCATCCTGCAGATTCTCTCCTCCAAGCTTCCAACACAGCAATGGCACCCTTGGTGGATTTGATATGGCCCAGACTCATGGTCTGGTATGTTCCCCCTCAGGATAGAACAACATTCTCTGGTATAGATATCAACCAGCAAAGAGACCACCTCGCTCTATTAACCATATAACCCAGTGATTCCCATCCATTACAAAGTTTTCACTGGGGGCACCTGGGTGGCTCAGTCAGTTAAATGTCTGACTCTTAATTTCAGCTCAGGTCATGATCTCAGAGTCCTGGGATCGAGTCTCATGTAGGGCTACCCGCTCAGCGGGAGTCTCCCTCCCTCCGCACCTCCCTGCACTGGCTCACGTGCACTGTCTCTCTAAAATAAATAAATAAATAAAATCTTAAAAAAAATTTTTTTCACTAGTTTTTGGTAAAATGAGAAAAATAACTATTTTCATTAAGCGAAATTGAATGAAGCTACTGATAAAATCAAGACATGCCAACTGTACAGTAATCCCTTTCAAAACTAGCATCTGACTCTCCACATGTTTCAACAAACATTAAAACCAGTTTATCATGGTCTCTAACGTCTTACCTATTTTCTTGGAGAAGACATAGAAGGTACAATGACCACCCACAAAATCTCATTCTTCAGCCACCTGGCCTTTAGGAAAATATGCATTCCCCAAAGAGGGCCTTCATACAAAACCCTCATGAAGGTCTCTGGATCTTAGCTTACTATCCCAGCTAAGGACAAAGTGCAGAAAGACATGTACTCCTGAGTAGCTAACTCCTTGTATATTAGGTGGGATGCATGTCACAACAATCCAGTCTTTCCCTTTTTTAAGTCTTATTTAATGGTTCAGTGACGTGTACAATCCCAGTATACATCTTGATCCTTTGTTTCTTTTTTAGTAAGACTTCATTAATTATAGCAAAAGCCATAAAAATTTACTAACAGGGATGAAAATCAGAAATATAATACATATACCTGAGTTGATATTAATTTCTAGAACACTGACTTCTACAAAAGGTTAGTGAACCAGGACAAGTAAAAATAATTTTATTTTGTATTGATTAACCTGAGCTACTCCTTTTGGGAACCAGAAACATATCCCATGTATGTATGTGCAGCACTTTCTACTTCTCCTTCAATCCAAAAGCTCCCAATGACCACTGAGAAAGATTAATAAATGATGCTTCAAGTATCTACCAAGGCCCCACCGGTTCCTTCTAAGTAAATGACCACAAACAGTTCTTCCAGTGAGATCACTATAATTTAGATGATGAGACACTGAAACTCTAGTTACAAATGACTATGACCAGGAAACACCTTCCAACCCAGAGGCCATCTAAGGGGCCTTTGAGGTAACTCATGAGAGCTTCAAATAACTGGATAATAAACAACTAGACAAACCCAATCTGCCACTTTCCTTTAAGAAGTATGATGCTAAGAGAAATGAAGAATGCATTAGAGAGTTCATAGTCACCAGAGAAACAGAGTGGAAGAAGAGTAGAGGAAAGGATTAACTGACTTATCAAAATGGTTAAAACACTATAGTTGGTAACAAGTGAACTGGAGAACAAAGAGGATATAACAGGAAAGCTACTCTCGTAACTGCGACAATGTCGAATTTTCACGAAGGCCAACTGAGACACATTTTTTATAATAAACCCCTACAGTGAAGTAAACTAATGTGCTTCTTACAATCTAAAAGAAGCTAAGGTAACACAGCCTCAGATAATGGAAATGATCACCTCTTTTAATCCCTCTACTCTGCAGCAAAGAGGTGAATGCTCTGTACTCCTTAATGAAGGCTCTGCCAGAACCTCTCCAGCCCAATTACCCTGGATAAGTTTCATAGGCAATCCTGGAATTCTGTGCCAATCCTGAAAGATGGTTTGTCCCAAGAAGATTAAACAACAGAGGACCACTACAAGCAAGTGAAACTCTAGCCCAGATGAGGATTCACCACAGCCAGGCCTGAGCTGAGGAGGCCCATGCTGAGAGTCCTATACTTCAGAGTTCTCCTTCTATTCTTAAATAAGCCTTTATTATTATTATTATTATTATTATTATTAAGCAAGTCTTAAACTTATAAACATTCTACACGCCTCATTTAACCCTCCCCAATAGCCTAGATCCCACTTTAAAATACAGATGACCCTGAACAACACGGGTTTGAGTTGCACAGGTCCACTTACAGGTGGGTTTTTAAGGGTTGACAGCAAAAACCACACAGTATTTATTTACAACTTCCCACCCCAGTCTCCTCAGGAGAATCAAAGGTGACTGGCACAGAAGTCATACCTGCTACCCCCTGAGAACACAGGAGAGGCCCGCAGGGAGCCGTCAGCAGCCCCAGGGAAGCCTCAGTACCAGACAGAGCTACAGGTGGCCCATATGCCAACAGGGTGGTCGGTTTGAGCGCCCACAGCTGGCAGACAGGAGCCTGGGCTGAAGAGGAAGAGGAAGAACATGCCCAGAGGGTCCTCTGTGTGCCCGGCTCTGGGCTGCCCTGAGTCCCTCTAGTCCCTCTTCCTTCTATCTCCAAAGCTGCTGATGGTTATAGCCAGCGGTATACATCCAGGCAGGTGGGTCAACTGTACTGAACTTCCAGGCCGCCCAGCTGCTACCACTACTGAGCAGAGACCACCAGCTGTAGAACATCATCCCCCTGGGGCCAGGCCTGCTGCCACCACCCCTTGTCCCAGCCCCACCTGGAGGATTCTTTAAAAAATAAATAGCCATACAGTACTGTAAATGTACTTTCTCTTATGATTTAAAATTTTTCTTCCCCCAGGCTACTTTATTATAAGAATGCAGGATATAATACATATAAAATATTAGTTTATCGACTGTTTATGTTATAGGTAAGGGTTCTGGCAACAGTAGGCTATTATTAATAATTAAGTTTCAGAGGAGTCAAAAGTTACAGGATTTTCAACTGTGCGGGGAGGGGGGGAAGCGGCACCTATTTGCCCCATGCTGTCCCAGGGTCAACTGAATAGCAATAACTTGTGTAAAAGAACGGTGCTATGAGGCCTGGAACAAACCTAACTCTTAAAGGTATCGCAAGTAACTCACTGGAACTTGGAGTAACTACCCCTGCTTGAAGGTAAGATTCTGACAGAACCAGATGGGAAATGGGGTCCAGAAGCCAGCCCTGAAGTGGTGACTGCTAAAGTTTAACTGTGCACACACTGAACCCAGTACTATCAGAATACTCATGAAGAGATACCACTTTAGATGGAAAAGGAAGGAGAAAAAGGCAGCATATCTATGATAGCATCTATCACATGCTCTTGTCCCTATTTCCAATCTTGGCTTATCAGACTCAAGGCTTTTTAGGAGAATCCATTCATTCAGCAATTTTTATTTAGCACCTATTATATGCCAGATACTGGCCTGAACATTACAGACGTGAATAAAACAGATAAAGACCTATGTTCTCATCGAGCTTACATTCTAGTATAAAAGAATAAATATTATTAGGTGTACTCATCTTTCTATCTTCAATTCTAACACTGAATGATATTTAGTAGGTACTTGGAAAGTGGTTGCTGAATAAATCAAGGTGCATTTTTTTGTATTCTATATTGGATTTCCTTGACTTGAGCTTTCCAAAAAATCATTTGGTTGAATTCAGTTTTCTCACAGGGCTATAATGTGGTCACTCTCTTCTTCATCCTGCCTAGGAATATATTATTGAGTCTTGAACTTAGAACGATCTAAGATACGTATAGTTGTCTCTCTGTATTCAAAACGTCTTAACCAAATTTAAGACTCCCCTCTAGAGGCAGGTGTGGTTAAGTCTTAAGCATATTATGGTTTCAGTATGTAGTTATTAAAATTCAGTAAATCTGGGGCACCTGGGTCGCTCAGTCGGTTAAGCTTCCAGCTCTTGTTTAGGCTTAGGTCATGATCTCAGGGTTGTGGGATCGACCTCCACGTGCTTAGTGTGGATTCTTCTTATCCCTCTCCCTCTGCTCTGCTCTTTCTCCTGCTCGTTCGTGCTCTCTCTCTCTAAAATAAAATCTTTTTCTGGGGGCACCTGGGTGGCTCAGTCGAGAGTCTCCCTCCGGCTCAGGTTGTGGTCCTGGGATTGAGCCCTGCATCGGGGAGCCTGCTTCTCCATTTCTTCCCCCTCTGTACTCTCTGTCACTCTCTATCACTTTCAGGTAAAGAGAAAGAGAGAGAGAGCACAAGCAGGAGATGAAGCAGCAGACTGCCCATTGATCAGAAGGCCTACTCCAGGGCTCCAACCCAGAACCCTGGGATCATGACCTGAGCCAAAGGCAGGCACTTAATGGACTAAGTCACCTAGATGCCCCTAAAATAAAGTACTTTTTAAAAAATTCAGTAAATCTTTCATCCAGTTTCCCTCATTGGTCACACCTTACATAATTATAGCACAATATCAAAATTGGAACACTGACATGTATATGTCTCCACTTTTGTAGAAAAAAAATGTATATGGTTCTATGTCACTTTATCACATGTAAAGATTCCTGTAATCACCACTGCAATATAAAGAACTACTAAAAAAAAAAAAAGATACAGAACTATTCCACGACACAAAGATTGCCCTCATGCTACCCCTTATAGTCACATCTACCCCCTTAATATCCATTACTCCTAGCAACCACTAATCTGCTCTCCATCTCCATAATTTTGTCACTTAGAAACATATAAAAAAATATATATATAAATGGAAATACACTGTAGGTGACCTTCAGAGAATGACTTTTTTCATTCAGCATAATGCCCTTTATATCCATCCAACTTCGGTTTAACTATATATAGTTCATTTCTTTCCATTGCTGAGTAGTATTCCATGGTACGGATGTACTACAGTTTAACTACTAACTCATTAAAAGATAGCTGGGTTGTTCTCAGTTTGTGGCTATTCCGAATAAAGCTGCTGTGAACATGTGTTACAGGTTTTTGTATGAACACGTGTCCTTTCCTCTGGAATAAAGGCCCAAAAGTACATGTGCCCCACTGTATGTTGTTGCATGGTCAGTTTTGTTTTAGATTTTTTTTTTTTTTAAGAAACTCATAAACTGTTTTCCAGAGTTGGCTGTACCAAAAAATCATTGCTTTCAAAATTCCAATCTGAATTTCGAAACTTCCATGATCAAAGTTTGTTTTGTTTTAATAACAGGGCATTTGGAATCCACTGGATACAGTAAAAAAAAAAGTGAAGGAACAGTTTTAAGGTATTAATATTTATGATATTTCAAAAAATAGATACGTAAGAACTATTTAAAGTTAATAAAAAATGTTATATAAATTTTCCTGAATTCTTTCAGTGAATATATAAGTTAAAAAATCAATTGGCTTAACTGCATTCATGATCAAAGTATGTAGTGAAAACACTTACGTGATCATGAATAATTTGGCAGTGGTCTACATGTTTCTGACATTTCATTGAACATGAAGGTTTTGAGGTTTTGCTTTTGGGCTCTCTAAAAAACCATAGCAGCAGGCAGAGTATCTGCTTTTCCTACCCAATTGATGGTTAGTGAATAGAGAAAATCAGTCAGAGTGACAAAGATTTTCTCTTTACGGACTGTGGTATTTTTATATCAATAAGACATCTGAATTGAATGTGAGACATGGTGTTCCACCCCTTATGTCCTTACTGTGTTTTCTACGTGCAGTCTATGACTGATCCAGTTTTCCCACATTCTCACCATTACTATTTAAAAAATTTTTTTTCTTATTCTGTCATACGTAACAGAAAATTCACCATTTTAACCACTGTTACATGTATAATTAATTCAGTGGCATTAAGGACATTCATGATGTTGTACAACAATTGCCACTGTCCACTTCCACAACTTGTTCATCATCCTAAACAGAATCTATACCAATTAAACAGTAACTTCCTATTTCCACCAAACTCCAGCCTCCAGTAACCTCCATTCTACCTTCTATGAATTTGCCTATTTCAGGTACCACATATAAGTGGAATCATACAATGTTTGTCCTTTTATGTCTGGCTTATTTCACACAGCATTATGTTTTCAAGGTATATCTGTGTAATATGTATCAGAATTTCACTCTTTTTTAAGGCTGAATAATATCCTATTGTATATATTTACCACATCTTGTTTACCCATGCATCATTCATCAACAGATGGTTTGTTTCTACCTTTTGGCTATTGTGAATTATGCTGAACTATAGTGTACAAGTATCTGTTTGAGTCCTGGCTTTTAATTATTTTGGGTACGAACCTAGAAGTTTAATTCCTGGATCATATGGTAATTCTATGTGCAACTTTTTGAGGAAATGCTAAACTTCACTGATGTGGCTATACCATTTTATGACCCCATCAGCAATGCCCAAGAGATATCCAATTTCTCTATATCCTCACCAACATATGTAATTTTCTGATTTTTGTTTTTTACTCATTGTATCTCATTGTGATTTTGATTTGCATTTCCCTAAGCTAGAAGATGTTGCACATCTTTTCATGTGCTTATTGGTTATTTGTATATCTTCTTTGGAGACATGTTTATTCAAGTCCTTTGCCTTTTTTTAAAAGTAGGTGTTGTTGTTGTTGTTGAGTTGTAGGGGTTCCTTATACATTCTGGATATCAGTTCTTTATTATATATATATGTTTACAAGTGTTTCCTCCCATTCTGTTTTATTCTATTGATAGTGTCCTTTGATTTACAGAAGTTTTTAATTTTTTTTTTTAAGATTTTACTTATTTATTTGACAGTGAGAGAGGGAACACAAGCAAGGAGAGTGAGAGAGGGAGAAGCAGGCTCCCCGTCAAGCAGAGAGCCCAGTGCAGGGCTCAATCCCAGGACCCTGGGATCATAACCTGAGCCAAAGGGAGACACTCAATGACTGAGTTACCCAGAAGCCCCAGAAGTTTTCAATTTTGATGGAGTCCAATATATCTTTTTCTTTTGTTGGCCTGTGCTTTTGGTGTTCTACCCAAGACGCCATTGCCAAATCCAATATCAATGTTTTCTTCAAAGAATTTTAGCTTTATATTTATATTTAGGTCTTTCATCCATTTTAAGTCATTTTTGTGTATGATAAGAGCCCAAATTCATTATATAGAATGTTCATATCTAGTTTTCCCAGCATTATTTTTTGAAAAGACTACTCTTCCTCATTCAATAGTCTTAGCACCCTTGTTGAAAATTATTTGACCAGGTATGCAAGGGTTTATTTCAGGGTGGTCTATTCTGCTCCATTGCTCCATTGGTTCATGTGTCTGCAATTATTCCACTACCACATTGTTTTGATTAGTTCATAGTAGCTTCATAGTTTGTTTTGCAATCAGGAAATATGAGTCCTCCAACTTTGTTCTTTTTCTACATGACTATTCAGGGCCCCTTGAGATACCATATAAATTTCAGGATGGATTTTTATATTTCAGAAAAGAACACCTTTGGCATTTTGAAATCCCAATCTACACTGAAATGTAGATCCCTTTGAGTACTGTTAACAATATTAAATATTCTAGTCCATAAACCCAGAATTTACTCCATTTATTTATGTCTTCTTTAATTTCAGCAAAGTTTTGCCGTTTTTAGGGTACAAGTCTTTTACTTCCTGGATTAAATTTATTCCTATTTTTTTATTCTTTTTGATGCTATTATAAATGGGGTTGTTTTCTTATTTTCCTTTTCTCTATGTTCATTGTTCATTGTTAATGTCGAAATGCAACTTACTTTTTGTGTGTTGGGAGTTTCTTTTTTTGTTGTTTTCCTTGTTATTAGCTCTGGGCTACCTCCACACTTACATACTTTTCTCCCTTTCTTTCTCTCTTTCTCCATCTCCCTCCCTTCCTTCCTTCCTTCCTTCCTTCCTTCCTTCCTTTCTTTCTTTCTTCTTTTGATGTAACCTTTAGGGTTTCCTACACATAAGATCATATTATCTATGAATAGAAATAATTTTCTTTCTTTCTTTCTAGTATCATTTTACTCTTTCCTTTCCAATATGAATACTTCTACTTTTTCCTCTGTTGCCTAACTGCTCTGGCTAGAAATTCCAAAAACATGTAGAACAGAAATGGTGAATGTAGGTAGATATCCTTGTCTTGTTCCTGATCTTAGGAGGAAACCAGTCTTCCACCATTACTTATGACATTAGCTGTGAGTTTTTCATATGTGGTTTTATTTTTATCATATTGAGTAAGTCCCTTCTACTCCTAATTTATTGAGTTTTTTTATTATGAAGGGAGTTTAATTTTGTCAAATGCTTTTACTGCATCAACTAAGATGACCATGTGGTTCTTTATTCTATTAATCTGGTTATTACCTTAACTAATTTTCATATGTTAAATAATTCTTGCATTCTGGAAACAAATCTCATTTGTTCAGGGTGTGTAGTTCAGTTTGCTTTTATTTTCTGTAACATTTTTTAATCAATATTAGGAATACTGATCTATAGCTTTCTTTTCTTCTAGTGTCTTTTTCTATTGTTCATATCAGGGTAATGAGTTAGAAGGCATTCCCTAAAAAAAAAGAAAAAAGAAGGTATTCCCTCTTCAATTTTTCAGTTAAGTTTGACAAAATTAAATGTTAGTCAGAATTCACCGTAAAGTCATCTGGTCAGAGCTTTTCTTTGTTTTTGATTATGGATTCAGTCTCCTTACTGGTTGAAAATCTATTCAGATTTTCCAGTTCTCTCTCTTTTTTTTAAGATAATATTTATTTATTTGACACAGAGAGAGAAAGAGATAGCGAGAAGAGAGCACAAGTGGGGATGAGAGAGTGAAGCAGGCTACCAGCTAAGCAAGGAGCCCATGCGGGGCTCAATCCCAGGACCCTGGGATCATGACCTGGGCTGAACCACCAACTGAGCCACCCAGGGATCTCCAGATTTTCTATTTCTTAACAATTAAGTTTTAGTATTACTTGTTTCTAGCAATTTGTCAATTTATTGATGTACACTTCTTCACAGTATTTTTTTTTATTAACATATAAAGTATTATTAGCCCCAGGGGTACAGGTCTGTGAATTGCCAGGTTTACATACTTCACAGCACTCACCATAGCACATACCTTCCCCAATGTCCATAACCCAACCACCCTCTCCCTATCCCCCTCCCCCCAGCAACCCTGTTTTGTGAGATTAAGAGTCTCTTATGGTTCGTCTTCCTCCCAATCCCATCTTGTTTCATTTTTCCTTCCCTCCCCCTCAAACCTCCCACTTTGCCTCTCAACTTCCTCATATCAGGGAGATCATATGATAATTGTCTTTCTCTGACTGACTTATTTCGCTCAGCATAATACCCTCTAGTTCCATCCACATCATCACAAATGGCAAGATTTCATTTCTTTTGATGGCTGCATAGTATTCCATTGTGCTTGCGTGTGTGTGTGTGTGTGTGTGTGTGTGTGTATACACACACACATATCTTCTTTATCCATTCATCTGTTGATGGACATCTAGGTTCTTTCCAATAGTTTGGCTATTTCTTCACAGCATTCTTTCATAATCCATTTACTTCTATAAAATCAGTAGTTACACCTCCCCTTCCTTTTCTGATTTTAGTAATTCAAACCTTCTTTCTTCCTTAGTCAATCTAGTTAAAGTCTGTCAATTTTTTTTTATTTTTCCAAAGAAGATAATTTTACTTTCATTGATTTTTTTTCTATTGTTTTTCTATTTTCTCTTTCTCTCTCTCTCTCTCTCTTTTTTTTTTTTTTTTTTTTTTTGTTAATTTCTGCTCTAATCTTTTCCATTTCCTTCCTTCTGCTGGTTTGGGGGTTAGTTTATTTTTCTTTTTCCAGTTCCTTATAGTGTAACATTGCTGTTGATTTTAGATCTTTCTTTATTGAAATCTTAAGTGTTTTAGCTCTTAGCACTACTTTCTCTGAATCCTATAAATTTGGTATATTGTGTTTTCACTTATCTCAAGGTATTTTCTAATTTCCTTTGTAACTTCTTTGACACATTGGTTAGGAGTGTGTTGACTTCCACATCTGTGAATTTTCTAATTTCTTTCAGTTATTTATTTCTAGTTTCATTCTATTGTGAGTAGAAAAGATACTTTATATGGTTTAATTTTTTTAATTTGGCTTAAAATATGATCAATCCTAAAGAATGTTCTATGTGTACTTGTGAAAAATGTGTATTCTATGTTGCTGAGTGTAGGGCTCTATATTTGTCTTTTAGGTCCAACTGGTTTATAATGTTATTCAAGTCCTGTATTTCCTTATTGACCTTCTATCTTGTTTATCCATTATTGAAAGTGGGCACTAAAATCTCCAATTATTATTGTAGAACAAGTTCTCTCTTTAATCCTGTCAAGTTTGCTTCATATATTAAGGGGCTCAGATGTCTGATGCACACGTTTCTAATTATTATATATTATATTATTATTACTGACATTCTTTGTCTTTTTTAATAGTTTTTTACTTAAAGTCTGCTTTATCTTTTGGTTACTATTTGCATAGAATATCTTTTCCCATCCTTTCAAATCATTGGTGTTTAGATCTAAAGTGAATGTCTTATAGACAGCATGTAGCTGGATTATTTATTTATCCTTTCTGCCAATCTCTGCCTTTTGCTGAAGAATTTAGTTCCTTACATTTAAAGTAATTAACTAATAATGAACTTATTTCTGCTATTTTACTACTTGCTTTCTGTATGTATTATTTTTTGTCCCTCATTTCCTCCATGGCCTTTTTTTTTAATGTTTTGTTTTTTGGGAGTGACAAATTATGATTCCCTTCTCATTTTCTTCATTGTAAACTCTATAGATATTTTCCTTGCAGTTATCATAAGGTTTATAACATCCTCAAATTATAACAAATTTGAACTGATACCAACTTAACTTCAACTGTATGAAAAAAATCGACTCTGTCCTTCCCTTTATATTATTATTGACACAAAGTATATCTTTACAGGTTGTATGTCTTGTCAATAAAATATAATTACTTTATGCATTTGTCTTTTAAATTCTGTAGAATTATATACCACAATTATAAGACTAGTTTTTATATTTGTAATTATCTCTACTGAAGATATATAGATTTTTTTTTAAAGATTTTATTTATTTATTTGACAGAGATCACAAGTAGACAGAGAGGCAGGCAGAGAGAGAGAGAGGGAAGCAGGCTCCCTGCTGAGCAGAGAGCCCGATGCAGGACTCGATCCCAGGACCCTGAGATCATGACCTGAGCCGAAGGCAGCGGCTTAACCCACTGAGCCACCCAGGCACCCATGAAGATACATAGATTTGAGTTACTGTCTAGTGTTCCTTCATTTCAACTTGATGGATTCCCTTTGACATTTTTATATAGAGCAGATAATGAACTCCCTCAGCTTTTCTGAAAAATGTCTTAATTTCTCCCTCAATTTTGAAGGTCAGTTTTGCCAGATATAAAAATTTCAGTTTAGAGTATTTTTCTTTCAACACATTAAATATGCCATTCCACGGTCTTCTAGCTTCCAACACTTCTGGTGAGGCATCAGCTGATAATTTTATTGATGATTCCTAGTGATAATTCACTTCTCTCTTGCTGCTTTCAAGATTTTTTTGGTCTCTGGCTTTTGACAGTTTGATTATAATGCGTCTCAGAATGAATCCCCCTGGATTTATCCTCCTTGGATTTCATTGAGCTTCTTGGATTTGTTCCATCAAATTGGGGATGTTTTCAGCCATTATTTCTTCCTTCTTCAAATAATCATTCTGCCTCCTTTACTCTCTCTTCTCCTGGGACTCCTATAAAGCACATGTTGGTCAGGTTGACAGTGTCCCACAAGTCCCTTAAGCTCTGTTATGTGCTGAATTGTGTACCTACCTCCCCTTGACCAAGATTCATATTTTGAAGTTCTGTCACCTAGTACCTTAGAATATGACGAAATGTGGAGACAGAGCCCTTAAAAAGGTGGTAAGTTAAACTGAGGCTATTAGGAGTCCTAATCCAAGCTGGCTTATGTCTTACATAAATAGGAAATTAGGACACATAGAATGATGTACATGTAGAGGAAAAACTGTGTAAGGACATAGCAAGACAGCAGCCATATGTACACCAAGGAGAAGCCTCCAGAGGAACCAAACCAGCTGACACCTTGATCTTGGACTTCTACCCTCCAGAACTGTGAGAAAATAGATTTTGGTTGTTTAAGTCAATCAATCTGTGGCATTTTGTTATGGCAGCCTAGGAAAATAATACAAGCTATGTTCACTCTTCATTCTTTTTTCTTTTTGCTCCCCAGACTTGAATAATACTTTATATTGCCCTATCTTCTGGTTCACTGATGCTTTCCTTTACCTGCTCAAATATGCTATTTATCTTCTCCAGTGAATTTTTCTTTTCAGTTATTGTACTTTTCAGGTCCAGAATTTCTTTCTGATTCCTTTTTACAACTTCTTTCTCTTTGTTGATACTCTGACGCTCAAAAATGTTTCCCTGATTTCCTTTTCCCTTAGCTCTCTAAGCATATTTAAGATAAATTATTTAATGTCTTTTTCTACTAAATCCAATGTCTGGTCTTCCTCTGGGACAGTTTCTTTTCATTCACTTTGTTTCTTTGAATAAGCTACATTTTCCTACTTATTTGTATGTTTTCCAAGTTTTGTTGAAAATTGGGCATTTCACTATTACAAAATTATTATTCAGGAAATCAGATTCTCCTTCCCCAGGGTTTGCTGTGTGTGTGTGTGTGTGTGTGTGTGTGTTTAATTATTGTTGAAAACTGTTGTTCTCTGTTTTGAAAGTTCCAATTTTTTTTTTTTCCTCAAACACTATTCCTTTTTGAACATGGTCACTGAGATTCCTTTAGCTTCTTTTCAGCTAGTGTTCTGACAGACATTTCCTGTTCTGATAAAGACTTCCTTGAATGCCAAGAACTGAAACACACATACACACACACACACACACACACACACACACGAGATAACAGCCCCCTCTCCCAAATCTTTGCAGACTGGCTCCGTACAGCGGCACTCCTTTTCCCCTTTCTTCTTTAGGTTTGTTCTGAGTCTAGGGATCACCTGAGATGTTATGCTATTGCTCTGAATGTCCTAATTTCCTAGTCTTATCACAGCTTCTCTTCTGAGCCCCAGATGGCCTGTTGTTTTATCTCTACCCAGAATCTCTTAGAGCAATTGTGGGTTTATAGTCCCCTTGTAGCTTTTACAAGCAGTACCTACTATTTTTCCCACCTGCATTCCAACTTATGTGAGACAAAGATGAGCACCTGATGTCTGTCCTTCAGTTATGCTCAGAGAAGTTAGAATAAAGGTATCAAACGATCTGAAAATAAGGTTTGTTCTGCTCCCTCCAATTTAGGGAGTGGAGGAGGGGGACAGAGGGAGAGACTGTGGTAGGGAGTGAGTAAAAATGTCAAAAAACTTCCCTACCATTTTGAAGATTATTTTTTTCTCTACTGGGCATTTATTTGGTTCCTATAAAACTTTAACTGGTTTCCAAAGCTCCTACAAAGTTGGTTCAACTTCTGTTTGTTTGTTTTTTCAATGTTTCTATGGGAGAACAAGAGCTCTTGCTGATGTCACTCCAAACTAGCATTATGGCTCTTTTTATTTTTTATTTGTTATCTCAGCCATTTTTATTCATCCTTATACCTCCCAACAATCATACCTGAGATACAAGAAGGTTTTGGAAATGCTATTGACTACAAAGTGGAGGAGAGACACAATTTCAATAAAATATGATGATCTACATGTCAGTAATACACGGAGGGTATGACCAAAGAGCCAGGACTCAAACCCAGGACTGTCTTTGCTCTTTCAGTGTTTCTTCTGACAATGTAGCTCTCAGTATAAATTAGGAAATTTTTAGCATTTTGGATTCCATGATTTCCTAGGACTTAACTGCTTCAAACAGAACTGACAAATGTTTTTTCAACCAGATGAACTAGGTGACAGATGCTAATATAGAGGTAAACAGTCTTGTGCTTAAAATTCCATTTTCAAAGTTCTTCTATATGCCAAAACTATAAATTACCATCAAGAAATCTGACCCTATTTTCCCAAGTATAAAATACTATTAGAAACTTTATCCTTCTTTCACCAATAAATAAAACTAAATAAAAATAGAGAAAGAGAAACACTTATTATCTTATTGTCATTATTATATTTGCTATATAGAGATCAATGCCTTTCTAGTGGCCCAAGAACATTAAGTTTTAAATTGAATGGCTTTAGACTTGAAGCCAGAAATATATTAATCGTAAATACCATGAGTAGAATAATAAAAATGAGAATCCCAAGAAAATTCAATATGAGGTCCAAGGCAGGTGAAGGAGAGGTAGGATAAGGGAGGGTGAGAAGAACTGAAAGGTGGCAGAAGAACTAAATGGTGTCAAGAAGAAGAAGAAGTAAAATAAATGAAAATATAAAAATGATAATTCCTTTTACACCAAATCCAGAAAATCTAAATTTCTGAGCATCAAAATATGCTTGAATTCATAGCTGGCAAAGTTTCTTGGTCTTTTAGTCCAAAAGTATTTAATCCCAGCATAGTAATGGAGGATTTCTGAGAATGTAGGCACGGGGGTTCAGTCCTGGAGGGCTGCTTTGCAGATGAGCAGAGATGACAAAGGAATTACAAAGCCACACAATATGACATTTCCAACTATATTAAGGAAAAGACTTGACTTGAGGCTAGTCTCAAGCTGATAATAATTATGAAAATACACCAGCTCAGTGGCAAGCCAAAGCTAAAATCCAAGAAGGAAGCCACTTTTTTCCTTTCTTTCTTTTTTTTGTAAACAACAACCATAGGCTCTGATTTTTTATTAATAAGCAAAAGGTACCACTGCCTGGTTCACTATGAGAGTCAATATATGCTTTCTGCCTGGAGGTACCTCATACCCAGCATAAGGTCCATGTCAGCCTGGACATAAGGGCAGAGAGGAGACTAAGGAGCTCTGAAAGGACAGATGTAATTATGGGAAGGCCAGCTGAAAATGGCCTAGGCTTACATTGTCTCTTTCTTTTTATCTCCTCTTTTTATCCCCTGCTTTTCATGTTATTCTAGGAGCAGCAGTTGTCACACCATTCTCCACTGGGCTTACTTTTTTTGAAAAATATGAAACTAATTCTGGGTTTCCAGAGGGATCAAGCTTTGAAGTGGCTTAGGATAATGGCGTGATTTCTTATTCTTGAAACCAAGGTCATCAAAGAAGTCATAGTTCCAGAGGTGAGGAGGAAAGTGAAAATAAGATTCCAATTTATTCCTTAGATCACTCTCTAAAATACTGATGTAAGTGGTATTATTTCCAACTTATGAAAGAAGTGGCTAACTGACTAACCTCTAGTCTACAGCTAACTGATGAAGCTAGTACTCAATTTGTATCCTCAGACTCCAAGTTGAACACTCCTTCCAATACACTGTATTGTCTACACCTCTTCTTTTCCCCACGGAATCCATGGAAGAAATTAACATTTGGTTGGTTTCATCTGTGGGTGTACTTGACAAGAAATGTGGCAAGAGATTAAAAAAAAAAAAAAAAAGTTGGAGAATCCTTCTAACCAGTTATTTCCCAAATGCTAAATGGCTCTAAGATGGTCCAAAGGCAATGCTATTCTACAATGCATGAAGACTAGGTTATCACCAATATATTGATACTAACCATACATTATTAGAGGCATGGTGATATCCTTAAGGTCCAACAGTTAGGTAGAATCAGCAAGACTTGAGGAGGAAGAGACAAAACCAAGATGAAGAAAGGTTACACATGGGACAGATCTACTTCCAAACACACGTACCATGTCATAAATAGTGTTGTATGGCAATAGTTTTCTAGAAACTGTGACTGCTGTCCTAGATCTATCACAGATTTTCTGACCCATCTCCATCTACATAGTTCCCAGATTAAGTGTACCTTCCCCCACATCTGTGTGCCCCTGCCTAAACTACATGAAGAAAAAGCCAAAGGAACAAGGCACTACATGGAGAGAAGTAAATGAGATAGGAATCCTGCCTTGAGAAGGGAGAAATATGGGACTGCCCTAAAAGAAAGAGCACAGGCCCTTCCCAGTCAGGAGCTTCCCTCTCTGCTCTTAGAAACAGATGCCAGAGACTTGCATATAAATGAACCTGCAGGGCACTGCAGCGAGGCTCGGCAGAAAAACAAACAGATGATGGCAGGGATGGAGCACACTGTGGCCATTCATCTACATATTAGTCACCACATTTGACATAAGGCTTTGCCTCATTTGGTTAGGGACCTGGAGCATAGCACATACAGAACAGAGAGCCAGAGGAACTTGGTGTCAATTTCTAAATTCCAGAATAATCTAGTTAAGCAACTGGACTCAAGAACTACAAGTATCTCTGGCCACTGGTCTACAATAAAAATACATGCTTCTAAGAAGTCAAAGGTGGGCTGGGAAAGGAGGTCATATAGAGCATAAAATTCTACCTATAAAAAGCCAATCAGCTTTCAGAGAAAGAAGAGCACACAGAGAAATGAGACCTTTAGACTCACAAGCAGTACTGTATTGAACTGTGGCAGATGTGATGGTAAGCTTCTCCTTGTTGTTCAGTTCACTAGTCTGCTAAAAAAGAAAACTGGACTTGTTAAGGCACTTTTCTCTGAACAGGAGAGTCAACCTAGCCTGCATGATGGATAAAGTAGATAATAGAATAGAGCAGACACTGTACTTCCTCCCACCAATATTTTGATAATTAACAAAGCAGGAGGGAACTAAAGGGTAAGTACATAGTGCTGTTAGGCATTCAATGAACTGTACATTCTTCTGAAAACTGTTTAGGTTGTCTGACAGCACATTGGGAACACTAATTAGGCCTCCGGCATTCCATCAATGTAGGTAAGGATGACTACACTCATTTCCCAGTTAGGGGACCAAGTCCTAGAGGTTAATGTCTATAAGCACAAAGTAAAAACCAGAAGCCAGGAGTTCTGACTCTGAGACCCCACTTCTTCCTCTATTTCATAATCTTTCCTATATAAGAAGAAACGTATTATTAAAATCTATCCAGAACTAAAAGAGATTGCAATAAATACATGCAAAGAGGATCTGGAACCAAAAGGGAAACATGACTCAGACCCTGAAGCCTAAACTTATATCCCATTGTTCTACTAAAACCCTTTCTCTGATGAGTTTGCAGGGGAAGTGGCCTTTAAAAAAAAAAAAAAAAAAAAAAGCCTCTGGTATAATATGCAGATAGCACTGGCATCTTCAACACAGCCATCTCTTCCTTCTAGGGAAGATGTGGAACTGAATTAAGGGGCAGTGAAGGGAGCAGGCAGATGGGGGGATGATAAGGCAGGGGAGGAAATGCTGACGCTGAGGTTCACAATGGCCTTCCCAGTTCATGCAGGCTCCTCAGATTATTCTCTGAAACTACTGTGTTCTTTGTTTGCCCTTCCCTTTCCTAATCTGAAACAGTTTTAGCAGCTGTGGACAACAACTGCAGTTTCTTATTTTGGTTTTGAGAGACCTTTTGGAAATTCTGCCAGAGTCTGGGTATCTGATGCCAGACAAGATGCATGACAATTCCCTCGGGATCTTGTTTGAAATGCTATTTCCCAATACACCTCCTCAGTCCCTAGAGCACACAAACCCTGAATTCTTATTCAGTGGGTTGGGAAAAGCCTGGATCTGTTTTCGTTTGTTTGTTTGTTTTTGCCATGCCTCCCAGGTGACTCTTATGTGCAGTCCCTTTTATGGAACCTTGCAACTAAGTCATTCATTCTGAATGGGCCCAATGAGAAATCTAGGGTTGTGTTCACAGGACAGCCCTTTCTTGGGCATGAGGATGACGATTGCTTTCCTTTATTATTCTAAAGAATTACTGGCTATAAAATGCTTCCAGATCCACAGGCAAAGAAACTAATAACAACACAGAATATTATAATAAAAAATACATTTAAACCATAACAGTTGTTGAGATAATGTTACTCTTAACCCACAAACTCCCTGATTCAGTAGAGCCTGGCTTATTTTGATTGATTCTTCAAACTGCCTTAGCACACCAGTGCAAGCATCCTGAGGAGGAGGAAGAGTCCGGGAAAGACTAAATTCCAAAAGTGACCATCCAACCCACAGCCAGGAAGATCAACGTCTCAAACTCCAAACTACCTGTCTTTTCCACTTACGGAAACAAAACCAATTTGAGCAGCAGAACAGGCATACTGCCTGGGATACAGGGAGATGTAGGAGCTTCCTTCTATCTTTCATAATGGCTATTATCATTTAACTGCAGAGAGAGCTAAAAGAGAAAAATCAATAGCCGTCTAAGCTCACCACAAAAAAATTAGTTTGGGTTTATACTCATTATTATATACCAAGAAGGAAAAGAAGTTCTTTTAGAAAATGCTTTCACTTTAAGTCAGATGTGTTGCTCACTAAGAACTAGTTTATGTATGTCTGGCTCTCTAAAGAGTTATAATTAGACTTCTGGCATTCTGTCCAGTTTTTCCCCTGCTCAAAAGAAACTTTTCCCTGACTGAGACTAGAACAGCGTGGGTGCACGTCAGCATGCATCACTGTGGGACCTCACTGGTCTACTGGGGTCAAGTCTAAATATAAAATGGCAATGCAGGCTTTCCAGTGGAGGATATTTACATGTTTATTCTTCAAGACTACTTCTGTGTGCTTGCTTAGCAGACTCCATCTTAGAGAAGAAAATATCTCATAAAATAGCATCTTTTTAACATTGTCTCAATTCCTTAGCCAATTTTTTAAGGAATTTAAGAGCAAGAGCAGAAGAAAGTACATGTCAATCAATGATATTTTCCAGACACACTCACTCATACACATAGCTAAGAATATATAGTAAATCAAGCAAAAAAGGACTGTGAGAAGAATGTAGCCAGTTGAATCTCGGGTTAAAGTCTACCCATTGCTACTCTGGTAATCAAATGTTTATACAAAGAAACCCATAAAAAATATAAGACCAAACCAAATATCATGGAATTCCAAATACATCTGATTTGTCATGTTTCATTTTATATATCAACTTGGAGCTGTTTTTGGATGAGATTAACATTTAAGTTTGCAAAATTTCCATGAGCACACTGCCCTCTATAACATGGTGAGCTGCATCCAATCAGCTGAAAGGCATGAATAAATCAAAAAGATAAGCTTTCCCAGGCAAGAGGGAATTTCTCTAGCAGACTGCCTTTGGAGTTCATCTGCACCTTCAGCTCTCCTGGGTCTCTAGCCTGCTGGTACCTGCTAATTTTGAACCTGCCAGACTCCTTAATCACATGAGCCAATTCCTCATAATAAAGCTCTTTGTATATAGAAAAAAAGAAAAAATATATATATATACATACACATACACACACATATAATAAATAAATTCTATTCTATTCTATACACACAAACACACACACTGGTTCTATTTCTCTGGAGAACCTTGACAAATACACTAGGCTATGTTGCTTCTTGTTTTGAATCTCAAGTTTAAAAGAAAAATCTGTAATTTCACTGCACATATAGTTCATGAACTCCTTCAGTGGCAATCCTAAATGCAGAGTCAGAACAGTATCATGTTATATTCCTACGTTAAGGCAGCAGGATGAAATGAAATGAGATGCTCTTAATTTGAGTATACTATTTGTTGTTTCTATGCTGAACCAAAGATTTCTTGACCATGAGTCTGACTAACCAAGTCATAAACACTAGAGTGAAAATCCATCTAGATAGAAGTGTTTGAAGAAATAAGTACCTTGAAAGGACTTTCCCCATCCCCCTTCAATGTCTAATAGACAGGTTTATGCTGCTTCAGTAGGAGATCCAGGATTGCCAAGGGTAAGAAATTACTGTCATGTGAATGGAAGCTTTGGGAGAAGACCAAAAGGGAAAGGGAGACGGCTAGGTCTTATATGCCCTTTAAACAAACCACCAAGTAAAAACAAGGATAAAATCTCCTAAACTAGTGGTTGGGAAAAAGTTAGAAAGGGAGAAGAGAGGAGGGTGAAGGTAAGAAGATGAGCTGAGAGAAGAGTGAAGTGCAAGGAATAGGTAGAGCGAAGGCTGAGGAAAAAGAGAGGAAGAAAGGAAAGAATTATCTAGAATAATGGCACTACTTCTATCATAACAAGGCAATGATTTCTCAATGTTTTCGACGGTTTAAAGAGTCTATATGCAATGGAAACAAAACTGCACAAAACCTTTACTCACCAGGAGCTTTCCTCTAAACTAAAATAAGGAAATGAAGTTATACAAATGCTTGGTGGAGAGGCAGTCACCAATTTTACATGAACCAGGTACACCATCACTTTTCTAACTGCAGACCGATCAAACCAACTGTAAAATATTCTTGGCATTAAAGTACAGATGAACACATAAAATTCTCTGTCTGTTGCAATGAGATCTATCTTAAAGGTACTGAGGCATGACAAATACATGTAACTAAATACAGAATATGTATCAAGGCATACTCTTGTTCAGTAAAACATCTCATCTGGGAATAAATTACCCCAAACATACCCTGAGCATAAGACTTTAGCATGATGCTACTCTCTGCATGAGCCCAGTCCTAAAATACAGTTTCCTATGGATTACAGATTCTGGTATCAGAGCATTCTGAAAACTGTGTTCTCTCACATGCTACAGAGAAATAATTCAAAGTTACATCTGCTTTCCAACTGCAAACACTGCAATCTTCCCATCCTACTTGTGATCTCTATAGCTCACTCCATCTTTGTATCCTTCAGAGGTGCACGGAAATAGCCTTTGCTGTTAAGGTGAAAGGCAGTACATGCTTACCACCCTACTTTAGAAGCTGACTGGGTAAGCCATCTCAGGTGCTCTAGACTTAAACATGTATGGTAATTTCACCTGCCAATAACCACTGGATAAAAGACAAGGACTAGTTAGTTATTTTTGTTTTTGTTTTATTCTGCTAATGTATCAGTAAGAGAAAACATATTCAAGCTACAACACATGGGCTTTAGGTTTAACATTTTTTTTTAAATGCTATGAAATATTCCAATGAGGACTGAGCTATTGGGGGGGGGAATAGAAGGGGTGGTCTTCACAAAAATATCCTATGTTCACATTAGTTTTAGTGCAATCCCACCTAAAGTAGAAGAAGAGATTATAAATGATCGAGTATTTCTACTTTGATACAAGGGTAGGAATACCTTTTTCTCTTGATGACCACTGATACATACATAGATTAAACAAATCATATAAAAAGCACCTTAATTTACTTTTTTACCTCAATGAAGAATAAAATATTTCATCCATTTACATTTTAAGACCATAATATATTCAATAAATACAACTAATGCTAAAAAATATTTTAATTTTATATAAAGCTAGTAGTACAAAGGTTAACATAGAGTTTAGTGACACATGATAGGCAGGACTAAATATACAAGGCTCAATGAATAAATGAACATGGAATGAGCATAAAAGGAAAAGTGAAAAAGTGCAAAGGTGTAAAAAGAGAAAAAATGGAACAACAGCTAGCTATATCATTACAGTGCCAGAGAATTTTGAAATATTAATAGTGGCAGGCTTTGGATAGTCATCACTAACCAGTGACCTTTGATTTTCTTTTTAAACTGGTTAATTACAATTCACTCATCTTCAACTGCTCTACTATGGATAGGAAAATTAGAGATGCCTATTTGGAGATGAAAATATTCTCCAGGAAGCCACATCAAAGACCATCATCATTCTAAAACAAAAAGAAAACAAAGCAAAACTTAGCTTAATTTTCCCTACTGCAGATTTCAACCTAGTAAAACTTAATGACTCCAGCCCTGGCTAACCTGCCTATTTTCTCATGTCAAAAG
The DNA here is from genome assembly GCF_030435805.1 of Mustela lutreola. Lineage (NCBI taxonomy): Eukaryota > Metazoa > Chordata > Mammalia > Carnivora > Mustelidae > Mustela > Mustela lutreola. The sequence continues at coordinate 204,304,964 of NC_081290.1, read as the reverse complement.
TGACTCTGAGGGTGCCTGGGTGGCTCAGTGGGTTAAGCCTCTGCCTTCGGCTCAGGTCACAGTCTCTGGGTCCTGAGATCGAGCCCCACAAAAGGCTCTCTGCTCAGCAAGGAGCCTGCTCCCCCCTCCGCCCTGCCTGCCTCTCTGCCTACTTGTGATCTCTCTCTGTCAAATAAATAAATAAAATCTTAAAAAAAAAAAAAGTATTCCAGTTAGTCAATGTAGAAATAACTAGGTAAATAAACAAATTACCTTTGGACCAGAGTAATAATTGTTTTTGGCAAAATCCACTGATTGCCAAAATTTGTTGGAAATCTTTAAGGAGAAATTGAGTATTTGCATAGTTTCATAGTATTTGATCCCCCAAAATATTTATTAGTTATTGTGATGGTTTTATTATGTGTCTACATGTGGAGGAGTAATTGATATTCCTCCATCTAAGAGGAGAAACCTAATTCCTTCCCATTGAGTGTAGACTGTTCTTATAAATAACAGAGTTCAAAAAGGGAAAAACATTAACTTTAGGGTGAAGACACCTTGAAGATACCACCTGAACCTAGAGATTCAGGTAACATCAGTTAACATGTCATGATAATACCACGTACCCTTTCATATCTATGATGAGAAGGATATTACTACACCCCAAGTCTAATCATGAGAAAATACTGGACAAACTCAAATTGAGTGGCACTCTACAAAATAACCAACTACTACTATTTAAATATGTCAAGGTCATGAAATATAGCTAATAGCAAAGGAGATAAATTAGAATAAGAACTACTCAATTTGAAAGAAAGCCAAAAAAAAAGAGGAAAAGATAAAGAAATGATGAGACATGGAGCACCTGGGTGGCTCAGTGGGTTAAGCCTCTGCCTTTACAAGGTCATGGTCTCAGGGTCCTGGGATGAAGCCCTGCATCAGGCTTTCTGCCTAGCAAGGAGCCTGCTTCTCCCCCCACCCTGCCTGCCTCTCTGCCTACTTGTGATCTCTCTCTCTCTCTCTGTGTCAAATAAATAAATATATAAAAAATAAAATCTTCAGGGGCGCCTGGGTGGCTCAGTGGGTTAAGCCTCTGCCTTCAGCTCAGGTCATGATCTCAGGATCCTGGGATCGAGCCCCGAATCGGGCTCTCTGCTCAGCAGGGAGCCTGCTTCCTCCTCTCTCTCTGCCTGCCTCTCTGCCTACATGTAATCTGTCTGTCAAATAAATAAACAAAATTTTAAAAAGAATCTTTAAAAAAGAAAAGAAATGGTGAGACAAATATAAAACAAACAGCAAAAGAATATACTTAAACCTAACTACATAAATAATCACATTAAACTAAATGGTCTAAATATCCCAATTAGAAAGCAGAGACTATCAGATACACTTTTTTTTTAAAAAAGGAAAGACATCTTTAAATATTGACACAAATAGGTTTGAAATAAAAGGATATGCTATGCTAACACTAGTCAAAAGAAAAGTGGGGTGGTTATATTAATATAAGACAAAGTAGACTTTGGAGCAAAGAATATTACCAGGTATTAAAAACATCATGCATAATGATAAGGGGTCAATTCATCAAGAGGACATAAGAATCCTAAACAATCATGTACCTAATAATAAAGGTGCAAAATAGATAATGCACAAATCCAGTTATTAAATTTCAACTCTCTTCTCTCAATAATTAATTGAACAAGGAGATATGAAATCAGTAAGAACATAGACTTCAAAAAGCACTATCAACTTGATTTAGTTGATATTTATAGAACAGTTCATTCAAAGACAACAAAATACATTCTTCTCAAATGCACATGGAACATTTACCATATAGACCATTCTAAGCAATAAAATGAATCACAAAAAATTTAGAAGATTCAAGTAATACAAAGTCTGTTCTCTAACCACAATGAAATTAAATTAGAAATCACTAACAGAAAGGTATCTGGAAAGGCCCTAATATTTGAAAATTAATCACTAAACACTTTTCAATAACAGCTCAATCGAAGAAAAAATCTAAAGGGAAAGAAAGTATTTTGAACTGAACAAAAATGAAAAATGACATAGCAGAATTTGTGGTAGACTGCTAACACAGTAATTAAAGCAAAATTGGCACCACTAATGGCCTACCATGGGAAAGAAGGTCTCAAATCAATAACCTTGTCTTCTGCATTAAGAAAGTAGGAAGAAAGAAGCAAATTATATGCAAAGTAATCAGAATAAAGAAAATGATAGAGATCAAAGCAGAAATTCTGAGATAGAAGACAGAAAAACAGACAAAAAGCAATAAAACCAAAGGTGGTTTTGAGCAAAGAGCAATAAAATTAATAAAACTCTACTTAGACTGCAGGAAAAACTGAGAGAAGACACAATATCAGGCATGAGAGGGAGACATCACTACAATTGTATAGGTATTTTTAAAATGAGGCAATATTATAGGCAAGTTTATACAAATTTGACAACTTAAAGAAAATAAATTCCTTGGAAGACACGAACTACCAAAGCTCACTCGAGAACAAATGATTAATTGAAGTATTGTTATGTCTATTAAACACACACACACACACACAACAAAAAAACAACAATAAAAAATCCTCCAAGCCCAGACAGGTTCACTGGTGAATTCTACCAAACATTTAAAGAAAAAATAATACCAAATCTGAACTCTTCCAAAAAGGTAGAGAGAAGGAAGTATTTCCCAACTTATTTAAGAGTCCATCATTACCTTAACACCAAAACCATTACAGGGGAACTACAGATCAATGTGTCTCATAAGCACAGATGCAAAAGTTCCAAATAAAGGGGCACATAGGTGGCTCAGTTGGTTAAGTGCCTTCAGCTCAGGTCATCATCCCAAGGTCTTGGGACTGAGTCCCATAGCAGGCTACCTAAACATTGGGGTCTACTTCTCCCTCTTCTCTGCCTCTCCCTCTCCCCTGCTTGTGCTCTCTGTCTCCTTCTCAAATAAGTAAAAACTTAAGAAAAAATTCCAAATAAAATCCTTAGCAAACCAAATCCAAAAATATAAAAAAGACCAACTAAGGTTTATTCCAGGAATGCAAGACTGGCTTCACATCTGAAAACCAATCAATATAACTCATCACATAAAAAGCTAAAAACTATATGATATTCTTAATAAATGCAGAAAAATCATCTGACAAGGTCCAACATCCATTCCTGATAGAAAATATTCAGAATAGAAAGGAACCTCCAGAGATAAACAACAGAAAAAAATAGAAGAAAATTAATAAACCAAAAGCTAGTTCAAGTAAACCAAAATTAACAATAGAGAGAATTTCCTAATCCTGATCAATAGTATCCACAACAAACTTACAGTTAAGAATATAACTAATCATAAAAGATTGAATGTTTTTTCCCTAAGAGCTGGAATAAGACAAGGATATCTGCTCTCACCATCTCTAGACAATACTGTGTTGGACATTTTAGAGAGTACGATCAGGCATGAAAAAGAAATATTTGAATACAGCCAGACTGGAAAAGAAGAAAAAAATCTGTTTTTATTTGTAGATGACATGTTCATACAACAGGAGTCAGCAAACTACAATCCAAGTCTATGTACAACTTGCTTTTTAAATTTTTTCCCTGCTCTGTTTTTTCGTGCTATTGTTTGTTTTGGTAAATAAAATTTCACTGGAACACAGCTATACCCATTCATTAACATACAGGTGTTTCGCTCTAAAATGGCAGAGTTGAGCAACTCTGACAGAGATCTTATGGAAGAAAAATTAACACAAGAAAAGATGCTCAACATCATCAGCCACTACTGAAATGCAAATTAAAACAGTAAGATACTTGGAGGACCTAACTGGCTCAGTTGGTTGAACATGAGACTCTTGATCTCGGGGTGCTGAGTTTGAGCCCTATACTGGATGTAGAGATTACTTTTAAATAAATTAATTTTTAAGAAACCAATAAGATACCACTGCACACCTCATATAATACCTATAATTTTAAAAACTGACCATAACAAGTGTTAACAAGAATTTCAAAAAGTGGATTTCTCATCTATTGCAGGTAGGAATGTAAAATGGTATCACCACTTTGGAAAATAACAGAGTTTCTTAAAAATTTAAACATACACTTGTCATTTGGTTCAATCATTCTAATCCCAGATACCTATGAAAGAAAATAAAATCATATAATCATATAAGCACTTGCACACAAATGTTCACAGCAATTTATTTGTAATAACTAAAAACTGGAAGCAACCCAAATGCCCCTGAACAGTGAATAGAAAAACCAACTGTGGCATTTCCATACAATGTAATACTAATATTCACTAATAAAAAGGAATGAATTATTGATGCATACTCAAACATGGATAAATCCCAAAATAATTATGCTGAGTGAAAGAAGCCAGACATAAAAAAATACATGGTATGATTCCATTTATATAAAAATCCTAGGAAATCCAAAGTAGCATGAAATTATGGAAGACAGATAAATGGTTGCCTGGGGAAAGGGCAGATGGGGTGGGATGGAGGTGTAAAAGAGGATTCCAAGGGGGCACTATAAAACTTCTGGAAGTGACGATTATGTCCAATTCTTAACTGTGGTGGTAGTTTCAAGAGTTTACAGATATGCCAAACCTATCAAACTGTACACTAAATATGTGCAGCCTATTGTATGTTAATTACACCTCACTGTTTTCTAAAACATCCACAGTTGTAAAAGAGGTCTCTGATGTGTGGCCCTGTGACACAGAAATCTGCTGAATAAGAATATAGTAGCTCTAAACCAGAATTCCTCAATCCCAAAATTGAACATAGATATGGAAGCATCCTAACCTTTTCCTTCTGGGAGAAGGATAGTGTATAAGAATATAGACCAATATGGTTCCTTGAAGATGATTCTTCATCCCTACTATACATTTTCTATACCTGTACCACATGCCTGCACTCCACTCCAACACACATCCATCATTTAACTTAACTACAGAAAGATACCAATGAAAATTAAGCAATTTCATCTCTCACTTTGTATGATCCTAAGGGGGAAAGGTGCAGGGTCAGTAAAATTATAGTATTAAAAGGAAGGAGCTCTTAATTCTTCTTCTAGCATGTAATCATCCTCCCCAAACAACCCAGAATTGAGTTGTTGGCCTGGTTTTGAACTTTAAAATGTGTAAGAAAGAGAATGGGAAAAGGGAAATGGTAAAATCACACATTAAAAAAGAAACTGAAGCTTAGGGGAAAAAAAAGTGTTCTCATCCAGATAAGTAATAAAACAGGAATATCCACATTCTTTTTAGACAATTCCTATAAATGGAGGATTTCATTTTTAACTTCTGTAGATCCATAAATTAATAGGATACCCACATACCAAGTTTCAGAGTTATTATAGAACCCCAAAATGCTCACAACACCCAAATAAATAGTCCAGCAATCTGGAGTCTAGCATCTCCCTCCTACCACAACTTCCATAATCCCATGAATTACATGTTTAGAACCAAGGAGAAGAGTGGCCTCTAAAAATAGAAAAAATAGTTTGTATGTGAAAACTACCATCTCATATGGTTAACATTTTTCTTACAAGAAAGCAAATTAAAATGAGCTATAAATTCAAGGTCAGAAATGGAAGTATAGCTTTCAACACAAATTATAATCATAATCTAAACGAATACTATATATATGTACATTACATAAATTACACATGCTCATATAGATATGTTTGTGTGTCATTACACACATATGCATGTGGGTGCGCATGCACGTGCGCACGCACACACACACACACACCTCTCTGCAAACCCCTTCAGGAGTATTTCCTACATGCCATGTGCCAAGTCCCTTTTTTTTCAATTTAATTTTATTTTTTCAGGTTTCCAATATTCATTGTTTATGTACCATACCCAGTGCTCCATGCAATACATGTCCTCCTTAGTACCCACCACCAGGCTCCCCTAAACCCCCACCAAAACCCTCAGTTTGTTTCTCAGAGTCCACAGTCTCTCGTAGTTTGTCTCCCTCTCCAATTTCCCCCAACTCACTTTTCCTTTCTTTCTCCTAATGCCCTCCATGTTATTCCTTATGCTCCACAAGTAAGTGAAACCATATGATAATTGACTCTCTCTGCTTGACTTACTTCACTCAGCATAATATCCTCCAGTCCCGTCCATGTTGATACAAAAGTTGGGTATTCATCCTTTCTGATGGAGGCATAATATTCCATTGTATATATGGACCAAATCTTTATCCATTCGTCTGTTGACGGGCATCCTGGCTCTTTCCACCGTTTGGCAATTGTGGCCATTGCCGCTATGAACATTGGGGCCATGTGCCAAGTTCCTAAAACACTGGACTTCCTTTTCCCAATGATCCTGTGAGGCAGAGCCAGTGATTATCCCCATCACAGAAGAGAAGACTTGCAGAGAAGTCTCACAGCAACTAAGGTACATGGGGATTTTCTTTTTTCTTTCTTTCTTTCTTTAAAAAAAAAAAATACCCCTGGGGATAAAAATATATGTTTATAAAAAATAAAAAATTAAAAAAAAAAAAAAGCAGACAAAGGGAGAGGGAGAAGCAGGCTCTCCTCTGAGCAGGGAGCCCAATACAGGGCTCCATCCCAGTACCCTGGGATCATGACCTGAGCAGAAGGCAGCCACTCAACTTAATGAGGCACCCAGGCACCCCAAGAGTTTTCTTGGTAAATAAACATTTCCTATCATACATCTTCTAACTTCCTAAAATCCTAGATAAAAAGGTCCTTCTTTATTTTCCCCATATACTCCCTAATCTGGAATTTCAAAAATCTGTATTATGCTGATCTTATGCCTTTCAAAATTTCTTGAAGACTTCTCATAGCCACTGGACATCTACTTTTCAGGGGAATGTCTTAGGATTGTTCATACAGAGAAAACAGTAAAGTACTTTATTCAGATTGATAATGTGAGTAAAAGCTCTTTAGCATCAGTGAGGTTTTTGTTCATTTGTTTTTGTGGGTTTTTGTTTTGTTTTTGTCTTTTGTTTGTTTTTTCATTGAAGAGATCTGATCTTGGAGGAAAAACAGAAAACTTTGGATTTTTTAAAATCAGAACTGCTTTGATGCCTCTGGCAACATTCTATTTCCCTGACTAACTGGAGCCATTAGGAAGAATACTTAGCTCTTAACAGTCAACTGAAGAAACTTTTGGCTCTTGTGTCTACTACTGTTTGTTTTCTTGAGTTCTTAAGAACTGTGACCAGCCAGCAATTATAAAAAGTTGCCTGCTTCTAACTGCATCAACTTGCACACTGTTAACAATATTTGATATTTAGAATGCCTTCCTAATTCTTTCTGAGAAGCCATTGCCTCTATTTTCTTAGCTTCTCCCTGGCTTCTTTGCATGAGCCCATCTGATAAGGAAATGCAGCTAGTCTGTTAATCCTCTCTCCACATTGGACCATCTAGGTCAGTGTCCTAACTCATCGCTGATGGTCTCTGAGATATACAACTTTTTCAATAGTTAGTCTTAAGGAATGTTGAGGTAGAATTTGTCCCTGTTAGGAGGAGACTCTTGATGTCACTTTTGTTATCCTGAAAGCTGGTCCCTTCCCCCAAGGCTCTCAATTTTCTGAAAATTTGATGCTATTTCAACTGAAAAATTGGCAAGACTATTAAAAAACAAGTTGAGGGGCACCTGGGTGGCTCAGCTGGTTAAGCATCCAACTCTTGCTTTCAGCTTAGATCATGATCTCAGGGTAGTAAGTTTGAGCCCTGCATCAGGCTCCACACTCAGCACAGAGTCTGCTTAAGACTCTCTCTCTCCCTCTCCTGCTGCCCCTCCTCCCACACTGCCTCTAAAATAAATATTTAAGAAAAACAAATAAGTTGAGGGGAGGTATTTAAGAAACTAAAAAGTAACTGCAAACAACACTGGGTAATGACGACTTTCCATTGTTCTATATCAGTTAAATTTTTGTGCTCTTTTCCCTGTGTACATGATGATTCTATTTTTCTCCAATAAAACATTTATTTAAAAAAAAAAATAAGGTACAGGGGAGATGAACCAGCTTGTGGCTCTAGATATGTGTTGCTCTTACTTATGCTGCTGTACTCCCTTGCCTGTCTACATATAGAATAAGGGGATGCTGACATGGACATTTGATAAGAAAAGGGGAAGTCTGAAGGATGAAAATCTATCATGCCTGAGGCCAAAAGCCACAGACTAGTCTTGGAGAAAGTTTAATATTCTGCTTTCTGTGTAATAGGGTGGGGGCTGGAGTGGCCCCATGTTTTTGATTAAATCACCAGAAAGTTTACAAGGAAAGCACTCTAATCAGGTACAGATTATCTGAACCCCAGGGCCTACATGTTTTTGTTTTTTTTTTTAAGATTTTATTTATTTATGGGCACCTGGGTGGCTCGGTGGGTTAAGCCCCTGCCTTCGGCTCAGGTCATGATCTCAGGGGTCCTGGGATCGAGTCCCGCATCAGGCTCTCTGCTCAGCAGGGAGTTTGCTTCCCTCTCTCTCTCTCTCTCTGCCTGCCTCTCTGCCTACTTGTGATCTCTCTCTCTCTGTCAAATAAATAAATAAAATCTTTTTTTAAAAAAAGATTTTATTTATTTATTTAACAGAGATATATAGCGCAAGTAGGCAGAGTGGCAGGCAGAGGGAGAGGAAGAAGTAGGCTCCCTGCTGAGCAGACAGTCCAACGCTGGGCTCAACCCAGTATCCTGGGATCATGAGCTGAGCAGAAGGCAGCTGCTTAATTGACTGAGCCACCCACACGCCCCTCCCCCTGCCCCCAGTGCCTACATTTTGGTCACCTCTGAATCCTCAGTGCCTAGAACAGTAACTGGCATAAATTAGGAGCTCATAAATGTTTTTGTTGATGATTTTCAAGAAAGAAATGTCTTACTGACAGGAAGTGAAGAGTAGTAATTCATAGTGTCAGTTTGGGCATTGAACTGTCTGGGTCTGATACTAGCACCATCAATTATTACGCTACTTTTGGTACTACTGTGCTTCAGTTTCTTCATCTGTGAAATGTAGGTATCAGAGCCTGCCTCTTAAGATAACTGAGATAATTAAATGAGTTACTACATACAAATGACCTATAGCAATTTCTGGCATAGAGCAAGCACTTAATAAAAATAGGAGTGAATAAGAGAGTAATGTGATCAGATTTGTTTTTAAGAAGATAAAAAGCAAGGCTGGTGGTGGACAGAAAATTCTACCAAAAGAATACTGTACTGTTACAAAGACACAAAGAAGGTGACCATATTTTCTAGTGTAGTTACGAACCTCTCTGATATTAAAGTATTAGTAGCAGAAATGCTTTAGCTAAACCCAAGAGAAATTTAAAATGAAGACAGGATTAAAATCTAGATATCCTGACTCTCAGTCCAGTGTTCTCTCCACTATGAAGTAGTATCTTTACCCAAGTCACTTTCTTGCTACCCTCTTTTAACAAATATTCTGGTCTTCATAAATCAAATGGTTCTGCTTAGAGTTAAATGGCCATCCTCCTTGAGAATACTCTGTGGTTCCCAGAGCACACTACTTAATACATACAGAACTGGAATGAAAACCCACATTTTAATTTGTACTTAAATGACAGTGCCGCCTCATCAATGCCACATTAACTTGCCATTACCAAGATGCACAACAGATGTTAAGTTTGTAAGCCAAGTATCACTGTTGAACTTTTGTTTGAAGGTGATAAAAAGAGAAGAAATTTCAGTGTTAACACTCTTATTCCATGTTGGGTGTCTATAAAAGGGGTGGTATCTTCTTGAATTTTGAGTAGCACCAAGCACAGCACTGTGCATCCTAGCTTACTGCTTACACTGAGCAGTACATACTAAAGAGTAAAGTATCTCTATGTGACTTCAGAAAATTAATTTTAGGTTTGGTTCGCTCTTCCTTTGCTCAACAAATACTTATTTTAAAACTAAGTATTTAATAATGAAGTAGTACTATGTAGTGGTTAAGAGTTCATACTCTCCAGCTGCTTACCAGGGTACTTGTAACTTGCATCTTAGTCAACTTCTGTTTTCTCATCCATAAAATGGGGGTAAATTACAATACCTCCCTCTTAAGGTTGTATGAATTAAATAAGGTAGCATATGTAAGGTACTCAGTACAGAACTTAACATATAAAATGCATTCAATCCATGTTAGCCATTATTATGATAGTATTAAAGAACTACTTTCTAAGGTGTTGGAGTTTCAGTGGTGTACAAACCAAGACTGCCCTCAAGGAGATCACTATCAATTAAGAAGTGGAACTCAGATTCATAAATAAAGACTGGAAGCTCTAAAATGATCCTAAAATTATGATTTTTAAAAATTCTGCTATCACCATTCAATTTTTAGCTCCCCAAGGGATTTTCCTCACCATCTGGGCCATCAATTCAAATAGGTTTGAAAAGCACTCATAATTTTCCTACATCACACCTCCTCCTCAACAAGAAACGCTATGTGGGTGGAAAGAGCAAAAAACACTGGATGTTATGCAGAAAGCATCACTCTTCAGAGGACACATGGGCCCTATAGAATTAAGAGTCACAGAAATTTGTCTAGATTAGATAGAAGTGATGAACTCCTTAAAGATTCAGAGAAAGGTACTAGAAAAAGGGGGAAAAGGAATTCATCTCAAAGTGTTCTTCTAACCAGAAATAGAAGTTTGAGAACAGTTTAATCAGTTATATTACATTACAAACGATAAATATGTCTCATCCTCCACAACTATCACTGAATAGAGAATAAAAACTTGAGAGAGAAAAGAATTCAAATAGACTCCTCATTATGTATGCACCCTCAAATCTTCTTTTAAGTAGCAGGGAATGGGTAAGAAAAAAAAAATCTAGAAAATGGAAACATACTCTAAAAAAAATATTGATAAAACTCTGAAACCTGTTCCTGCGCTTACCTGTCCCAGCCAGATGCCTCTTTCATCTTACACCTTATATTTACCTCATCTCATCCCTCCCCTGTGGAGCATAGGTGCACTTAATCGGAGACTTTGTGGAGACTCTGACCGAACCCAAAGATATATTTCTCTAATGGTAAAATATCAACGGGATAGGTATTCTGGGAGAAGGAAACTACTTACTGAGCTATCCTTTAGTAGGTAGGGAGGTCCATCATGTCAGCTCAGAAAGTTGGCTCAGAATCAGTTAGGAAGATCAGTATGCCATAAAAATCAGGCTGAGAGGCTAAGCATCTGCTTTCAGCTCAGGTCATGATCTCAGGGTCCTGAGACGGAGCCCCAAGTCAGTAGGGAGCCTGCTTCTCTCTCTCTCTCTCTCTCTCTCTCCCTCTCCATGTTCTCTCCCCAGCTCTCATATAAATAAATAAAATCTTTTAAAAAATAAAAATAAAAAATCAGGCTGAGAAAAATGAAAGATAAAGTGTTGCTATTTGCCTAATTCATAGTTCAGTGTATTCTGACAATGCTCTTGGTATTGGGCAAAAAAAGAATCTCTCCCTGCCACCTTAGCGATCTTATTAGAGGTAACCCTAACACATAGGAAAGATGGCTGACCCAACTAAAAAGAGAATACACATCTGTCTATGTGGCCTACCTGTGAGGAAGCATTTCAGCCTCAGGGACGACTGGTTCTAACTTCAGATACACAGGAAAAGCAAAATCTTGCCCAGGTAGAAATAGTTTACTGTTTGTCCTGACCCATTAGAGCTAATTTTGTAAATATCATATATTTCAAACAAACCTTCTAATGGGTTTTATCTGTCTTTGGTTACTGCACTTTTTGTAAGAACTAGCTTCAGTTCATAAACAGACCTCTTTCAAAACAGATTAAAATCTGTTAACTTGGAATTGCTACTAGTTTCCCTCTTTGAAATTGGACTTTTGTGTCCACACTCTCCTCAAAAAGTAGCCCATATGCAGCTGAAGCTTCTGCATAGGCATCATGTTCTATGCATACATGGTGTGGGCAGCTTGGTCCTTTCTACAACTACAGTATTACTCCTAGAGGACAGGGCCTTCATCATGCTCTAGCACTAAGCCCTGCGGGTACAGCAGGTACTCAATAAATGCTCACTAGACCCAGGGGATGGACCCGATCAAGGTTTTTGGGGAATGAAATGGAAAATATTGAGGAAGATGTTTCCTGTGTGCCCCGTAAGGTGTATAGCTTTGTCACAGACTGGAAGTGATCAGAAAAAACTAACAGTCATCACAAAAGAGCAAGCACTAAATTTTCATAACTCAAGGGCTAGAGCCCTTAATAATGGCATGAACTGAGCATCTTTTTTCCCCTCAAGATGCCCTGAATTCTAGAAGAGAATGAATGGGTTTATAAATAGGGATAGGACATGGGGATGAAGGGGAAGTGTCTAGAGATGTGATTTAACTAATAGTATTATGTTTTTATATTTTATGTTTTATCTTAAAATCAAGTGCATTTTATACTATTTGCCACAATAATATATGTGTTTTCAAATAATATTTTTCTCCCAAGTCCTGGAGTAATATTGCTGCTGTAGGAAGGTATGCCATGTCTAGCTCCAGTCTCACAGATATTACTCCCAGGTGGAGCTTACCAAGCGTGGGAAACATAGGCAAACCTCAAGTCAGAACTTAGTTTATCTGGTTAGTTCATCTAGGCAGCTTATAAAATACAGAAGGAACAGTATCTGGGAAGTTCAAGTGGGACAGGTATGGATGTCAGGCCTGGGCTGAGCCCTGTAGGACACTCCAGGGGAGCAGACAACTAGAGAATGCAGCAAGGACCCTGCAAGCCTGGGGAAAAGAGAGTGACAGAAGGAAAGGGGAGGGCAGGACAGCAGGCTTCCAGAGTCATACATGTCCTGCTTACCTGGCTGTCAAAGAGTTTGCAGGATGGGATTAAACTGACTGCTAAGTCTGGTTTACAGGTGTTGTGCCCCGAGTCCTTTTGAAAACCTCTTACTTTAACTTTGATTCTTAGTGCATTTGAGGGCAGTAGCAAGGAGTTGAGCCTTGGTGCAGGAGCCTGGGCCCTATTCATTAATAAGCCTTTACACAGCATCCCCCATGTGAGTATCATTACCAGGTATCACTGCTTTGTTTTTAAGAAAATCCAAATTCTCTTTACTTTGTCTTCTCACATAAAATATAGGATTAATATTTTATTTTTAAAATTTAAAAAAAATTTTTAGTTGAAGTATACTTTATAATATTAGTTTATGGTGTACAATTTCTGGTATTCAAGAATTCTCTAAGTTTGTCAATGCTCATCACTCTTAATCCCCTTTATTCTATTTTACTTACCACTGCACACACTTTTCTTTGCAACCACCAGTTTGTTCTCTGTATTTAAAAGTCTGAGTTGTTTTCTCTGTTTTCTTCATTTGTTGTTTCTAAAATTCCACATATGAGTGAAACCATATTGTATTTGTCCTTCCCTGTCTGAATTATTTAATTGAGCATATACCTTCTGGGTCTATCCATATTGCTGTAAATAGCAAGATCTCATTCATTTCTGTGACTGATATTCCATTGTAGATACATACTACATCTTCTTTATTCATTCATCTATTCATGGACACTTGGGCTGCTTCCATATCTTGGCTATTGTAAATAATCCTGCAATAAACACAGGATGCATATCCTTTTTGAATTAATGTTTTCATTTTCTCTGGGTAAAGACCCAGTAGTGGAATTACTGGATCATATGGTAATTCTATTTTTAGTTTTCCAAGGAAACTACATATTGTTTTCCACAGTGGCTGACCAATATACATTCCCAACAACAGTGCACAAGGTTTGTATTCCTCCACATTTCAGCCAATACTTGCTATTTTTTCTCTTTGACTTTAGTCATTCTGACTGGTGTGAGGTGATATATCATCATGGTTGTGAACTGCATTTCCCTGATGATGAGTGTCGTAGAACATCTATCTTCTCATGTGTCTGTTGGCCTTTTTTGTGTCTTTTTTTTTTTTTTTGAAAAGTGTCTATTCAGATCCTATGCCCATTTTTTAATTGGATTATTTGGTTTTCTGGTGCTGAGTTATATAAATCATTTATACATTTTGGATATTAACCCCTTATTGGATAAAAACCCCTCATTTGCAAATATCTTCTCCCATTCAACAGGTTGCTTTGTTTTGTTGCTGGCATCCTTCCCTGTTTAAAAGTTTATTTTGTTGTGGTCCCAATACCTTAACTTTGCTTTTGTTTCCCTTGCCTGAGGAGACATATCTAGAAAAATGTTTCTATGACTAATGTCAAAGAAATTACTGCCTATGTTATTTTCTAGGAGTTTTATGGTTTCATGTCTCACCATTTAAATCTTTAACCAATTCTGAGTATATTTTTGTTTATGCTTCAAGCAAGTGGTTGGTTTCATTTTTGCATGTTGCTGTCCAGTTTTCCCAGTGCCATCTCTTGAAGAGACTATCTTTGTATATTATTGCCAAATGTATATTATTGACCCCAGTCTCATAGGTTAGTTGACCATATATGCATGGGTTTATTTTTGGACTCTCTATTCTGTTCCCTTGATTTATGTGTCTATTTTTTTGTGTAATACCTTACTAGTTGCATTACTACAGGTCTGTAGTAGGGCTTGAAATCTGGAATTGTGGTACTTCTAGCTTTGTTCTTCCTTTTCAAAATTACATTGGCTATTCAAGGTTTTTTGTGGTTCTATACAAATCTGGGGGTTATTGTTCTACTTCTGTGGAAAATGTTGTTGCTATTTTGTGATGGACTGCATCCAATCTGCAGATTGTTTACTATGGACTTATTTTAACAATATTGGTTCTTCCAATCTGTGAGCGTGGAATATCCTTCCACTTGTTTGTGTCAATTTCTTTAATTTGTGTTTTATAGTTCTCAGAGTACAGATTTTTCATCTTCTTGGTTAAGTTTATTCCTATTAATTTCATTATTTTTAGTGCAATTGTAAATGGGATTTTCTTCATTTCTCTTTGCTACTTCACTATTATTAAAAAGAAATACAATAGAATTCTGTATATTAATTTTGTATCCTGTAACTTCACTGAATTCATTTATCAGTTTCAAAAGTTTTTTGGTGGAGAATGTACAGTGTTCTATACATGGTACCATATCACCTGCAAAGAGTCAAAGTTTTATTTACTCCTTACCAATTTAGATGTCTTTTCTCTCTCTTTTTAAAATTTTTATTTAAATCCTACTTAGTTAACATACAGTATCATATTAGTTGAGATGTACAATTTATATACAACATACAGCTCATCACAAGTACACTCCTTAATCCCCATCACAAATTTATACCATCTCCCCTCTGGTAACCATCAGTTTGTTCGCTATAGTAAAGAGTCTGTTTCTTGATTTTCCTCTTCCCCTCCCCCACCAAGATCATTTGTTTTGTTTCTTAAATTCCACATTTGAGTCAAATCATATGGTATTTATCTCTCTCTGGCGGACTTATTTTGCCTAACATTATTCTCTCTAGCTCCATCCATGCCATTGCAAATAGCAAGATTTCATTCTTTTTATAGCTAATATTCCATTGTAGAGATACCACTTCTTTGTTACCCATTAATTCACCAGTTGATGCACATTTGGGCTCTTTCCATAATTTAGCTATTGTAGATAATGCTACTATAAAAATCAAAGAAGCATGTACCCCTTCAAGTTAATATTTTGTATTCTTTGGGTAAAAACCTAGTAGTACAATTGCTGGATCAAAAGGTAGTTCTATTTTGAACCTTCTGTAGAACATTCATACATTTTCCAGAATGGCTGCACCAGTTTGTATTTCCATAAACAGTGTAAGATTTCTCCACTTCCTTGACAACACCTATTGTTTCTTGTGTTGTTGATTTTAGCTACTCTGACAGTGTGAGGTAATACTGCATTATGGTTTTGATTTGCATTTCCCTGATGATGAGTTATGCTAAGCATCTTTTCATGTGTCTGTTGACTATCTGGATGTCTTATTTGAAAAAAAAATGTCTATTCGTGTTTTCTGCCTATTTTTTAATTGGATTACTTGCTTTATGGGAGTTGAGTTTTTAAAGTTCATTATAGATTTTAGATATCAATCCCTTATGAGCTATGTCATTTGCAAATATCTTCTCCCATTCCATAGGCTGGCTTTTAGTGTGGATTTTTCCTTCATTGTGCAGAAGCCTTTTACTTTGATGTAGTCCCAATACTTCATTTTTGCATTTATTTCCCTTGCCTCAGGAGACATATCTAGTAAGAAGTTGCTAAAGCCAATGTCAAAGAGGTTACTACCTGTGTTCTCTTCTAGATTTTTATGGTTTTGAGTTTCACATTTAGGTCTTTCATCCATTTTGAAATTATTTTTGTGTATGGTGTAAGAAACTGGTCCAATTTTATTATTTTGCATGTTGCTGTTGAGTATTCCCAACACCCATTGTTGAAGAAACTGTCTTTTTTCCATTGGATATTCTTTCTTGCTTTGTCAAAGATCAATTGCCTATGGGCTCATTTCTGGGTTTTCTATTCTTTTTCTATTCTGTTTCACTGATCGAGATGTCTATTTTTGCGACAGTACCATATTGTCTTGATCACTACCACTTTGTAATATAACTTAAAGTCAGGAATTCTAAAGCTTCAAGGTTTTTCTTTTTCAAAGTTGCTTTAGCTACTTTGTGGTTCCATAAAAATTTTAGGATTGTTTGTTCTAGCTCTGTGAAAATGCTGCTAATACTTTGATAGGGATTGCATAAATGTTTAGATTACATTGGGTAACAGAGACATTTTAACAATACTAGTTCTTCCAATCCAAGAGCATGGAATGATTTTCCATTTCATTGTGTCACCTTCAACTTCTTTCATCACTATTTTATAGTTTTCAGAGTACAAATCTTTCACGTCTTTGGTTAGGTTTATTCCCAGGTATTTTATGGTTTTTGCTATAATTGTAAATGGGACAGGCTCCTTGATTTATTTTTCTACCGCTTCATTATTGGTGTAGAGAAATGCAACAAATACACTGCAAATACAAATTGCAAATACAACAAAATACACTGATTTTGTATCCTGCAATTTTACTGAATTCATGTATGAGTCCAAGCAATTTTTTGGTGTTCTTTCTGGTTTTCTACATTGAGTATCATATCATCTACAAATAGTGAGTTTGACTTCTTCCTTACTGATGTGGATGCCTTTATTTCTTTTTGTTCCTGAGGTTAGGACTTCCAGTACTATGTTAAATAACAGTGGTGGAAAGTGGACATTCCTGTCTTCCTCCTGACCATAGGGGAAAAGCTCAGTTTTACCCCATTGAGGATGATGTTAGCTGCAGGTTTTTTGTACATATGTTAAGGTATGCTCCCTCAAAACCTACTTTGTTGAGGGTTTCTATCATGAATGGATGTTGTACTTTGTCAATGCTTTTTCTACATCTATTGAAAGGATCATATGGTTCTTATCCTTTCATTTATTAATGTGATGTATCACACTGATGGATTTGTGAATACTAAAGTACCCCTGCAGCCCAGGAATAAATCCCATTTGATCATGGTGAATGTTTCTTTTAATGTACTGCTGGGATTCAGTTTGCTAGTATTTTATTGAGGATTTTTACATCCATGTTCATCAAGGATATTGGCCTGTAGTTTTTTTTATTTTTTTTAAAGATTTTATTTATTTATCTGACAGAGAGAGATGACAAGTAGGCAGAGAGGAGGGCAAAGAGAGAGAGAAGGAAGCAGACTCACTGCCAAGCAGAAAGCCTGATGCAGGACTCAATACCAGGACCCTGAGATCATGACCTGAGCCAAAAGCAGAGGCTTAACCCACTGAGCCACCCAGGTGCCCTGTAGTTTTGGTTTTTTAGTGGAGTCTTCATCTGGTTTTGGTATCAGGCCTTATAGAATAAATTTGAAGGTTTTCCTTCCTTTTCTACTTTTTGGAATAGTTTGAGAATAGGAATTAACTCTTCAGTGTCTGGTGGAATTTGCCTATGAAACCATCTGGCCCTGAACTTTTATTTGTTGGGAGATTTTTTGATTACTGATTCAATTTCTTTGATGGTTTCCATTTGTTCAATTTTTCTATTTCTTAGTGTTTCAGTTTTGGTAGTTTATGTGTTTCTAGGAATTTACCCACTTCTTCCAGGTTGTCCAATTTGTTGGCATATAGTTTTCCATAATATTCTCTTATAACTGTATTTCGGTGGTGTTGGGTTATTATTTCTCCTCTCTCACTTGTGGTTTATTTATTAGGGTCCTTTCTCTTTTCTTTTTGACAAGTGTGGCAAGGGGTTTATCAATTTCATTAATTTTTTCAAAGAACCAGCTCCTGGTTTTCTTGATCTGTTCTGCTGGGTTTTTGTGTTTGTTTGTTTGTTTCAGTATCATTTATTTCTGCTCTAATCTTTATTACTTCCCTTTTTCTGCTGGTGTTAGGCTTCAATTGTTGTTCTTTTTCTAGATCCTTTAAGTATAAGGTTAGGTTCTTGGAGATTTTTCTTGTCTCCCAAGGTAGACCTCTACTGCCATATACTTCTCCCTTAGGACCACTTTTGCTGCATGGCAAAGGTTTTGGACTACTGTGTTTTCATTCTCATTTGTTGCCACATATATTTTACTTTTTTAATTTCCTGCCTAACCCATTCATTCTTTAATAGAAGGCGCTTTAACTTCAATGTATTTGTGGTCTTTCTAAATTTTTTCTTATGGTTGACTTCAAGTTTCATAACATTGTGGTCAGAAAATATGAATGGTATGATCTCAATCTTTCTGTACTTACTGAGGCTTGATTTGTGACCTAGTATGTGCTCTGTTCTGGAGAAAGTCCCATGTGCACTTGAAAAGAATGTGTAATTCTGCTGCTTTAAGATGGAATATTCTGAATGTATCTTTAAGTCTATCTGATACAGTGTGCAAAGCCATTGTATCCTTGTTGATTTTCTGCTTAGATGATCTGTATATTGATATAAATGCAGTGTTGAGTCCCCTACTATTATTGTATTATTATCAATGAGTTATTTTATTTTATTTTTATTTGAGAGAGAGAGAACACAAGCAGAGGAGGGGTACAGGGAGAGCTCCCAGCTGAGCAGGGAGCCTAACATGAGGCTTGATCCCAGAACCCTGGGATCATGACCTGAGCTAAAGGCAGAGTGCTTAACTAACTGAGCCTCTCAGGTGCCCCCCTTTATATTTGTTATTAATTGTTTTATACATCTGGGTGCTCACAGGTTGGCTGCATAAATATTTATAATTGATAGATCTTGGTGGATTTGTCCCCTGTATTATGATATAGTGCCCTTCTTCACCTCTTATTACAGTCTTTGGTTTAAAGTCTAATTTGTCCAATTTAAACGTTGCTACTGTGGCTTTCTTACATTCATTTGCATGACAAAGGTTTCTCCAGCTCTTCATGATCAATCTGCTGGTGTCTTTAGATCTAAAATGAGTTTTTTATAGGCAGTATATAGATGGGTCTTATCTTTTTATGCATTCTGACACCCTATATATTTTTATTAGAGCATTGAGTTCATTTACATTCAGAGTAATTATTGATAGATATGTGTCTACTGCCATTTTACTACCTGTTTTTTTTGCTGTTCCTGTTCATTTCCATTGTTCCTTTCTTATTTTTGTCACTTTTGGTCCTTCCTTTCCACTCAGAGTCCCCTTTAATATTTCTTACAGGGCTGATTTAGTAGTCTCAAACTTCAGTTTTTGTTTGTCTGGGAAACTCTTTACCTCTCCTATTCTGAAGAACAGCCTTGCTGGATACAGTATTCTTGGATATAGATTTTTTTTTTCACATTCAGCACTTTGATTATATCATGCCACTCTCTGGCTTGCCAAGTTTTTGTTGAGAAATTTCCAGGTAGCCTTATGGGCCTTCCTTGTAAGTTAAGACTTCTCTTGCCTTGCTGCTTTTAAGATTTTTTCTTTATCATTATATTGTACAAATTCAATCACAATGTCTTGGTGTGGGCCTGTTTCTGTTGATTTTGACAGAAGTTGTCTATGCCTCCTAGATCTGGATGTCTGTTTCCTTCCCCAGATTCTGGAAGTTTTCAGATATTATTTCCTCAAATAAACTTTCTGCCCCCCTTTCTCTCTCAACCTCTTCTGGGATTCCTATAATACACATGTTATTACGTTTGATGGAGTCACTGAATTCCCTCAGTCTACTCTCCTGTTCCATAATTCTTCTTTCTCTCTTTTGTTCACTTTCACTATTTTCCCTTACTTTGTTTTCTTTTCTTTTTTTTTCCATTACTTTATCTTCTATATCACTTAATCTTCTGCTTCTTTTGGCTTTGTGTTCATTGCAGCAAGCCTGTTTCAAATCTCAGTTATGGCATTTTTCATTTCTGCTGCTTTATCTCTTTTATCTCTGTCTTAAGGGTCTCCCTGAAATCATCAATTCTGTTCTCAAGCCCAGAGAGTATCCTTATGTTTGTTTCTTTAAATTCTCCACTGGCCATGTCACTTAGATCTCTGGCTATGACCTTATCCTGTTTTTTCATTCGGGATTAATTCCTCCAACTTGATATTTTGTCTAAGTCCTTGTCTTTTTCTATTTTTTAGAAAAAAGCCTGTTATGTTTACTATTCCTGAAAGTAATGATTTTATGAAGAAGAGATCATGTAATGTCCAGGACCTGGCTCTTTAGGGAAGGTCTCTGGTATGTGCTGCATGAGCTCTACTGTTGTGTTTTGGCTGCTCTATCCTTCAATATAGTCATTTACAGAGGGTCTCCTTGCCCACAGTGGGCAGTGTTTGGTCCTTGGCCAGAATGCACCAGTTTTAACTAGATGTGCTCTGACCTGCTTGTTAAATGGGACCTGATACTACTTCAACTAGAACTGAAGCCCTGCAGAACTCTCTGGTTGGGGGACATTATGTGGGTAGGGGTTTCTGCTGGTCTTCTGGGGAATGGGCCTGCTGCATAGGGATTAAGGCAATTTTGACCAAGACAGGCAGTCCTGCCAGAGCACAAGGGTGTAGAACTTGATATAAGTAGGTTAGGCAGTGTTGGCACTGCATTGATTATTGCAGGTGGCTCTTATGCTGAGGCGTGGGAGAGGGAAATGGTGCAGATGGCTCCTTTGTCCCTGGAAAGGCATCTCCCTGATTGCCACCTCTCAGGGGAGTACTCCGGGAGGAGTGAATAATCTCCCCCATGTGTGACCTAGGCATTTTCCAGATCATTGTTTCCATACTGAACACCTCCAGGTTGTTTGCCTGCCTTCTCTTCAGGAGCACTGCAGTGCTCTCATGGCTCTAACCCTGCGAAGCCCACTGACTTTTTTTTTAAGATTTTATTTATTTTTTTTAATTTTTAAATTTTTTTATAAACATATCCCCAGGGGTACAGGTCTGTGAATCGCCAGGTTTACACACTTCCCAGCACTCACCATAGCACATACCTTCCCCAAAGTCCACCCCCCTCTCCAGACCCCCTCCCCTCAGTAACCCTCAGTTTGTTTTGTGAGATTAAGAGTCTCTTATGGTTTGTCTCCCTCCCAATCCCATCTTGTTTCATTTATTCCTTTCCTAACCCCTTAAGCCCCCCACGTTGCCTCTCCACTTCCTCTTATCAGGGAGATCATATGATAGTTGTCGTTCTCTGATTGACTTATTTCACTCAGCATAGTACCCTCTAGTTCCATCCACATCATCACAAATGGCAAGATTTCATTTCTCTTGATGGCTGCATAGTATTCCAGAGTGTGTGTGTGTGTGTGTGTGTGTGTGTGTGTACGTGTGTGTATATATATATATATATACGTATATACACACACACACACACACCACATCTTCTTTATCCATTCATCTGTTGATGGACATCTAGGTTCTTTCCATAGTTTGTCTATAGAGCCCACTGACTTTTAAAATTCTAGTGTTTATGTCCTGATGGTTGTAAGAACTCATGAAAATCAGCCCATCTCATTTTCCAGGAAATGGTTTTGAGAAAATAGTCTCCCTGTGTATTCTCTGGTGTTCTCCTCTCTCTCTCTCTATCTTTCTCTGCAACCATGGCTCTCTCCCCTCCAAAGCACCCAGTTTCTCCCCTAAACCACATTTCATACTTCCTACCTTCCTTGATGTAGATACTTCTCTCCCTTTAGTTGTGGAGTTTGTTCTGTCAGTTTTCAGGTTGATTTCTGGGGTATTTAGATTTGATAGCTATCTAGTTGTGTTTGAGGGAGGAGACAAGCTTAGGGTCCTCCTCTTCTACCACCATCTAAGCTCCTCCCCATTGCCTTTTATTTCTTTTTCTTGTCTGAATTCTGTGGCTAAGAATTCCACCACTATGCTGAACAGAAGTGGTGAGAGTGGGGATCCTTGTCTTGTTCCTGATGTTATAGGAAAAGCTCTCAGTTTTTCACCATTGAGTGTGATGTTAACTGTGGATTTTTCATATATGGTTTTTACTATGTTAAGGCATGTTTCCTCTAAGAGGGATTTGCTGAGAGGGCAGTATTAATCTTACAGGACCAAGAAAGCATATACATTGAATAAGAAAATTAAGAATAGATTTTAAAATTTTAAAAACCTAAAGATCATGCCTTAAAACTACATTCTGTAATGTGGAAGATAAGGTGGCATCTTCTAATATAAAAAGAAATCAAGAAAACATTATCCTGAAATAAACACTGTTAGGTCAGACATACAGCAAATATTATTTAAAGTAAAATATAATCTTATTTTTTTAAAGATTTTATTTATCTATTTGATACACAGAGAAAAAGAGAGTGGGGGGGGGGGAATGGCAGGCAGAGGGAGAGGGAGAAGCATGCTCTCTGCCAAGAAGACAGCCTGACATGGGGCTCAATCCCAGGACCCTAGGATCAGGACCTGAGCCAAAGACAGATGCTTAACTGACTGAAGCATCCAGGCACCCCTAAACTATACCCTTAAATTGCTTCTAAAAAAATTTCTTCTAATACTTTGTAATTTGGATTTTCCATTACTGATAATGCCTTTCTTCTCCACTAGTGGAAAAAATTTAATTGCTTATACAACTAGAAGTCAGCCTACTCCTGAAAACCAGCACAGGCTAAGGACTCATGAGATGGAAGAAGAGATGTCTCTGCAAAAGACATTTTGTCACTAAATGTTCCAAAGAGGTTCATCAAAGGAGTCCAGAGATCCTTGTTAAAAATTTCACTAAGTCTAAAATGAAGGTGTTATTATTGTACCCTGTTCCTGCATGCATGATGTAGAAGGCAAAGTGATCAGCTAAGACTCAAACCTATATGCAAAAATGTTCTGCAATGTAGAACATCAACCACAGATGCTAAAATTGTTTCCACAATTTGCCAACTTCCGTAATACTTATTTAAGGAAATTCCCTCTTAGAAACTGTTTCTAAGTAACATTCAAACTATTGGGGGAAGAGGACAGTAGGGGGGTATTAAGACATTGTCACCATTTTCTATTCCTCCTTTAAGGTATTCCTCTTTACCTCAAGAAGATCTGCCTAAAGTGGGCATAAACATGTGTAGGGGCCCATGAAGAAAGTTCTTCTATATTACATATCACAATAAAACCCATAAAGGGCAATGTTATATTCCAGCCCTCTCCCACAACACCCAAGACATAAAGATGTACTCTCCGAGTAATGGTTCTCCCAAATGGTTCTGGAAAGTGTCAGGCACAATGTAAACACTCAGCAAACATTATACTGATAAACCTAACTAAATACACTAAATTTAGTGAATTATGTAAAACCATAAACTGAAGAGTCCTTTATTGGCAGGTAAAAGGGAAAAAGTAATTCTGGCCAGCAGCTACCAAAGGAAAGAAGCATCCAATTATGTCCACTTCTGATAAACTGAGTACCCCAACACACCAAAGAAGTCAGTTCAAAGCACAAGGTAGCTGGAAGTGTTGAGTCAGCCTCTCCTGGAAGTAAGAAAGACCAGAAGCAGGTAAATGCATAACCAGCTTTTGGATAACAGAACTGAGACTTCAAACGTACTACCTTTCCTCAGGGGGAAGAACAGGTGATTGGAGTCTCCAGTAAACCTCTACCAAACAATGGATTTGAGAAGAATCTTAAAATAGAGGAAATTCCCAAATTCTGTATATACTTACTATGAAATATGAAGTAAAACAAGAAGAGTAAAAGCATTTAAGGTTTGTCTCGACATACAAAGCCACCGTAACAACCCAGAAACCCAGAACTTCTGGATGGAACTGAATGGACCCATAAGATCAGAGAATAAGGATCCTTTCCTATTTATACTCAACTCAGAGCTCACTCCAGCAAAAAGCAGCTCACTGTATAAGTAAATGGCTTCTAAAGGCAGATGTTGTTAATGGCTGCATTTGAGTCTAGCAAAGAAAAGATAATTCATTTGCTGTGTGTTAAATTTTAGACTTATGTTGAACAAATATGACAGATGAAAACTCCAACAGAAAAAGAGAAAAGAAGCTGACCTGTTTTCCCACTTGTTAAAATTAGGTTTTCAAACAAAATAGTCCAAATATAAATGGAGAAATATACTGCTTGGAATACCTTCTAAATGTCTCTGTATATACAAACACAGGAAACCTCTATTTTCTCTGTTGGTACAAGAAGACAATTTTATTTTTTATTTTAATTTTAATTTTTATTCTATTTTATTTATTTATTTATCTATCTATCTATCTATTTATTTATCTATCTATTTATTTATTTATTTATTGAGTATCTATCTATCTATTTATTTATTTATCTATCTATCTATTTATTTATTTATTTATTGAGTAGGCTCCACACCCAGGATGAAGCCCAGTGGCTGGGCTTGAACTGACAACCCTGAGATTAAGACCTGGGCTGAGATCAAGAGTCTGATGCTTAACTAACTGAGCCACCCAGGCACCCTAAGACTATCTTTAAAAGTTTTGCCCTAATATAAAATCAGGCAAAGTGAATTAAATAATTAAATAGAAAACAAGTCTAGGTTAAAACACCACAGAAATACTGAGTTGTGACTGCCATTAACTTACTGCATGGCCATACATTTAAAGAGTGGCTACTCTTTCTCTCTCAGAAAGAAACTCGTATATCAAATATTTTGAGTATCAGGGTCTAAGATTAAAAATCAGGTTTCTGGTGTGCCCAGCAGCTCAGCCAGTAGACCACACAACTCTTGATCTCAGGGTTGTTGAGTTTGAGCCCCCCATTAGGTATAGAGATTACTTAAAAATAAAATTTTAAAATAGATAGATATTCAGGTTTCCAAATACTTATGTCCTTGACTTGCAACCACTCAGTCTGTACATTTTACAGCAACCTAACCCAGCTTGCCTTAAAAGCTAACATGCACACAGGCCACCCAGCTTTGGTTAAATGAAGATTCTGATTCACTACTCTGGAATTAAACCTGACATTTTTTTTTTTATAAGCCCATCCATTTTTTTTAAGATTTTATTTATTTATTTGAGAGAGAGAGATAGATCACAAGCAGGCAGAGAGAGAGGTAGAGAGAGAGGAAGAGAAGCAGGCTCCCTGCCTCTCAGAGAGCCCAATGTGGGGCTCGATCCCAGGACCCTGGGATCATGACCTCAGCCGAAGGCAGAGGCTTTAACCCACTGAGCCACCCAGGTGCCCCCAGCCCATCCATTTTTTGTAAGCTATTGGTCTATAGACTACACCCTAAGCAGCAAGGCCCTAACCCATATATCCAAAAGGTTAATCAGGATTAAAATAGGACAGTGCTCCTATCAGGTGCTGCTGTTGTTAGTGGAAAACATTTTGACAGCAATGGTGCCCCTATTTCTTTCTCCTTCATTTCAATGATGAAGTCAGACTTTTTGTGTTCTGGGGATACTTGTAATCTCACCCCACTAGTCTTCTCCCTCTTCTATTATCTCAGGAATTTAAATGCAGGTGAAAAGACCCACCTGGATGATGATCGTGATTTTTGTAAGTGGGACTGGGGACTGCAAATGGCTGAAGCTCCATTCAGATCTTGCTGCCTGGACAAGAAAAACGAACACTGTCTCCCCTTTTCCACCCAGGATGCTACCAAGAGCATCCTAAAGCAGAAATTTCAATATTGTGGGTTGCCTGATCTTGTAACATGGACTAAAAAGGATCAGGGAAGGGGTCTGTGAGCCTGTGGAGGAAGAGATTCCTGATTCTACTTACAAAATTCCAAATCAGTAGGGAGCAGCTGGTGACTGCCACTCTTAGCAGTCACTTCCCACCCCTGATGCCTAACAAGGTAGACTCTGAACTCATTTTCCTTGGTCAAAAAGAGCAGTGCTTCCAAGAAGCATATTTAGGGATCTATATATATATTTATTAGCTCCTAGAAAAAAGAATCCAGGATTAGACTTTCAGACACCCACTACCAAACATACACTTTAACAAAGGTATTATGTATGACGGAGGGAGACTGCTGCCTATAATGTTTGTTCATTCATTTATTTATTCAATATATACTGAAGGTTACTGAGCACCTACCACATTCTGTATTGGGTAGAAGATAAAGATAGAGTGAACAGTTCCTACTCTCATGAATCTTGCATTCTAACAACACATACTTAACCAATATACAACATCCTAATTCTGCATACATTATGAATTGTAATTGCAATAAAGGCTATAAAGAAAAGTACAGGGGACTACAAAAGTATGTAATAGGAGGTATTAATCCCAAGAATTCGGGAAAGCTTCTCTAAGAAAATAACATTTAGGATTGACTCTGATGGGTAAATAAATTCAACCCTGCAAAAAAGTGGCCAAAAATATATTACATGCACTGGGAAACATGTGCAGTCTCTCTGAGCAGCTGTGAGAAAATAAAAGCCAAGGAAACCAACTATAGTGAGCAAAGGGGCAGAATACAAAAGGATATTTAAAGTATGAACTCAATTATTTCTAAAATGTAGAGAAAAATAACAAATATATGAAAATGTTAAATTGTTGCAACACTGCCCTGTTAAGATTGTGAATAATTATTTTTCTTATGTAAACTTTTTAAACTTACCAAGTTTTACTGACCATCATTCTTACAGTTAAAAAAAAAAAAAAGGCCATTTCCCCAACTACTACATGGTAGTGGCTCCCTTGTCCCCTTGCATCATGCAACCTTTCCATCACTACACACATTTACTTATAGGATACATCCTGCCCCCCAAACCTATTCTTTGACCCTCAATCCTACTATCCAAGCTTAAGTTTAAGGACCACTTTTTTTTTTTTAAGATTTTTTATTTATTTATTTGATAGAGATCACAAGTAGGCAGAAAGTCAGGCAGAGAGAGAGGAGGAAGCAGGCTACCCGCTGTGCAGAGAGCCGGATGTGGGGCTCGATCCCAGGACCCTGAGACCATGACCTGAACCGAAGGCAGAGGCTTTAACCCACTGAGCCACCCAGGTGCCCCTTAAGGACCACTTTTTTTTTTTTTTAAGAGTTAATTTATTTGTTTGACAGACAGAGATCACAAGTAGGCAGAGAGGCAAGCAGAGAGAAAGGAAAGGAAGCAGGCTCCCTGCCAAGCAGAGAGCTCAATGCGGGGCTCGATCCTGAGATCGAGATCGTGACCTGAGCCAGAGGCAGAGGCTTTAACCCACTGAGCCACCCAGGCGCCCCAAGGACCACTTTTAACTGTCCTTCAGTACTAGGCCAATCCCTACTGGCTAGTGTTAGTTCATTTTCTAGTGGAAAATACCACTAAGAATATTGATACCCAGTGAGAAGAATGATATCTTTAAAAATCTTATTAGCGGGGCACCTGGGTGGCTCAGTGGGTTAAGCCGCTGCCTTCAACTCAGGTCATGATCTCAGGGTCCTGGGATCAAGTCCCACATCGGGCTCTCTGCTCAGAGGGGAGCCTGCTTCCCCCTCTCTCTCTGCCTGCCTCTCTGCCTACTTGTGATCTCTCTCTGTCAAATAAATAAATAAAAATCTTTTTTAAAAAATCTTATTATCTTTTTAATGTACTGTTGAATCCTATTGGCTAGTATTTTGTTGAGTATTTTCGCATCTGTGTTCATCAAGGATATCGGTCTATAGCTCTCTTTTTTGGTGGGATCCTTGTCTGGTTTTGGGATCAAGGTGATGCTGGCCTCATAAAATGAGTTTGGAAGTTTTCCTTCTATTTCTATTTTTTGGAACAGTTTCAGGAGAATAGGAATTAGTTCTTCTTTAAATGTTTGGTAGAATTCCCCCGGGAAGCCGTCTGGCCCTGGGCTTTTGTTTGTTTGGAGATTTTTAATGACTGTTTCAATCTCCTTACTGGTTATGGGTCTGTTCAGGCTTTCTATTTCTTCCTGGTTCAGTTGTGGTAGTTTATATGTTTCTAGGAATGCATCCATTTCTTCCAGATTGTCAAATTTATTGCCGTAGAGTTGCTCATAGTATGTTCTTATAATAGTTTGTATTTCTTTGGTGTTAGTTGTGATCTCTCCTCTTTCATTCATGATTTTATTTATTTGGGTCCTTTCTCTTTTCTTTTTGATAAGTCGGGCCACATTTAATGCAATTCCTATCAAAGTACCATCCATCTTTTTCAAAGAAATGGAACAAATAATGCTAAAATTTATATGGAATCAGAAAAGACCTCGAATAGCCAAAGGGATATTGAAAAAGAAAGCCAACGTTGGTGGCATCACAATTCCGGACTTCAAGCTCTATTACAAAGCTGTCATCATCAAGACAGCATGGTACTGGCACAAAAACAGACACATAGATCAATGGAACAGAATAGAGAGCCCAGAAATAGACCCTCAAATCTATGGTCAACTAATCTTCGACAAAGCAGGAAAGAATGTCCAATGGAAAAAAGACAGCCTTTTCAATAAATGGTGCTGGGAAAATTGGACAGCCACATGCAGAAAAATGAAATTGGACCATTTCCTTACACCACACACAAAAATAGACTCAAAATGGATGAAGGATCTCAATGTACGAAAGGAATCCATCAAAATCCTTGAGGAGAACACGGGCAGCAACCTCTTCGACCTCTGCCGCAGCAACATCTTCCTAGGAACAACGCAAAAGGCAAGGGAAGCAAGGGAAAAAATGAACTACTGGGATTTCATCAAGATCAAAAGCTTTTGCACAGCAAAGGAAACAGTTAACAAAATCAAAAGACAACTGACAGAATGGGAGAAGATATTTGCAAACGACATATCAGATAAAGGACTAGTGTCCAGAATCTATAAAGAACTTAGCAAACTCAACACCCAAAGAACAAATAATCCAATCAAGAAATGGGCAGAAGACATGAACAGACATTTCTGCAAAGAAGACATCCAGATGGCGAACAGACACATGAAAAAGTGCTCCATATCACTCGGCATCAGGGAAATACAAATCAAAACCACAATGAGATATCACCTCACACCAGTCAGAATGGCTAAAATCAACAAATCAGGAAATGACAGATGCTGGCGAGGATGCGGAGAAAGGGGAACCCTCCTACACTGTTGGTGGGAATGCAAGCTGGTGCAGCCACTCTGGAAAACAGCATGGAGGTTCCTCAAAATGTTGAAAATAGAACTGCCCTATGACCCAGCAATTGCACTATTGGGTATTTACCCTAAAGATACAAATGTAGTGATCCAAAGGGACACATGCACCCGAATGTTTATAGGAGCAATGTCCACAATAGCCAAACTATGGAAAGAACCTAGATGTCCATCAACAGATGAATGGATCAAGAAGATGTGGTATATATACACAATGGAATACTATGCAGCCATCAAAAGAAATGAAATCTTGCCATTTGCAACCACATGGATGGAACTAGAGCGTATCATGCTTAGCGAAATAAGTCAAGCAGAGAAAGACAACTATCATATGATCTCCCTGATATGAGGAAGTGGTGATGCAACATGGAGGCTTAAGTGGGTAGAAGAAGAATAAATGAAACAAGATGGGATTGGGAGGGAGACAAACCATAAGTGACTCTTAATCTCACGAAACAAACTGAGGGTTGCCGGGGGGAGGGGGTTTGGGAGAAGGGGGTGGGATTATGGACATTGGGGAGGGTATGTGATTTGGTGAGTGCTGTGAAGTGTGTAAACCTGGTGATTCACAGACCTGTACCCCTGGGGATAAAAATATATGTTTATAAAAAATAAAAAATTAAAAAAAAAATAAAAATAAAAATAAAAAGGCAAGCAACCGTGAAAAAAAAAAAATCTTATTATCTAATTAATACTTTAGCTTAGGATAGTTTATAATATACTTATAGAGGGAGGAATGGAAAAACAGCAAGTAAATATAACCATGGCAGATAATTACACTTAATGCCTACTGGCTCTTACTCTATAGTTTCTCTTAGTCTGCAAACCCCTGAGTTTGGACTTCAAGCACTTTCATATTGTGAATTTATGCATGTTCAGAATATTACATAACAACCCAATTGTATCTAAGTTCAAAGATTTCAATAGATTAAAAAAGCATCTTCAAAGCTTAGTGTCTGAGGTTTTCAACATTGCAGGGGTCTGGAGTTTTCAAAAGATAGACAGCTGTGCTGCACAGCTATCAGAGAAAAGGTTCTGTTAATGAGACCATAAGAAATCCAAAGATGTCCTCAGCACAGAGCTTGAGAGAATTCCAGAATTCAAATGTTCAGATGATTTACCCTAACTTTAAAGGAAAGTGTATATTTACAAGTTCTCCTACCTGACAGTTTTTCTGACAACAAATTTTACCCAATTTGCTCTCTCTTATATGGTTCTCCTTCTTTTGTCTTCCCCTTGTGTCCCCAAGCTAAAACTGAATTTCTATATACTGAAAACCCAAGATATTATGATAAACTGAAAACCCAAGTTATTATGATAAACATCAGATATGAATTTAAACAAATAATCAAAATTTACTAAGTGCTACTATGTTTCCAAATTTACTGTTTATTAAAAATCATGTAACTTTGCAGTACGTAAAGAATGGAAGACACAAAATGATTCAGTATAAACATAAGATATCACAGTGATTTCACTGTGATACACAGGCACTAGATTCCAAAGATACATCTTCTAGATTCTCTACTACAACAGAATTCACTACTTTTCAATATCCAATACATTATATCCAACTTAAACTTATCTATATGACTTATAATGCAAACTGAAATCTTCCATACCAGCCATTCCAAATGTTCTTATTAAATGCTGCTCAAGCACTTTTTTACTGAAGTATAGTTGACATACAACATTTTATTAGTTTCAGGTGTACAACATGGTATCTATACATCGCCAAATGCTCACCACCATTAAGTGTTAAACCATCTGTCACCAAAGTTGTTACAATGTTGTTGACTATATTACCCTTGCTGTACCTTTCATACCTGTGACTTATTTTAGAACAAGACATTTGCACCTCTTTATTATCTTCACCCATTTCACCCATCACCTGACCCCCTTCACTCCAGCAATCAGCAGTTTGTTCTCTAGAGTCTGTTTCTGGTTTTGCCCATTTCTTTTTTAGATTCTGCATGTAAGTGAAATTATACAGTATTTGTCTTTTTCTGACTTCTTTTACTTAGCAGAATACCCCTGACATCCATGCAGGCTGTCACAAATGGAAGATTTCATTCCTTTTTATGGCTGAGTAATATATATATACACAACATCTTCTTTATCCATTAATCTATGATGTTCATCTATGAACATCTATGTTATCCCATTCCTCAGTGAAATATCCAGAAGGGGAATTAATAGGTCATGTGGTAA
Organism: Mustela lutreola; assembly: GCF_030435805.1. Classification (NCBI taxonomy): domain Eukaryota; kingdom Metazoa; phylum Chordata; class Mammalia; order Carnivora; family Mustelidae; genus Mustela; species Mustela lutreola. The sequence goes on along the minus strand of NC_081290.1, from coordinate 204,273,417 downwards.
TTTTTTTTAAAGTAGGTTCCATGCCCAGTGTGGAGCCCAATGTGGGGCCTGAACTCATGACCCTGAGATCAAGACCTAAGTTGAGATAAAGAGTTGGACACTTAACTGAGCCACTCACATGCCCTGGCCATGTGGCATTTCTATTTTTAATTTTTGAGGAATCTCCATAGTGGATGTGCCAATTTACACCTCCACAAACAGCACATATGGGTTCCCTTTCTTCTATACCATTACCAATACTTGTTATTTCTTGCCTTATTGATACTAGCTATCCTGACCATTGTGAGGTTATCTATCGTCATGGTAGTATTTGCATTTCCCTGATGGTTAGTGATGTTGAACATCTTTTCAACTGTTTTCTAGTCACCTCTATTTCTTCTTCGGAAAAAATGTCTAGTCAAGTCCTCTGCCCATTTTAATCAGATAATTTGTTTTTTGATATTGAGTTTTAAGAGCTCTCTATGTATTTTGGATATTGATCCCTTACCAAATATACCAGTTGCAAATACCTTCTCTCATTTACTAGGCTGCTTTTTGTTTTCCTGACTGTTTCCTTCACTATGCAAAAGTGTTTTATATTGGTGTAATCCCAATACTTTATTTTGCTCTTGTCTCCCTTTCCTGAAGAGACAGAACGAGAGAAATATTGCTAAGGCCAATATCTAAGAGTTTACTGCCCAATTTTTTTAAAGTTTTTGGTTTAGGTCTTACATTTAGGTCTATAATCCATTTTGAGTTTATTCTTAAATGAACTCAATATTAATAAACTTGGTATTAAAAAGTAGCCCAGGGCGCCTGTGTGGCTCAGTGGGTTAAAGCCTCTGCCTTCAGCTCAGGTCATGATCCCAGGGTCCTGGAATCGAGCCACGCATCAGGCTCTCTGCTCAGCAGTGACCCTGCTTCCTTCCTCTATCTCTGCCTCTCTGCCTACTTGTGATCTCTGTCAAATAAATAAATAATCTTAAAAAAAAAAAAAAAGCCCAGTTTCATCCTTTTGCTATCTAGTTTTCCTATTACCATTTATAAAAGAGACTGTCTTTTCCTGACTGTGTATTTTTTGCCTTCTTTGCTGAGATTAATTGACCAAATAAGTGGGTTTATTTCTAGGTATTCTATTCTATTCTATTCTATTCTCTATTCTACTCTACTGACCTATGTGTCTATTTCTGTGTCAGTGCCAGTATACTGTTTTGATTACCATACTTTTGTAGTATAGTTTGAAATCTCCATCTTTGTTCTTCTTTCTTAAGATTGCTTTGGCTATGAACAGATGTTGCCAAAGATGTGGAGAAAGAGGAACCCTCTTACACTGCTGGTGGGCATGCAAACTGGTACAGCCACTCTGGAAAACAGTATGGAGATTCCTCAGAAAGCTAAAAATAGAACTAGCCTTTGACCCAGCAAATGTACTACTGGGTATTTATCCAAAGGATACAAAAAATAGTGACTCAAAAGGGCACATGTACCCCAGTGTTTATAGCAGCAATGTTCACAATAGCCAAAATATAGAAAGAACCCAGATAGATTGGTAAAGAAGATGTGCTGTATATATATAATACATACATATATACATATATGTATGCATATGGCAAGATTTCATTCTTTTTGATGGCTGAGTAATTCCATTATATGTTTATGAATATATATGGAATTCCATATATATGTGTGTGTATATATATATATAATGGAATTACTCAGCCATCAAAAAGAACAAAATCTTGCCATTTGCAAAGATGTGGATGGAACTAGAGGGCATTATGCTACATGAAATAAGTCAGTCAGAGAAAGACAAATACATGATTTCACTCATGTGTGGAATTTAAGAAACAAAACAGATAAACATAGGGGAAGGGAAGGAAAACTAAGATAAAAACAGAAGAAGGCAAACCATAAGAGACTCTTTAACTATAAGGAACAAATTGAGTTGCTGGAGGGGAGGTGGGTGAGGGATGTTAACTGGGTGATGGGCATTAAGGAGGACACTTGATGTAATGAGCACTAGGTGTTATACACAACTAATGAATCATTAAATACTACCCCTGAAACTAACAATACATTGCATGCTAACTAAATTGAAGTTAAGTTAAAAAAAAAAGAAAAAAGATTGTTTTGGCTATGCTGGGTCTTTTTTGGCTCCATACAAATTTTAGGATTATTTGTTCTAATTCTGTGAAGATGACTAATGGTATTCTTATATGGATTGCACTGACTCTACAGACTGCAGTAATATGGACATTTTAACAATATTAATTTTTCTTTTTTTTTTTTAAAGATTTTTTATTTATTTGACAGACAGAGATCACAATTAGGCAGAGAGGCAGGCAGAGAGAGAGGAGGAAGCAGGCTCCCTGCAGAGCAGAGAGCCCGATGCGGGGCTTGATCCCAGGACGCTGGGATCATGACCTGAGCCGAAGGCAGAGGCTTTAACCCACTGAGCCACCCAGGCGCCCCAACAATATTAATTTTTCTAACCCATGAGCATGAAATATCTTCCCATTTGTGTCATCAATTTCTTTCATCAATGGCTTGTGTTTTTCAGAGTACAGGTCTTTCACCTACTTGGTAAAATGTATTCTTACGTACTTTACTCTTTTTGGTGCAATTGTTAATGAGGCTCTTTTCTTACTTCCTCTTTTTGCTACTTCACTATTACTGTAAAGAAATGCAACAGACTGGGGCATCTGGGTGGCTCAGGTGGTTAAGCATCTGCCTTCGGCTCAGGTCATGATCCCAGGGTCCTGGGATCAAGCCCCATACCAGGCTTTCCGCTCAGCGGAGAGCCCACCTCTCCCTCTCCTTCTGCCTGCTTCTCTGCCTGCTTATACACACTCTCACTCTCTCTCTCTCCCCGCCCTCTGTCAAATAAATAAATAAAATCTATTTAAAAAGAGAAAGAAATGCAACAGATTTCTGTATATTAATTTTTATATCCTACAAATGTACTGAACTTACTAGTTCTAATTAACTTTTTCATGGAGTCTCTAGGGCTTTTTAAAATTATTTTTAGGTCCAGTATGGTTAACATATAGTGTTATATTTGTTTCAGGTGTGCATTACAGTGATTCAACAATTCCATAGATTACCAAGTGCTCATCATGATAAGCACACTCCCTAATCTCCATTTCCTATTTCACCTATCCTCCAACCCACTTGCCCTTTGGTAACCATTAGTTTATTCTCTATAGTTCAGAGTTTGCTTCTTGGTTTGTGTCTCTCTTTTCTTTCCCTTTGCTCATTTGTTTCATTTCTTAAATTCCACATGATTGAAATCATACAGTATCTTTCTCTGACTCATTTTGCTTAGCAATATACTCTCTAGCTCCATCCATGTTGTTGCAAATGGCAAAGTTTCTTTCTATTATATGGATGAATAATATTCCATTATAAATATACACCACATCTTCTTTATCCATTCATCTATCAATAGGCACTTGGGTTGCTTCCATAATTTGGATACCACAAATAAGGTTGCAATAAACAGAGGGGTGCATGTATCTGTTTGAATCAGTATTTTTGTATTTTTTCTGTCAATACTCAGTAGTACTGGATCATAGGGTATTTCTATTTTTAACTTTTTGAAGAACCTCCATACTGTTTCCACAGTGGTAACATCAGTTCACATTCCCACCAATAGTATAAAAGGGTTCCCCTTTCTCCACATCTTTGTCAGTACTTGTTGTTTCCTGTGTTTTTGATTTTAGCCATTCTGATAGATGTAAGATAATATCTCACTGTAGTTTTTTTTTATGCTTTTATTTATTTTTAGAGAGAACAAGTAGAGGGAGGGACAGAGGAAGATGGAGAGAGAGAAAATCTCAAGCTGACTTGCACTGAGAATGGAATCTCACACAGGGCTTGATCCCATGGCCCTGAGATCAGAACCTGAGCCGAAATCAAGAGTTGGACACTTAACTGACTGAGCCGCCCAGACAACTCCCACTGCAGTTTTGATTTGCATTTCCCTAAAGATGAGTGATGTTGAGCATATTTTCATGTGTCTGTTAGTCATCTGTATGTCTTCTTTGAAGAAATATCTATTCATTTCTTCTGCTCATTTTTAAACTGAATTATTTGTTCTTTGGGTGTTGAGTTGTATAAGTTCTTCGGACATTTGGGGTACTAACGCTTTATTGGTATGTAGTTTGCAAATATCTTCTCCTATTCAGTAGGTTGCCTTTTAGTTTGCTGTTTCTTTCACTGTGCAGAAGCTTTCTGATGTAGTCCCAACAGTCTATTTTTTATTTCCCTTGCCTCGGGAGACATCTAGAAAAATGTTACTACAGCCAATGTAAGAGAAATCACTGCCTCTGCTCTGTTCTTTAATCCATTTTGCATCCATTTTTGTGTATGGTATAAGAAAGTGGTCTGGTTTTACTCTTCTGCATAGAGCTAACCAGTTTTCCCAACATCATTTGCTGGACTCTTTTCCCCATTGCATATTCTTTTCTTGTTTGTTGCGATTAATTGACCATACACTTGTGGGCTTATCTCTGGGTTTTCTATTCTGTTCTATTGACCTATATGTCTATTTTTGTGACAGTACCATACTGTTTTGATTACTACAGCTTTGTCAGTCTGGCACTTGATGTCCAAAATTACTTTGGCTATCCTGGGTGTTTTGTAGTTCCATACAAATTTTAGTGTTTGCTTTACTTCTGTAAAAAATGCTGTTGCTATTTTGAAAAGGATTGCATTAAATGTATAGATTGCTTTGAGTAGTATAGACATTTTAACAATATTTGCTCTTGCAACCCATAAGCATGGAATGTCATTCCACATTTTTGTGTCATCTTCAATTTCTTTCAACAATGTTCTACAGTTTTCAGAGTACAGGTCTTTCACCTCTTTAGTTAGTTATTTAGTCTAGTTAGTTATTCCCAGGTATCTTGTGATCTCTAGTGCAATTGTAAATGGGATTATTTTCTGAATTTCACTTTCTGATGCTTTATTATTAGTGTATAGAAATGCAAAAGATTTCTGCACATCGATTTTGTATCCTATGGCTTTACTGAATTCATTTATCAGTTCTAATACTCTTTTGGTGGAGTCTTTCAGGTTTTCTACATATAGTACCATGTTATCTGCAAATAGTGAAAGTTTTACTTCTTCCTTACCAATCTGAATGCCTTTTATTTCTTTTTGTTGTCTGACTGCTGTGGCTGGATCTTTCAGCACTATGCTGAATAAAAGTGGAAAGAGTGGATATCCTAGTTCGTTCTTGATCTTAGAGAAAATGCATCTGGCTTTTCAACAATATGATGTTAGCTATGGGTCAGTCATATATGGCCTTCATTATGCTGAGGTATGTTCCCTCTAAACCTACTCTGTTTAGAGTTTATCATGAATGGATGTTGAATTTTGTCAAATGGTTTTTCTATATTTATTGAAATGATATAGTTTTTATCCTTCATCTTGTTAATGTGTTATAGCAGTGATAGATGTGCAGATATTGAACCATGTTTGCACCCTGGAATAAATCCCACTTGATCATGGTAAATAATCTGTTTAATGTATTGTTGAATTTGGTTTGCAAATATTTTGTTGAAAACTTTTGCATTTATGTTCATCAGGGATATTAGTCTGTAATTTTCTTTTTTTTATAGTGTCTTAGTCTGGTTTTGGTTTCAGGGTAATGCTGGCCTCACAGAATGAATTTGGAAAGATTTTTTCCCTTTTCTATTTTTTTTGTCATATTTTTTAAAGGATAGGCATTAATCTTTAAATGTTTAGTACAATTCACCTGTAAAGCCATCTGGTCCTAAACTTTTTTTGTTGGTAGCTTTTAAATTGTCAATCTAATTTCATTACTGTTAACTGGTCTATTCAGATTTTCTCTTTCCTCCTGATTCAATTTTGAAAGACTCTATATTTCTATCAATTTATCCATTTCTTCTAGGTTGTCCAATTATGGCATATAATTGGTCACAGCAGTCTCCTATTATCATAGTATTTCTATGGTGTTGGTTTTAATTCTTCTCTTTCATTTCTAATTTTTGAGTCCTTTTTTTCTTGATAAGTTTAGCTAAAGGTTTATCAATTTTATTCATCTTTCCAAAGAACAAGCTCTTAGTTCCACTGATCTTTTCTATTGTTTTTGTAGTTTCCATTTTCATTTATTTCCACTCTCATCTTTACTATTTCCTTCCTTCTACTAACTCTGGGCCTTTTATTTTGCTAATTCCTTTAGGTATAAGGTTAGATTGAGATCTTCCTTGTTTCTTGACGTAGGCCTGTATCATTATAAACTTCACTCTTAAAACTTCTTTTGTGGGACTCCTGGGTGGCTCAGTCAGTTAACCATCTGCCTTCAGCTCAGGTCATGATACCAGGGTTCTGGAATCAAATCCCACACTAGGCTCCTTGCTCAGGGGGAGCCTGCTTCTTCCTCTGCCTGCTGCTGCCCCTATTTGTGCTCTCAATCTCTCTAACAAATAAATAAATAAAAGCTTTAAAAAAAACTTATTTTTTTGAGTTCTTCTTTGATGTTTCTGTTGACCTATTGGTTATTTAGGAGCATGTTGTTTAGCCTCCATATGTTTATGGGCCTTTTCCAGGCCTCTTCTTGTAACTGATTGCTGGTTTCATAGTGTTGTGAATGAAAAAGATGCTTAATAAGAATTCAATTTCATTAAGTTTGCTGAGACTTATTTTGTGGCCTAATATGTGATCCTGAAAAGTGTTCGATGTATACTTGAAAAGAATGTGTATTCTGCTGGTTTTGGATAGAATGTTTATATATATGTGTGTTTATATATATATTTATATATACATTTATATTTTACACATATATAAAGTTTGTATATATATAAAAACTTTAACAGATATATATGTTTATAGATAGACAGTAATATCTCTATCTTTTTTCTGTTCAGTTTGAGTGCTTTCCATTATCCTGTCTTCCAGATTACTGATCCATTCTTCTGTATCTTCTAATCTGCTTGATTCCCTCTAGTGAATTTTTCACTTCAGTTATTGTATTCTAAAACTCTTATTGGTTCTTTTTATATTTTCTCTCTCTTTGCTGGTGTCTTCACTGAGCTTATCTACTGTTCTCTCAAGTCAGGTAACATTATGACTCTTACTTTTTGAAATCTTTATAAGACTGCTTATCTCCATTTCATCCTGTCCTTAAGTTTTGCCTTGTTCTTTTATTTGAAGCGTATTTCTTTGTCTCCTCATTTTCTTTGGTTTTCTTTGTTTCTGTGAATTAAGGAAAACAGTCACATCTCCCAGTCTTGAAGGAGCAGCTTCCTGAAGAAACATCCTCAGTGTAAAATGTGAGTGCCTAGAAGTTTTGGCTGGCCAACTGGAGCTGGAGCTGAAGCAGGATGGGTCAGTAGTCCTAGGACACACCGCACCGGAGCCACCCCCACAAGGATGGCTAGAGTTGGAGTGGGCACAGTCTAGGGCATTCTGTGCCAAAGGCCCTGGTGAGATTGCTGGAGGTAGAACAGGCATAGGCCAGAGCTCTCTGGACTGGGTGCCCTTTTGGGATAGCTGGAACTCAAGTGGTGCTCAAGCATTTATCAAGTGTTTACGAGTGGAGAAAGGCAGGGATTCCTTAGGATGTATGGTAGAGCTCTGGAAGTTGTGGGGTGGAAGTCAGTGGGTAAAACATAACTGGTAACTGGTAAATGTAGAAGATTTATCAATATTTCTTTTGGCATCAATAATTAATGTATGCCACTGCTTTTGATATGGAACAAAACCCTAAATTAATTTAAGGGGGAAACCAGGGAACTGGGTTGGGAGTATATTAATAAAGATGGGTTCTAGTTCCAGCTCAATCACTTAATATTTATGTGATCTAAAGCTGGTGACTGAACTTCTCTAGGCCTCAGTTGTCTCAGTCTTGAATAATCTCTTACAGCAGTGGTTTTCAACTGGGAGAGACACTGCCACCCAAAGAACATTTGGAAATTTCTGGCATCATTTTTGGTTGTCATAACTAGCAGTGCTACTACTGGCATTTAGAGGCCAGGGACGCTGCTAAACATCCTACAATGTGCAGGACAGCCCACTATAATATAGGATTATCCCGCTCAAAATGTCAACAGTGCCAATGTTAAGAAACCATTTCTTACAATGCCTTTCAACTCTTAAGTTCTATAAGCTCAACTCTGTATAAGTTGAGAGGGGGTAAATATTACCTTGGAGGGTTGAAAACTTAATACAAAATGATTAAATGAGTTGTTGAGATCACCATGTACATCAGTGACAAAAATCTGGATCTCCTGATAACTAGTCCAGTTACTGAGCAATTAGATTTGGCCTATAAGATAGTTCCCTCTTCCAGAGAAGTCCAACATGAACAACATTTAAGAGAAGAGGAAATTTTTTTAAAGTATCTTACCTATATAGGTCTGTAATGAGACAGATTCCAAATTTTGGCTCTCCAATGAATGAACAGTTAACACTTTCAGACTTTCCAGATTTCAACTAACTTCAATTAATGATTTGAAATGAGTATGAATATAATCTATGAGAGAGTTGGAGACCCAGAATTTAATGCCCATAAAGCTCTGGTTTAATACCCAACATATGCTTTGTTATAGCATTTTTTGAAAACTATATATTCTTTGGGTCTTAAAACAGAGGTATTTTGGTGAGTTTCAGAATGCTTTTCTTCACACTCCCCTACTTTTTCTTTTTTTTTTTTTTAAAGATTTATTTATTTATTTATTTGATAGAGAGCACAAGTAGGCAGAGAGGCAGGCAGAGAGAGAGGGGGAAGCAGGCCCCCCACTGAGCAGAGAGCCCGATGCAGGGCTCGATCCCAGGACCCTGAGATCATGACCCGAGCTGAAGGCAGAGGCTTAAACCGCTGAGCCACCCAGGCGCCCCCCTACTTTTTCTTCATATACCAAAAAACAACAATAGCAACAAAAATGTCCTTCATGTAAAGGGTAGCTAACATTACATGGCACACTGATCTCAGGACATGAAATTCTGTCACCTTATCTCATTGTTGGGGAAAAGGCAACACTAAACCTCTCAGGTAGAACAGCCTATGAAATATGGACATGTATTCATTCATATGGCATTTTATTATCCCAAACTCATCCATTCTTACCAGCTATTTATCTCATAAGATGTTTATTTTTAATGTAAACTGAATGATTTATATTGGCAGCCCCTTTACTTAAAGATATGCTGAAATTCCCACCAACGCTTCGTATTACTCAAAGCTTGCTGGCTCAGACATGAAAATTTCCCCAATAAGAGGTCTAATCTTTTCTTTTCTTTTCTTTAGATTTTTATTTGTTTTTCAGAGAGAGTGTGTGTGTGTGTGTGCACACAAGCAGGGGGAACAGCAGGCAGAGGGAGAAGCAGGGTCCCCCCTGAGCAGGAAGCCCAATGAGGGACTCAATCCCAGGACCCTGAGATCATGACCTGAGCAGAAGGCAGACACTTAACAAATGAGTCACCCAGGTGTCCTGAGGTCTTTTTCTACAAATATCACTGAACCACTTTTTAAATCCTGGAATGTCAAAGAGAAATTTTTCTTCTTTACTCTTGAAACTTAAAATTATTTGGTTTTTTTTTGTTTTTTTTTTTTTAAAGAAAAATTCAGGACACCATCTGTACCTTAGTTGAAATATGTTCCCTACATAGAAAAAAAAATAAATTTAAAAACTGGTTATCTCATCAAAATAAACCATCAGGGAAGCTTTAATACAATTATGTTCCTCTCATTAGTACTGTTAAAGTTTTGGAGAATTGGAGATCTAATGAAATTCTAGAACCCAAAGGGAATAAAGCAAAGAATGGTAACTGTTTACATCTGTATAGCACTTTATAATGTATACTACCACTTTCACTCACGATCTCATCTGATCCATGTAACAATCCTAGAAAATGGGTATTATAATGATCTCACTATAGATTAAGAGAATAATTCTCAAATATATTAGGAGACTATTATAACTTTAAAATTTGAAAGTATCAGAGATCAAAGTGAAAACCAGGTCTTCTAGCTCCGAATTACTTTAAAATAAGGTTAGGGGCGCCTGGGAAATGACTCAGTGGGTTAAGCCTCTACCTTCAGCTCAGGTCATGATTTCAGGGTCCTGGGATAGAGCCCCACATCAGCCTCTGTGCTCAGCAGGGAGCCTACTTCCCCCCTCCCTCTGCCTACTTGTGATCTCTCTCTCTGTCAAATAAAGAAGTAAAATCTTTAAAAATAAAATAAATATTAAGAAACATACAAATTAGACCATGGCTTCTCATCTATTCAGGCTATAATATGTTTGAACATAAATATTTATCAGCCCGCATCTAAAATAGCTAGTGAAGCTCCCAAACCTGCAATTAAAGAATAGACACTTCCTTATGCCACATTGTTCTCTCAACAGTGAATATCTGTGTAACTATATCTATATACCTATTTCAAGAATTATGCTAGGCATAAGACAAATTGTCTACCCTCAAACTACAAACTACTTGAAGAGTCAAGACACACAAATAGGAAAATACACTGTCATTGGTAATTTAAATTAATAGGTCAATTTAACAACCAAAGATATGATTCAAATTAGACTATAATTAGGGTAAACCAAGTTTTGTGGAGTCTAAAGTGGATATAATTTTGAGTCCCTCATTAGGAGAACAAATACAAAATTATGAATACAAAATTAGGTAATAAGTGAATATTTATTAAGAATGAGAACAGGGTGCCTGCGTGGCTCAGTTGGTTAGGCAACTGCCTTTGGCTCAAGTCATGATCCTAAGGTTCCAAGATCAAGTCCCCCATTGGGCTCCCTGCTCGGCAGGGAGTCTGCTTCTCCCTCTGACCCTCTCCCTTCTCATGCTCTCTCTCTCTCTCTCTCATTTTCTCTCTCAAATAAATAAAATATTTTTAAAAAAAAGAATGAGAGCAAAAATCACAAAAAAATACAAATTTTAAAAGATGGCTGGGGTACCTGGGTGGCTCAGTGTGTTAAAGCCTCTGCCTTAGGCTCAGGTCATGATCCCAGGGTCCTGGGATCAAGCCCCACATCGGGCTCTTTGCTCAGCAGGGAGCCTGCTTCCTCCTCTCTCTCCCCCTGCCTTTCTGCCTTCTTGTGATCTCTGCCTGTCAAATAAAATCTTAAAAAAAAAAAAAAAAAGATGGCTGCACAAATATCACAAAACCTAGACATATAATCATATTTTCATTAACTCCTTGGTACTCTAAAATCTTTCCCACATCTGAGGATTTTTAGAGCACATCATGATATGACAATGATTTCATAATACTGTCTATGAAAATAATAATGATAATCAAGACTTTAATTCAGGGGTGCCTTGGGATGCCTGGCTCAGTCAGTTAACTCAGGGCCACTTGGGTGGATCAGTCAATTAAGCATCCAATTCTTGATCTTGGAGTCATGGGCCTGAGTTCCACATCAGGCTCTGTGTTCAGCAGGGAGTCTGCTTGAGTTTCTCTTCCTATCCCTCTCCCTCAGCCCTGCCACTATGTCACTATGTTCTATAAAAATAAGTGAATCCAAAAAAAAGAACAAAAAAACAAACAAACAAACAAAAAAAAAAAAAACCACTTTCAGCATGGTTAATGAAAAAACAAACACTTTAAGGTGCTCCATTATTCATTACTGGTAATATCACAGGAAAATGAAATACTCATTATTGGCAATCATGCAAAGAGTGAATGTACTGTTGTTAAATTTGGGAAAATCTCTGTTTAAAGTTTCCTTCAGGGACACCTGGGTGGCTCAGTTGATAGTGTTCAACTCTTGATATCAGCTCAGGTCATGATTTATGGTTGTGAGATCAAGCCCCACCCACATCAGGCTCCACACTGAATGTGAACCCTGCTTAGGATTCTCTGTCTCCCTCTCCCTTGGCACCTTCCCCCACCCCTGCTCATGCAGGTGTTCTACTTATTTTTTTAAAATATTTTATTTATTTATTTGAGAAACTGAGTGAGGAAAAGCACATGAGCAGGGGCGGAGGGAGAAGCAAGCTCCCCACTAAGCAGGGAGCCTGACAGCAAGGAGCCCAGCTCAATTCCAGGACACTGGGATCATGACCAGAGCCAAAGGCAGACACTTAACCAAATGAGCCACCCAGGTGCTCCTCTCTATTTAAAAATAAATAAAAACATACTATATAGTTTCTTTCACATTTAAGCTCTAAGACTTCAGGATATTTCAGGTTTTCTTTTACAGTGAAAAATCTTAAATACTCTTTGACATGAGAAAATTCATTACCCGGTTTTTTCAACCACATACTCACTACAGCAGGATTAAGAGGACTTAAAATTGGCATTCTCAGTGGGCTCTACAACTTCTTATCACCATCCTAGTAAGTCAAACAACATCGTAGAATATTCCTGGAAACCATGCCTACACTGAGATGGTTAGCAATAACAACTGTACATAACAGTGACTATGGACCACATAAACAATTCCACTAAAACCAGAACTGAATGTGTTCCCAACTCAACTCCTGTTAGCTGGAAAAAATGCCTATGACCATTACAACGGTACTCAACATGAGGAAGAGTATGACAGAAGGGAAAGCGAGTGGAAGAAAGGAACAGTCTTAGTTGATTATGGCTAAGGCATCTAACTTATGCAAATCTGAGGACACATTGCTAGTATGAAATCCAGGGCCTTGAAAGGGATCCCTCTGTAAGTGAGGAGTCCAAATGCCCAAGCCTGATAAACCTCACTTTAAATTTGCCTCTCAATAATTAAGGATCAAATGAGTTGCAGTCAGATGATAAGTAGTAATAGAAGTAGTAGCAACAACAGTTAATAATAAAGTAAATATTTACTACTTATTGACCAAAAAAAACCCCAAAACAAAAAACAAACATAACACTATGAGCTTATTATTATGTCACGCCCTCTGCAGAGCACTTATATGAATCATGTAATTAATTTTAATTTTACTACCTTAATTAATGTTATATTTGTTACCATTTAGATACTCTGATAGGAGCTTTATATATAGTCACTGGTTTGCAAGACAATCCTACAAATTTACAAATTATCACTACTCTTTTATAGAACAGGAAATTACTGGCAAGTAATATAGCAGAGTTGAGATCCAAATCTTGGTCTAATTTGTGCTCTTCGTAATAAATAGGAATTCAGAAGAGGATGAGATCACTACAGGTTAGAGCTCTAAACAAGACTTTACAGAGAAGTACACTAAGCTGGATACTAGGGAATGCATAGCAATGAAGAAAATAGTATGCTCTATATTTGGGGGTAAATGAACCATGATAAGAAAATAGGAATGGAAAAAACAAGGGTTACTCAGAAGACAATGAAAAAACAATTCTACAGAGCCAAATACCATGCTCCAAATCATGATTCCCAATAAAAAGGGAATAAAGTAAGTCTTATCAATTTTTCCTCCATTATATAGCCATAATCTTAAAAAAGAAAAAAAAAAGGAAAGCAATATTTCTCTAGAATCCAACTCCTCAAAGGAAAAGGTGGATGTGGACATTCAAAGAACTGCTTTACCTCTGTCATCAGGAAACCCAAGTCTAATGTTTTTCTCTTGAAGGGAAAGCAGTGATTTCCATAGGAAACTAAGGTTGTACAACCAAGCACATCACATTATCATCGGGCTATAGGTAAGTTATGAGGCTTGAAACTGGAGCTTCTAAATTCCAATTAAATTTTCTTCCTCAAGGTTTCATTAAAAGTAACTTTAAAAAAATACAAGCTAAAAGGACTGCTCACATGTAAGAACAAAAGCAACCAAAGTTTTAACAGATTTTATTTATCCTACATGTAGAAAATGTACTTGACAAGAGAACAGAAAGTAAAATCTGTGAGTTGGAGAGAACAAAACACAAAAACACACTCTTTGTCAAAAAAGTTACCTGACCCTGAACTCACTCTGAAGGAATAGTTTGCTGTAATTTGCAAACAGCATGTGGGATATTAGCCACAGGGTACTAGAAGGAGAAAATATTTGTTCTGGCTTCAATGAAGTCCAAATTCCTAATCCAATGTTACTAAATGTCTTTGGGATTCTTCTCTCATCACTAATGCCTAAGAAAAAGAAAGAGAGAGTGAGCCAGGGAGGCAAAGACAGACACAGAGAGGGAGTTGCTATAAACAGAAACCAGAGGTAGATGGAAGAGGAATTCCAGCAATAATTTCATCTCGACATTTCATTCTGTTATTCATTGGCTTAACCCTGCACACCTCCTAAAGCTGTACTAACATGATAAAACACTGTAAAAATTATAGAATTAAGCATTTTGAAAGTTACATGTATATTATTTTCCATTTACATCGAAGTCTTCATTCTCTGACTTATCTACAAAGTAATTTAAATTGAAAATACATAAAGAATATGACCAGATGGGTTTTTTTTAAAGATTTTATTTATTATTTAAGAAAGTGAGAAAGCGAGAGAGAGTGAGTGATCACAAGCGGGGGAGGCGCAGAGGAAGAGGGAGAAGCAGATTCCCTGCTAAGTAGGGAGCCCAATGTGGGACTCAATCGCAGGACTCTGGGATTATGACCGGAGCCAAAGGCAGATGCTTAACTGAGCCACCTAGGTGCCCATAACCAGATGTTTGACACTAACAGTCATTATTCATACATAGTCTAACAGAAAAGTTAGGCTATAAGAGAATTAAGGGAAAGAAGAAATAAGAATAAAATAATATTTTTGTAATCCTCCTGAACTCTACTCGCAGTCAGCATCTATTTCAAAAAACATTCATTCTAAGGATTTGTCCCCCATCCTAAGCCCTAGAGCAGGCTTCTCAACCTAAGGTGCATGAATAATTTTCTGGGGGCTGCAAACCCCCAAAAATAGTATATAAAAGATTTATATATGTACTTAAGAATACTCTTTGGAGGAAAGAGTCTGTCTACAGGTTTCATTAGTTCCTATAAAGTGTTCATAACATAAGGTACTTTATCAATGTACCCTAATGGTATGAAAACAATTGCATGGTAAATTAAAGATACTTCAATATTTGTTCCTACTGAATCAGTGTTCTAAAGATTCACAACTAAAGTTCTAAACCTGTTCTTTATTACCAGTAGACTTTTGGTGAGTGAGACTTCATATCTGATACAAAAAAATCATACTGAATTAAGAACAGCAACCCAACCAAATAGTTCTTAGTTTTTAATTTGGGTAAACAAACACAGAAACTCTTAAAACATTAGATGTAGTAAGGCTGTAGCAGTCTTAAAAAAACAAAAACAAACAAACAAAAACCTGAGGCTCTGAAATATGAATGCTCCCAACCTCTTGGAGATCAAACAAAGTTCACCTGGCCCTAATACACTTCTAAACTTTGAGAAGAAAAAGAGGTTTCTAAAAACTAGGTTTTCAAAACCTTCTAATAAACTTTCAATTAAAAAACAAACTAATTCAACTAATCAATTTAAAATTCTCTTAAATTCCCATAAAATCACTTCTTTGGATGTGAAAACTTATATAGTTAAAGTGAGTCATCTAATAAGGGGAATGAAATGTGGATGTTTTGCTGGTAGTGTGAAAGGGATGGTGTTTAAATTACTTTCAAATGATTTGGATTAAAACCAGTATTATCTCTGCAAGGTCCAAAAATGAATCACATGCAATGCTGGGAAATGAATCCAGAATGCCTAACACCCACGATGCTGTGCTCCTTCCTTCACCCAGAAAAGTATCTGAAAGGCTACAAACAATGGAGCCTTCCCAAGATACAGTGGGTGGTTTTCTTCCTCACTGTGCATGTGCTGAGCCTTTCAGAGAACCAACATTTTATTCTGTAGGAATCTGAATCTCAGATTCAGATTTCAGCTATAAAGCTCAAGTTTACTTTTACATTTTACCTCTGAATGTCTTCACCTTCACCTTGCCTGTTTAGTGCAGAACAGCTGTAATTCTCCAAATTTTAAGTTGCTGTATCTTAAATGATAGATGGTTGCTTCTCAGAGAATCTAAGGACAGAGATTATAGTTGTACAATTCTGTATATCTTTAAAATAATATACCCCTAAGGATGTCTGGTGGCTCAGGTGGTTAAGCATCCCACTTTTGGTTCAGCTCAGGACATGATCTCATGGGTAGTGGGATCAAGCCTGGCACAAGGCTCCACTCTCAGTGGGAAGACTGCTAGAAGATTCTCTCCCTCTTCCCCTCCCCTCACTTACACACACTGTCTCACTCTTTAAAATAAATAAAATAAATAAATAAATAGTCATATATATATATATATTATTTATATATTATATATATATATATATATATATATATATATATATATAAAATCTCAATGCCTAAAGCAGTGAAGCTTAGCAAGAATCATACAATCCCTCCCTTCAAGTATATCATAACCTGTCTGGAGGTATATGTGCTTCTGCAAAAATAATACTTTTATTTTCTATTTGAAACTGAAAAAAAATTACCTTCACAATATGGACATTTAAAGAAAGGTAAGGGTGCCTGGGTGGCTCAGTGGGTTAAAGCCTCTGCCTTCAGCTCAGGTCATGGTCTCAGGGTCATGGGATCAGGCCCCACATCGGGCTCTCCACTCAGCAGGGAGCCTGCTTCCTCCTGTCTCTCTGCTTGCCTCTCTGACTACTTGTAATCTCTATCAAATAAATAAATAAAATATTAAAAAAAAAATAAAAAGGTATGTGAGGGGTGCCTGGATGGTGCTGAGAGTTAAGCATCTGACTCTTGGTTTTGGCTCGGGTCATGACCTCAGGGTCATGAGATAGAACCCTGCATCAGGCTCCAAGCTCAGTGTGAAGTCTGCTTGAGATTCTCTCTCCCTCTTCCTCTACCCCTCCCATTCATGCAAGTGTGTATGCTCTCTGTGTCTCTAACACATAAATCTTTTAAGAAAATAAAAAAATAAAGACATGTAACTCTTAAAATTAATTAAAAGGGGAAATAGGTTAAGTAAAAACTGAGATTCCTTTTCCCAGCAGTACAGTGGATTAGATACTACAAAAGGCTTTCCACTGCAACAAGGTCCTATGTAAACTATAGGGGTTTTTTGGTTTGTTTTTTGTTTTGTTTTGTTTTGAAGATTTAATATATTTGACAGAGATGAAGAGGGAGAGAAAGAACATAAGCTGGGGGAGCAGCAGGCAGAGGAAGAGGGAAAAGACTCTCCACTAAGCAGAGAGCCCAATGCAGGGTTCAAACCCAGGACCCTGAGATCATGACCTGAGCCAAAGGCAGACACTTAACCGACTAAGTAACCCAGGCACCCCTGTAAACCATAGTTTTTAATACATCTCTGGGCTCCCACAAAGTGGGGAGATTTTTAAAAGGGCAAATAAAATTGCTATGGGCTGAAACCAGAAAGATGGGTAGGGATGTGACTCTGAGAACAAATGTTCATTTTTAACACTTCAGTGGGGAGACTGTGCCCTTGAGCCAGCAGGAAGGCAGAGAAATGGAGCCTGAAATTTTCCAATAATCCCAGGGACTCTCAAAGGAGTAATGCCATCCCAGGTGGCCACTGGCTAGTGGAAGCATACTGTCACAAAAAGCATTTTCAGGTCAGACCCTGAACTATTTACAATCAGTCAAATATCAGCTTTTGCGTAAAAAAAAAAAAAAATCACCATAAGAGTCATGAGAAACAATAAACATTAGATTAAGATATCCAAGAATGACAGATGTTTGAAGTATCAGATAAAGAACATAAAACAACGATGCATGAAATGGTTTTTTGAAGGGACTTTTAAAAAAATGAGCAAAGAAAAGAGATCAAATTATAAAAAGAATGAAGTAAAATTTCAGAAATGAGCAATATAACTGGGGGAAGAAAAAAAAAAAACAACCTTTATGTACTGGTTAAATAACGGATTAGACACAGCTGAAAAAAGAAAGAGCTGTAAAGCAAAGCTAAGTAAATAACCCAGAATAGCACAGAGGGAAGAATACAAAATTATGACAGAAAGGTTAACAGTCTTAGAAGAGAAAATGACTGAATACATATCAAATAGGAGTCTCAGAAGGAAACAATTAAGGAACCAGATGGTAGACAGTATTTGAACAGATAATACCTGAGAATTCTCAGGAAAGCTATAAAGTCATAGATACACAAAGCATAACAAATTAACAAGGAAAATAACTAAAAAGAAACACATCCTAGACACATTGTAGTAACATTTCAGAATACCAAAGACAAAGAAAAGATCTTTAAAGTAGCTGGACAGAAGAGGGCCAACATAGAGAAGGCTAAGGATATGACTAACTGCAGACTTCACAATAATAATAATGGCAACTGTGTTACATATTCCAGGCTCCAAGACAAAATAACTGTTAACAAAGCAAATCCACATCAAGCAAATCTATATTTTAAGAACAAAATAAATATATTTTTAGATACACATAAAAGAGAATTGAAGGGGCACCTGGGTGGCTCAGTGGGTTAAAGCCTCTGCCTTCCGCTCAGGTCATGATCCCAGGGTCCTGGGATCGAGCCCCACATCGGGCTCTCTGCTCAGTGGGAAGCCTGCTTCTCCGTCTCTCTCTGCCTGCCTCTCTGCCTACTTGCGATCTCTGTCTGTCGAATAAATAAATAAAATTTTTTTTAAGATTTTATTTATTTATTTATTTGACAGAGAGAGATCACAAGTAGATGGAGAGGCAGGCAGAGAGAGAGAGAGGAGGAAACAGGCTCCCTGCCGAGCAGAGAGCCCGATGCGGGACTCGATCCCAGGACCCTGAGATCATGACCTGAGCTGAAGGCAGCGGCTTAACCCACTGAGCCACCCAGGCGCCCTAAAATTTTTTTTTTAAAAGTGAATTGAAGATCAAGAGACCTACCCTGGAAATGATTTTGAACTTCCTAACCAACCCTCCCTTTCCAATCTTCTTAATATCAGACTAATACTTCCAAAATCATTTTGATCTTATCACTTCCCTGCTTCAAACTGCCACATGAATTTCTAGAACCTACATAATCAGGTCCAAATTTCTTAGCCTGGCATTGAAAGCACTTTACAATCTAATTACTCTCTAGGGTTTTTTTTTTTTTTTTTTTTTTACAATGGATGATCTGGCTCTTCAATTTACTAAGCGTAACCCTAAGCTGATAATTAACCTGCCTAAACCTCAGATTCATCATCTGCAAAATAAAACCAATAAAAACTGATTTCTGAGACCAATTAAAATAGCCAGGTAAAGCTATCTGCACAGCACCTGGCACACAGTTTTCAATAAATGGTAGATGGTATTTTTCTCATTATAACTCATAGGTCCTAAAATATAACATATGCATTCCCAACCCCATGCCTTTGCTCATAATATTCATTTTACTGGCCCTCAACACCTCCATTCCCTCATATGTGCACTAGGAAAATCAAAATTATCCCTGAAAGTCCAGCTCCTTCTTGAAATTCTCCCCTAATAACCAAGCACAAGTAAGTGCTCTTGCTTCTAACTAAACACATTAAAATACTTCCCAAGGGGTGCCTGAGTGGCTCAGTGGGTTAAGTCTCTGCCTTTGGCTCAGGTCATGGTCTCAGGGTCCTGGGATAGAGCCCCGCATGGGGCTCTCTGCTCAGAGGGGAGCCTGCTTCCTGCTCCCCCCCTGCCTGCCTCTCTTCCTACTTGTGATCTCTCTCTGTGTGTCAAATAAATAAATAATATATTTAAAAAAATAAAATATTTCCCAAGATGCTACTCTGTTCACTATCTAAACTGTATGTTTCTTTTCATCTGGAGAGGTATTCTTCTTAGATTTTCCTGTTTTGCTCATGGAAAGCTTTACAGCCATGAAAACCAAGACTGCCAAATAAATATGGATTGGCTGGTTAAGTTTTAGCACCCTGACAGAGCTACTCTAGGGCAAAAACATGCCCCTCCTCAAAGGCAGCTGTCTTAGGATTTGTGCATTCTTTGTAACCCTCCAGACAGCTGCACCTCATTCTAAAGACATTATGTATTTTTCCTTAGAGAAAGACATCAAACAAGGAAGTCCATGCTGGGCTGGAAGAAGTGATAAGGGTACATGAGCCGACAGCTTACTTCAGGAAACATCTTTCAGAGTCTATTTTCCAAGGAAGTCAATTTGACCTGGTGTTCCTCTCACACAAGACAAAGGAAACAGTCCTCCAGGAGTTGCCCAGCTGGCACGAAGGAGGTGTTCAATAAATGCTGGCTGACTATGAACAGGCAGACCAGACCACAGCAACTACTCAGCTTATTCTGTTTGTTTGTTCAAAAAAAAGGTGGGGGGGACAGGTTTTCTCATCAGCTTTCTTTCAGTTTTCCAGTTATCCATTTGCTAAGGATGCCACAGCTGGCTCCCCAACCCAAAAGCCACTGACAGCAAATTTCTCAAATGAGTCACAAACAATGCATGATCAAGCAACTGAATCTAGTCAGCCCCTCCTTTATTCTCTGTGGCTGGCATTAATTAAGAAGCACAGGCAACATGCTATCACATTGAACTAAACAGTTTTTCCATTTTAAAAGAAAATCTTTACTAGTGTCAAATTTAAAATTCCACTACTGTATCTATTAGAGGCCAAAACAAAATGCAATTTTTTCCATTATATTAAAAAATCCTCACTAAAGAAAACTTGGAAAAAAGACAAAAGAATCAGCCAGAAAAATGTGGAAAACAATCAGCCGTAAGACCTACCACTCAAAAAAGCAACTCTCAAAATTTTGGTTCATTATATTTCAGGGTTTTCTGCCCCCTAAGCATATGATTAGTTTTGCTTAACTGTAATCATATAGTATATGCTCGTCGCATCTGCAGCTTGTGTCATTTAAGTTATACCATAAGCATTTCCCCCCCTTTTTTTTTCTGAACCTTGTATAACTGCATAGATGGTAAAGATTTTTAATTAAACCAAGAAATATCACTTGCTTTCTTTCACGGAAAGTACTTTAGTAAAAACTGAGAATTTCCAAAGTTCCTGGGGCCACTAGAGCTAAGATACATGAAAAATGCCCAGATACACAGGAAGTTTTTAAGATAATTAACTGACTTGCAAGTGACGAAGAGAATATTTACTATGTCATATCTGGAAAGATACAAAAAAAAATTAAATTCAGCCTCTGTTCCCAATGAATTTTTAATACCATTGAGAAGATAAAATGTATTTATACCCAATAACTGAAACCCAGTAAACAACTGTCCTGGCTCTTCAGGAGCAGGGGATACTTCATTCATGTCTGCACCCTTAGCATGAAGAACAGTACTGGGCATATAACAAATACTCAGTAAATGACTGTTGTACTAAACTGAACTACAAACTAAGAGCTATGCTTATATGGAAATAGGAAAGGTCACTGTGAGCTGAGGTTAGGTTAAGCAGAGGAGCAGCATGAATATAGCAGAATGTGACTCTGGCAATAGTTTACAGAAAGAAGGCTGAACCAAAGAAGCTTTGGGATTCTGTGAAAATGAAAGATAACATAAGAAAAAATGTTTGTATTATAGTCTTAATTTATTTAACAGTTTGAGGTTTCTACACAATTAACATTGAAACCCCTGTTGAATATACACCAACTATTCATGGGAAATATAATATATAACACATAGTAGATTCTACCTAAAAACAAAGAAAATACACCAACACAAAATACTACAGCATTCTTTTAAATCAGAAACAAAGTCTAATTCTCAGGAAGCTTTCTGTATTTCACAAGTGGCAAAGAGGCAGCAAATTAAGGCTTTAGATCTCCACATACAGTACCATAGTGGATACTGTCTTTGCTAAACTAGGTGTAAAAGAATGTGCTTACCAAAACTTTCTTTCAGGATCTCTTTATACCCCAGTGAAGCTATTTGCATATATGGTTAAATCTGTATTCAACCCTAACACCATCACAAACACACCACCTGATTCTAAACCTAACTTAAAAAAAAGAATCCAGCTTCATGAGTAGTGTCTTATTCAACATCCTAACTTCATTCACACACATATTTTCTTTTCTTTTACCCCACTTGTGCTTTGAAAATATTCAAAGAATTTATGGAGAAGTGATCTGCTAATATCACATCTCTAACAGCTGCTAGCTGGATATACTAAATTTATCTCTCCTTCAGTTATAGTATATGTCCATGTCAGAAAGTGTGCTTAATTACAAATCTGGTTTCTTTCAAAGAAACTGGTTTAAGCCTAACTTACTGGGCTTCCTTAAGAGCAAGTTATATAGAACTTAGAGGCTGGGTGTAGGATAATTTTATCTGGATGTAATACTGCAATTACTTATGATGAAGTATCTCTAATAGCTATCCATTCAGTCTCGGCAGCCTGAAGCACTCAAGAAGAAATGCCTATCAACAAGTCATTTGGGAATGAACAGCTGATTTGAGAAAGTGCATGCTACAGGGCAGGTGGTTCTTTGTTTTTCTGAACACACACACACACACACACACACAAGTCTGATAGTAATTATATCTGCCAAATAATTTAAAAAGAATTAAAACAATATAAAATACGTCATTCTAAAAAATGTTTCAGAATATTTTTCAAAAAATTTTCCTGGAAGTTTCAATTTTCAGATTTTGCTAAACTTCAGCACACAAATTGTCTAATCCCAAGAATACGAACTGTTACTGTTTTAATTCTAAATGAAGCCCTTCTCTCTAGGATGTCAAAAGATTTGGAAACCAAAAAGTAATTACCATACAATCACTCAAAAAAAGACATGTGGCATAACACTAGTAAGGTTGAATTGCACCTGTCACCAATACAACAAAAGAATATTTTATATATACAAACCACATAGCTTTGAACATTTAATAAACTGTTAAACTAATGCATAACAAGAAATCCACTGTCAAATGCAATACAAGTAACCAGAAATTAGATTAACAAAAATAGTTCAAGATTTCTAAATTTAGAACACACGGGCTTATCACCCTGAGCAAGTTACTGAATCTCTCTGTACTTGTTTCTTCATCCACAAAATGGGCAAAATAATAGTAAAAACCTCTGAGAGTTATTATCAACCTCAAGTGAATAAATATTAAACTGTTATAACAGAGCCTGGCAAAGGCTAATAAAAAAACATATTATATGGGGAACAAATTTTTTTTCAAATGACAATGCTGAAAAATAATAGTAATTGAAAAGAATAACCATAAAAATAAAAAAGACACAGGTGTCATGACCTATGAAAGAATAAAATTTCAAGGTATCACAGTATGTTTACAGTACATACAAAATAACAGGAAAAACAGCTCCGTACTAAAAAAAAAAAAAAGAAAGAAAAGAGAGAGAGCTGCATCCCTTCAGAGTGATTGTCATCAGCCCTACTTTGCAAAATTTCACTCTTCCTCCTATGTCCTACCAGTAAATCCCAGCCCTTAATATCAATAAAGTCACAAAACCTGCACCTCCCGGAGAGCAAAATAAAGTTAAGGATATGTGAGGTCCTTAGCATCTTCTAGTTTTATTAACAAGACACCAAGTTGAAATTCATTCCTAAACTAAATTGCCAAATGTGTCTGCAATAAAAACTGCAAACTTCCATGTGAACAGAACTTTTCAACAATAGGGAGTTGTTCCAGTCTGTGAATAGGACAGTGTCAGTGTGACCAACAAAGCTGGGAGCTGGACATTCCTGACACCCTTGTCCCCTGGCTAGCCTTTGATCATTTATATCTCCCAGCCACGTTTTTGGATCACTTTCAGGCAAAGTATATGGACAAAATCTATACCCTGAAACTGATCCCTCATCATAGAATCCTGTTTACACAGTTTCTAGGACCATTACTTTTATCTACCACCATTATGAACATTCCCCAAGAATGAGCATCAAACACAGGAGTGCTTTGTCTTCCTAGTCTGTCCACCCCCACTCCCAGTCACTTCGTACTTTAATTTGTATATTTTGGAAAACATCATGGGATGACAACAGAAACTCAAACAATAAAATGACCTAAAAACTGAAAAGGTCTGCAGATAGTGCTACGGATCTGGTTGCCTCTGGATGCCCACCACAGAAGTGTGGTAGTGCTTTATGGAAACGTGAGTTTATGCCTCACTCAGAACACTGTCTTGGAAAGGAGATTTGACTTGGTTCGTAGTTCTCTTACCTGAAAATGGATTAATAAAATCCAGCTCACACAGTTCTTGTAAGCACTAAATGAGATAAAGATTTCGAAGTGCCCAGTACACAGTTCATTTCCACGAAATACAATCTACTTTATTCTGTCCAACTGTCCTGGGACATACAAATCGAAGAGAATTCCCAAGACTCCCAAGTTTATCAATGTGACCTCATCAAAATGGCCCAGATGCTATTTCAGGTTAAGGGTCTGCGGGGTCTCCTAGGCCAGGCTGGAGACAAAAGGGATACTTGATTGAGATCTGTGCCATTTTATTTCCCCCGAAGTAAAGCTGGGTTTGCCCGATCAGTTCCTTTGTTTACAGCAAGGAAGAAATGAACCGCAGATCCCCAGAAGGCTATGACCAAGAAGACAGGCCTCGGAGCCGTGCCTCGCTGGTACTTCGCAGGCCCCTCACTATCCACTTCTGGGCAAGGCGCTCGCTCCGCAGAGTCTTCCCCTAAGTTCCGAGCCCACGCCTAAGCTGCCATCCCCTTTCCAGAGAGCTGTGCCCTCCGCCCGGGGACCGGCCCACCACCCGGAGCGAGCTACCCGGGCCTCGCACGGGCCCTTCGCAGCCCCGCGCCCACCCGCCTGAGACCCCCGCCCGGAGGGCCCGCATGCACCCCTTCCCGCCGGGACCCGGGCGCGCGCCGCTCCTCCGGCCGAGTCCCCCGCCTTCCCGGAGCCGGGACCGCTATTCCCGCCTGGACCGACTCCAGCCGCTCCGGACTCGCTCAACTCCCATCCGCCCCAGATCCTCCCCTCCCAGGGACAGAAACACACTCACCCTTGAAAAGCAGTACTAAGAAGAAGTCGGGCAGCCGGGCGCAGAGCCGGACCGCCGGCCGCCGCCTCAGCGCCATGACGAGCGGAGCTGAGGGGCCGCAGGCTCCAGGCGCAGCTAGGCTTCCCCGCGCGCATGCGCCCTGCCTGCCGGGGCCCCTGCTACCCGCCCCTAGTTACCATAGCGACCTCCTGGCCCCGGCACAGCCGTCACCATGGTGACAAAAGAAGCTGAATATGGTTGCTATGGATGCAGGGATGCTCTGAACCCGCGCCCATGTGGTCTCATTCAAAGAATCCGATGGGAAGAGGTAAAGAAGCTTGTTCGAGATTGGGGCAGGGTAAATTTTCCATAGCTATAAAATGAATCCGGCACTACAGATCAAAGAAGAAACACTCAATTAAAACTTGGAAATGAAGCGTTCCCTCACAAATAAGGGTACAATCTAATTGTCTTTGAAGCATTATTGCCTGAACCTCTTTTGAAACCCTGATTCCAAATGTGATGGAAGGAAAAAGCACTGAAATCTATTTAAAACGTAAGCAAGACCAAAAAACAAAAACAAAACAAACAAAACCCCACAAAGCAAGACATATATTAGGTAGTACATAAAACTGATGTCTTCCTAAAATAAATGTAATCTATAGTTTCTGTGGTAGATCAAAAACACGAGGATAGCTTCCTCTGCAGAAAAGCAGGATAATTCTTTGTCTGATTTCTGAATTTCGGAAAATGGTAAGGCTAGGGTAGAAAATGGAGCAGAATCTTATGAGGACAACCGGATAAGATGAAGGATAGAATGTACTGGAAACTGGTTCTAAGGATGCAGGAAGTTTTGTGTGTCAATACTGTGGAAAATTCTTAAAATATAGCTTGTATTATATCTAATATAGAAAATACACCCCTGGGGTGTCTGTGTGGCTCAGTGGGTTAAAGCCTCTGCCCTCAGCTTAGGTCA
This sequence comes from Mustela lutreola, assembly GCF_030435805.1. Lineage (NCBI taxonomy): Eukaryota > Metazoa > Chordata > Mammalia > Carnivora > Mustelidae > Mustela > Mustela lutreola. Next base: position 204,247,657 of record NC_081290.1, on the reverse strand, counting down.
TGACCCCGGGGTCCTGGGGTCGAGCCCTGCATCAGGCTCTCTGCTCTGCAGAGAGCCTGCTTCCCCCTCCCCCTCTGCCTGCCTCTCTGCCTATTTATGATCTCTCTCTCTGTCTGTCAAATAAATAAATAAAATTTTTAAAAAATTAAAAAAAGAAAATACACCCCTAAATGCTCCAGAAAACAATAGGGTAAAAACGGATTTCTGAGTGTAGTTATTAGTAAAATATGCCAGAGTTTCCAACAACTGATTTTTTTATATTTAATTTAAGGACTTCATTTTTCATACAGTCACCCTACATATTTTTTAGCATTTTTATTTTTTGCAAAGTATAACAGTGAGTGTGTGTTGTAGTTTCCATATATACCAAATTACGAATGCCAGGAAACATGAAATAGATTGAGGTTGTTGCCAAGGATATGCTTCAACTGCCACACTCTATGATCTTCTTTATAAATTTTTATAATTGCTCAAAACTTTGCAATTGTGAATTAATTACATTCTCAAAATCTCATAAAGACAGAATAAAATATTTAAAATAACTCAACAATTTATTATTATTTTATCTTTCCTTTCTTAACCCATCTTTCTGTTCCAGTTCACTATATTCCAGTCACAAGTAAAAGTATGTTAAAATTATATTATAGTGGCAGCCTTTCTCCCTTCATCAAACACAACATACAGAAATTTAAAGGGGAAAATTCTTCTTAGGCCCACTGACTTTTTTCCTTTTGCTTTCTCTTTTCTTTATCATTCCCTTTGGTTCCCAAATATATAGCTAGGCCTATTTGCCTAAATGAAGGAACCGTTTTGGTTACCTGAGAAATATGAAGTTTCCTACTGTGGACAGAGTCGTTTTCAAAAACTAGTGCCTCTTTTCTCCTGTTGTATTTCCTGTGTTTGCACTGTGACACGGTTCTATTAAATGGTCTTCTCTGTTAAGGAATCTTTTCAAACTTAGAACAAGACCAGACAGAAAGGATCCATGAATATTCTATATGGAAAAGAGGTTCCTATTAGAGCAAATGCAGGTACTTCGTTGTAAAACATTGATTTTCCTCCACAGATGGAGTCTGCGTGTCATGGCTGGTGGTTGAGACACAATCCTGGATTGGAGCCTAACTAGTGATGCACCAAGACAGGGTAGGATGTACTTGGCTGTCAAATGATCTGCTTCTCCACATGATTTAACTGTTCCCAGGAGAGCTCTGGCTCTGTTCAGAAGGGAACCAGAGTTCTGGAAGCATTCAATGAGTGGGGTTGTGAAGTCTATGCTTCTATCACCACATTATCCAACTGAATATGTTTATTTCTAATGTGTGATTTACTAGGGAGAGATACATTTCTTAGAAGCACTCAGGGAACTAAATACACATATGCTAACCTTATACAGAAGCATTTGTGAGACTTTTCAATATTAATGCAAAGTATAAATCAAGTAGCAAAGAGTAGAGTTTTCCTGTGAGAGTCACTCCTGAACAGACTGGAGGTCCTGGAAGGAGCAATTACAGAAGGGGAAATATAAGCCCTGGAGTCTGATGGACAATGATTCAAGTTCTTGGGTTTTGTAAACTTAAGAAAGCTATTTAATCTCGCTAGACCTTGGATTCCTTGTCTGTAAAATAGGGATAACAATACCCACCTCAAGTGGTCATTGTGAAGATCATGTGAAATAAAGGTCTGGAACATACTAGGTGCTCAGTAGATGTTTGTGCTCTATGCCCCTTCCTTTTCCTACTATTCCGGCTCAGAGTGGGCCAAATGATATAATATTCCTGGAGAGTCTTGATAATGAAAACAATCTTCAGCCTGGATATGGGTTCAGAGAGAATGAGCAGCAAAGAGGAAGTTTTACATTAATGTGTGTTTGTTCTCTTGGTGTGATTATATTCTTTTTTTTTTTAAGATTTTATTTATTTGACAGAGAGAAATCACAAGTAGACGGAGAGGCAGGCAGAGAGAGAGGGAGAAGCAGGCTCCCCGCTGAGCAGAGAGCCCGATGCGGGACTCGATCCCAGGACCCCGAGATCATGACCTGAGCCGAAGGCAGCGGCTTAACCCACTGAGCCACCCAGGCACCCTATATTCTTAAAAAGTAACATGAAGAGCTTCTGTCCCTTCAGTATGCCATTATACACCTGAACAATCACCTGAAGTCAACCCTCACAGCAAAAAAGAAGCAAGATCCATTGACTAAGGGAAGTCTCTGACCCTAGAGTCATTCTGTGAAAGCATTCCTCTTCAGGTTTTATCAAAGATTCTTGCTCCATCTCATCTCCATTCAAGTTTCCTCTTCCTTGAAATATTCAACTCTATTCTCTCACACTTTCTCTCAGCTATCAGGCCCTGCTCCTTCTTTTCAAAGTACTTCTTGAATTTCATTTAAATAGGAGGATTTCTATCCCTCCCCTGCCGATCCAAGGCAACAGTAGGAAGGAAAACCTCCATCCCCTCTAACTAGATATGCTGCTCACGCTATATAAGGAAGTTATATATTTTATTTATAAAATAAATAATTTTTTATTCAATTTATTTGCATGGTCCTCTCCTTTGTAGTGGCTCAGTTGAGAAAGGTTGTATTAATGCCAAAAATTTTGGCTTAAAATGTCTTCCTAGGAGAGAACTTTATAAGAAGCTATTTGGCAGTCCCTTCATATTTCACCAATAGGAAGCTGATGTTCATATGCTAGAGTGTGTTAGTATGTGTTTGTGTGTGGAATAAATAAGTATATCATACATGCCATGGGTGAAAGAAAGACTCACTCACCTCTGCTAGGGGAGGAGTTGGAATGTCCCATCACCACTAGCCAGGATCTCTACTCACCAGTGCCCCTGAAAATGCAAAACAACCAACACTGAATGGACAATTTCATGACCACAACCGAGGCCTGACACAGGATTTGCTATGCTCTGGCACTGAAGGTTCTAAGAACTGTGAATCCCGAGATCCCTGTAAAGGTGTCTGCCTCAGTTCCTTCTTTGAGGAAAAAGAGAAGCAGGGTTTGCCTGAATGTTCCCTCCAGACACCAAGGAAAATGTGTTAGGGACAGCCAGCAAACACTTCCCAGAAGGACACCTGTCATGAGATAAAACAAACAAGCTCTTTCTTCTACTTGACTTGATGAATATTTCCACTGCCCGGGGAGAAGATGGGAAACTTCTCCTCATCAGTGCTTCAGGACTGGGGACACAGACAAACATTAGCACAAAGGACACACAAGCTATTGGGACTATCTTGGAGCCCAGCCAAGGAGCAGATTCAGAGGCAGGGGTAGGAGAGCTCCTAACAGTGGGCAGACAGTGTATCTGCAGCTCTTCAGTTCAAGTTGTATGCCTCTGGGATGCTCCAACTACTTTGTTTACAGATTGGAGATATTTTTATCTCAACCTCCTATTAGAAGTAATTTTCTCTTCATACAAATTGTACCATCAAGTATTTACCTCCTGGCAGCACCAAAGAGAGACCAGGGCCTCTGTTATCTCTCTCTTGTCCTTCAGGGAATCTTGCATTTTTTTCAGAGTCCCTTTCAGGGTCAATTCCCTACTGCACAGTTTGGGGAAGAGGCAAGTTCTTCCTGATGGTCTTGGGCCCAGGCTTTGGGCTGGTAACTTGTACTGCTCCTTTCTTTCCAAGGGTGGAAGGGTATTTTTTCTACTTGCCATTGCAGAGTTTCTGGATAGCCTGTTCCAGGACTGGAAATAGTGAGTATTTGATTCTATTTCCCAGATCTCTAACATGATGAGGATTATACCCCAAGCCTTTTTCCCCCCAGAGATTATTTAATACCATGTCTTTTAAGCAAGTAGATAAAGGCTCTAGAGAGGATTCTGAAGTTTCTCTTTAATCCCATGGAATTGTATTCCACAAAATTTAGGATTAGGAGGAGTGGATGTGTTTGGTCCTCTGCGATGATATCAAGTCCTCAAAATACTCCATAAGACAGCAGAGATTTATTGCAGTTTGGAGGCTACTCTAGCTCTACAAAGGACAGAGTACCATCTCCTGAGAATGTCTGTATTCTGCACATTTATACTCTGAGGTCTCGCCTTATTCCCGTCATTCCTTCCAGGCAGTATTTTGTATTCTGGCCACACCTTATTCTCTAGAATTGCACTGCCCAGTGTAGTCCAGGCCCAGCACTAGCAGATGCACAAGATAGACTCTGGAAAGGGTGGGAAATTCTACTAAGCATCAATATCCTCCTTGTGCACCTCCCCACAAAAATGGCCACCCCACTGCCACCAACCTAGAGCAAGCTGCATCAGTTTTCATTCAGAATGCGAAAATGATCTATAAGCACCTGCATGTATCTTCTGTCTCTAGACTTTTATTTTCAAAATTTTGAGTAGTATAGGGCTTGGAACATTGGTAAATGCTCAACAAGTATCCGTGGAATGAATGTCAATAGGACTCCTGCATCCTACTGGGGTACCTGGGTGGCTCAGTGGGTTAAAGTCTCTGACTTGGGCTCAGGTCATGGTCTCAG